>NC_056729.1:699410076-699772576 GCF_019279795.1 Protopterus annectens | reverse complement strand
GTTAAATTGTATCAACAGTGTGCCTTGATGGAAAGAAAAGAAATGTACACGCATTATTGTAACTGAATTAAATTAATATGTTTTAACAGAGGATACTGGAAGACAAGAGGTTAATTTCAGTCCAGCCAACCTTAAAGTATGTCTGAAATTAAATCACTTTATTGGTTAAGCCACAAAGATGTTATCCCACAGTTCTGAATGGAGTCAGAGACACAATGCATGTGCTAGATAATAGTTTGTAGCTCCTGTAGAAAGAGTGGAATGGTTTTATTGTTTTATGGCATCCAGATAATTTAATAAAACTTAGCTTAAGGTTTAGTGTGTATTGTTGCACATAGGTGCTAAACACTGGCAGCGTCTAGTGATGGGAGATAGTGTGATAGAGTCAGATGACCAGATGTGTGTAATGTCATTCTGTAAGCCAGAAATAATATTTAGATATTCATAGGAGATTGCTCTCAGTATTCTGTATTCTGTCTTGGATCTGACAAGGACCACTCACTCACTTCATCTTGCCTTGCACTAGTAAGTGACCAGGGATAGTAATTCTCTAAATCAGTTAGGAAAATATAGTGAGAATAGTTAAGTATTGTTTTTCTGTAACTTTGTGAAACTTTCCAGCTGTGTTATTTTTAATATTTCCTGTGATTGAAACTCTGGTGTTTACTGTAAATATATACTTTGTATTTTCATGTTCTTTTATTATTTATTATTAAATATATTTAAACATTTCATTGTGACTGGGGCTTTTAGAAAAATATGTTGTCCTTTGAGAGTATTTGCATATATTTATTTGGTGGCAGCTCTGGCCACTCCTGAAAGCCTTACTGCTTGGTCAACATTACCATTGGTATCGGTATTAACTTCACTCAATATAACTGGGTACCCTTTCAAGAGCCTTAGGTATCTGGCTTTGTAGTGCCTGGTGGTAGTGATAACTACCTTATAGTCTGGGTAGGAGGGGGCACAGTGGGTAAATCTGTGCCAGCCTTTCCTAGGTGTGTGTGTGAGAAAACCAAATCTCACTGTGTGTGTGTGTGTGTGTGTGTGTGTGTGTGTGTGTGTGTGTGTGTGTGTGTGTGTGTGTGTGTATGTATGTGTGGGTGTCAGCTACTTGGAGCAGGGGAAACAAAGCATTGGTTTCACAGAGACAAAGGTGGAGGACTTGGCTTGGGCACTTGACTGAGGACCTATTTCTGAAGCTGTTCCAGCACAGAGTCTTATTAGGGACCTGGAGAGAGACATATATAGACAAATCTAGACCCTGGGCTGACTGTGTTCCCCGTGTGCTCCTGGGGGAAATTGTGTTTGATGCAGAGAGGTCTGCATCTGGAAATACTGAGTGTATCAATTTGTATTCCAAGTGAACATCCCTCTCCAGTGTCAGTGGTGAGGATTCAGGCTCCCTGACTACTAGCCCAGAGTGGGGAAGTCACAATAGGCAAACTCTGTTTTAAATGTACGAAAACAGACAGCAGAGCTAGATTTTGTTCTCACAATGGTAACACTAATATACCTTTGAAAATGTCAGCCAATAAAAAGCCTACTACTGGTAAAGTTATATCTAGGTAATGTTATGAATTGTCTACAAGGGTAGCAGAGTCAGCTTTTTGTTAATGTGCTAAAGTCAACTGAGCTGAATGCAATGACTTAAGTAATGACATGGAACTGTAGGCATTACTGGGTTTGGCCAGTAAGCTCATGTTTATAAAGTCACAGTATGTATGTGAAAAAACTGACTAAAAAACTAGGAGTAGCCTATATACATGAAGATAGGAAATAGCTTCCCATTACTCAAATGGAAATATACACTGTGTTTGGGAAAATGGCTCATTCTGTTGCTATTTCCAATTTAGCGCATGCTATGATAACAGTGAAATATTACCCTTACTTTAAGAACTTGTGACATACTGAGGCAATAGAATAAAGGTATTCCTTTAGAAATGCCATGGCATCAACATGAGGAGTGGAAAAGCAATTGCATAAGCCCACAGACACACCTTTGCCTAACATGAAAAAGGAGGAATAACTTCCAGATGCACTCATAAGAGTGTACAAGTCTAATAAGGATGCCATATAGCACTAGAAAGTTCCAAGAATATTAAAATATGACTACTGTTACACAAAGAAGAACCTTCACATTTTCAAAAGGCATTTAGAGGGATATACCAACATACACCTATTGTGTTGCAAAAGGATATCAGGTTACTAACACATTTGGATATGACAGAGTTAATCTTGCCAGAGAGTTACTGAGTATATAATACTAAGAGAAATAGGCCATAAGGCAGAATTAACTAAGGAAATTGTAGATGTATGTCCTATTGCAGAGCAGTCTGCTAGAACAGTGCCAGTTAAAGAGTGGATTTTTAAGGTTGTAAAATGTCAGACTAAAGGTGTTACAAAACAGAGTGTATCACTGAATAGAGGGACTGAAGAGAGGAAATCCCTAACTGAAAGGATATGTTCCAAAGAAATAATTTTAAGAAGCCTGGAAATGCACACCCTCAGAAGGAAGCTCCAAACTGGAGAGTATTGAAAGAAAAAAACTTAGCAATAGAAAAGACTTTACAACTGTAGTGAAAGAGAAATAAAGAGAATCTAGTTGAGTTCTAAACTCATTTTTGCCATTTTAAAACAGAAAACCTCAAGCAAAGGTAAACTCTAGGTAACATGAAACTGTAATAAGAAAGAAAGAAAAATTGAAGACAAATTGTATTCTGAGATACAATTCACAGAGTTACATCAACTTTGAGAAGGAAACAAACTGAGACAGTGGTGCCCACTCCATCTGAGACAAAAAGAGAATAACTTAAAGAAGAAAAGGAAAATGAGAGGGCAGTATATACTGAAAGACAAAATGTATTTCTTTATTTACATTTGTTTACTGGGAAAGTCCAACTTGGAACAAGACAATTTTCAATCAAGGCCTGGGAAGAAATGCTCCAGATGCATGTCTTTGTAACACTGAACACAGCCCTAATGATATTCCTGTTAAATCAAAATACAGAAACCCTAAACAGATGAAAATGTGCTGTATGCATCAGATGCTTAAAGACAAAGAAGAAGGCAAAAAAAGATGGTTCAGACAACATCCAACATTAAGGAATATTGTTATCAGTTGTCTTTTTTAGGAAGAGTTAAGACACCAAAATCCCAATGCCCTCTACCTCATGATAGGCTGATCTTGAGGAAACCCCACAGCTGGCCAAGCTTCAGGTAAGCCAATATAACTTTAAAAGGGCATAAAGGGAAAACAACAGTTTGGGCAGAGTAAGGTGAAACATAGCTAGAGGTATAGCAGAATAAGCTAAGCTGATTAAAATGTTCCTATTTTCTACTTGTACTTTGAATTACAAAATGAACCTTGGGATATAATATGTAAATTCAGGGCAAGATATGGAAATTTACCCTTTCCTGCTGTTGTGTGATCATGGAGTTGGTATATATAATTAAAAGACAATTTGTGGTGCAGCCCCCCACATGAGTGTTGCATGCCCCCTCTGCAAATAATTGTGTTTTTTGAGGGGGGGTCAATTTCTTTATAGATGCATTTGAAAAAATATTGATATTTTTGTATTTGCTCTTTGGACTGTTCAATGTTTGAAGAGACATCAGACACACACACACACACACACACACACACACACACACACACACACACACACACACACACACACACACACACACACACACACACACACACACACACACACACACACACACACACACACACACACACACACACACACACGCACACACACACACACACACACACACACACTCAGGTGTACTCCCACTTGTTCAGATTAGAGATCAGCACACAGTTTATTACTTGGTAGGAAACTATCCCTGCATGAATCCAGACATACCACAATAAAGGAGTGCCTTACAGTGAAATGGGGTCTTGATGCTTTCAATATTATTTATTTGACTGGCTATTTAAATATTAGTTCCTGGGCAGGTAGCTCCTTTTCATTACCAATCATGCACCCTAATATGTAGCTATACCAGAAAAAGAATAAAATAACATGAAGCTAAAAACAAAAAGAAAAAAAAAAAGAAAAAAATATGAAGCTGACTTTTTTGTCATTATCTTTATAGCCCTTCCATTTCACTGTGAAACATCAACTAGGGGCTCAGCATGGGCAGGATGATCGCCTCTCTACTGTGCATTTCCTGGCTATTGTGGCTGCTCGTCCTAAGTGTCTAATTTGAAGGGTTACAATAACCCACTTAGTCTCATGGATGAGGGCAATTATTTTAGCCTCATCTTATAATCTTTGTGGCCATAGCTAAAAAAACAGACTGTTCACTAAGGGTTTATTTGAAAATGTAGCTGGTCAGGGAAGAGAGTGTGGTAATCAAAAACATATTCAGTGGGTTGTCATAATGATTAAGGTGTTTGTCTCACAAATACAAGGTTTGATCCCTGCCTTTGGGAAATTGCTTACACTTAAAAAAGTCCACAAGGCCAGCTAGCCTAATACTTTGTCTATGAACATTTACCTTTAAATAAGCTGTATATATACTCTGCTAGAGTTGTATGGACTTCCAGCATTTTATCAGTTGGGGGAATTGGTATAATGCTTAAGGTTTTTACCTTATAGACACAAGGTACAGGGTTTGATTCTAACCTTGAGTTATTGGTTAAGCTTAACATGGCCATTCAGATCAATTAGACTAATATTTACCTATGAACATAGTCCTTTAAACGAAGTAGAAAAACTTGGAAAAAGTTTTTTTTGTGCTGCATGGAATTCCTAGGAGTTGTGTTGGCTCACAGTGGGAGCTTGCAGGTTACCTGGCTATATGCAGATTTGGATTTGGGATTACCTTTAATGTGAATTAGCCTTGCATGTTTGGCTGTGGGATTACTTGCAATGTGAATGAACATTTATTAAAGAATAAATGGGACTGCATTCAAAAGGGTTAATGCTACCTTAGGAAAGCTGCTTCTCAGTTGATTAAAGAAGAAAATGCATCTGCCAAAAGACAAGGCTGTTTGAATTTGAAGCAATTCAGTCTGACTTACAAGATGGCTGCACATTGATCAACAGCTTAATTTTAGTTCTCCTGGTGTGAAAGCAGAAACTGAAAAATAACAGTGAAATTGCCATTTTGGGTAAAATACAGTTACTGGTTAATAAGTACACTATCTGGATGCCAACAAAGAAGAAAATTAGAGAACCAGAAAGAAAATCAACCAGAAAAGGTAAAGAAAAAACAGTGGCTGAGAAGAACCCTGCAGCTGTTCAGCAAAAAGCAGTTCAAACTTCAGGTTTGGTACAAGAGATGGTTTCCAATAATTTAGGGGAAAAAATAAATCAAATGTATTCAGAAGTGATATAGCAACTCAAATAACAAAAGGCTGGAAAAACAGAAGATACTTTGAGTAGCTATTTAGATGAACTGATAAAACTGCAAAAGCCAGTGGAGGAAATGAAGCAAAGGCTGGCTGAGTATAAGGCTTTTCAATGAGATCTGTTTCAAAAAGTGGTATAGTTAGAAAGCAGAGCTGCAGAGAACACCTCAGATTCCAGAGAAATTACAAGTAACAGACTGTAGTAATTTTATGGAAGCACAAATAAGCATCTGGGTTGGTATGCTACAACAGGCTTTGTTAGCTGGAAGGGCACATAGAGTGTTTGCCCCAAATCTGGCCATGAGAAAGCAGTTAAGACCTATATTAGTAAAGATGCAAACATACCAGAAGAAAGAGTTGATCCTGACAAAGCTGTGACAGAAGAGGAAAGTACTGAAAATTGGAAACAGCAGAGTGTTTTGTGTTTGTGGAAAATGATTATTTACTATACACCATGCAGAAGTGCAGCAAATTTACCTCAACAATCAGGAAATGTTGAGAGAAAAATGTGAGATTCAAGCTGCTGTATCCAGCTGTTTTCAGAATATTGTTCTTAAGGGATCAAATACATTTTTGAATGCAGCATAGGCTAAGGAAGAAATAAAAAAGTTTATCCAACAAAAAGTGAGCCAACAATCAGAAAGGGACTCTGCAGCTCATTCTACTGACAATAAAGTGCATACAGACATATTGTCAGTGAAACCTTTTCCAATGTCCCAAAGGAAAATGCTTGGAGGACAGAAAAAAAGCACAATAATTGACTAAAAGAATCAGGAGTACATTGGCCTTGAACTACAGTCTTCCCTGGGAAATGAAGATGAACAGATGAGGACAAGCAGTGCTGAAATTAGTGAATACATGTAACACCATGAAGCATCAGTCAAATTTGTGAAATATGGCTTTGCAAGAAAAAGTGGCTGAGAAAGATGGACTTTTGTTGACTTTGATAAACTTGTGGATGGACTGTAAAGCATACACCCTACTTTATGTTATTAATGTTTAGTAGGACAATAAAAGGAAAATAATAACTGTAAGCAAAACAATTTGTCTTATTAGTATATGTATAAAACATTACCATTGCATGATAGAAACTTCATGTTATAAAATAAAGTAATTTTGTATAGTATGTATCAGGGTATTTTAAATGTGTGGGGAGTCTTTTCAGTGACTGTTGCATTTGTTAGAGATATTAAAGTAAACAAGAACTTCTTTAGTTGTAAGATGTACCAGATGTACAGCATAACAAGTAAAGAAAAGATGCACAAAAGCAAGACTAAGTTAATATGCTGTGATCTTGGGCTGCCTGGGGAGGAGTATAAAAGTGCATTTATTATACTATATGTAGAATTATGGTAGTTTATCTTATTTTTACAATGGTGGATGGCTAGATTAGTGCCTTGGGCTTAAACTATAAACAGATTTTTTTGTAATCAAGTAGGCTTCAAAAATAAGACAGAATAATGAAAGCCATAAACATGCTAAGTTAATTTCATCTGCAGAGATATTAGTTTTTTTTTTTCCATTAGCAAATGTTGCCATTGGGAGTCAAGATGTCTACAAGTGAAGGCAGTTGTATATTCTGTCCTGAGTGAAATTTACAAAAAAAAAAAAATCTTCATGCATCTGCAGAGATGTTAGCTATTTTTTTCTCTTTGCTGACTACTTTTACATGGATACAAGCTGCCTGAAGGTACCAGCAATTAATCTTGAGACTTCTGAGCATTTTTGCAGAGGAAAATCAAAACCTTAAAGGTTCAATGGCAAGCAGTTCAACAAAAAATAATGTTATAAATTATGGGAAGTGAATAAGAGATAGCCTACTTAGCAGCTTGAAAACATTAATGCATATAATAGAACAGTGTAAATTTATTTTTATTTAAAGATAGTGTTTTATTTTCCTTACGGCTAAAGGTTACTGTTTTCTGAAAGCATGCAAGCTGCTTTTTTTTACATCTGGGAGGGGAACAGAGATAAGAAAATAACATACCTCAATCAGTGTAAGCAGGAACACAGGCTGTCACGTGTGCTTTAGCATGAACAATCTTAATTTTAGGTTAGGTAATGCCTGTGGGTGCAGCTGCCAATTTGGGGCAATTATTCCTATATGGAGGGTAAACTTAAACTTTGAAGATGCCCATAGCTTTGTGTATTTGCCCTAAGTTAACAGGGGATGGGGTGTTCTGAAAATACATTTAGATTTTTGTTTGATGGTTTTCATTAAAAAAGTCTTGAAAATGTGACATAGGTTCAAACACAAATGAGAAGAAGCAACTGTACAAAGGGTCAGCCTGCCAAACATTAGTATGTACATGTAACATAAAAGTTAGAAATACACATTCAAAAAATGTTCATATAAATTAGGTGAGAATACGTTCATAGGTTGGTACTAGGCTATCAGCCCTAGGGCCTATACAAGCCTAGCCATAACAATTCCCTGGATATTTTTCCCACAATATTTACTTCCCTGAACCCCTGCCTAGCAGGGTGACTGATATGATCCCTGAGGTGAATTTCCTATCCCCCATCCAATCATCAAGATTCCTTTTGAAGAATGCCAAGGAGGTGCTTTGCTTGACATGTATGGGCAGTCTATTCGAGAGTATGGAATATTTTATCATAACAGCTATCCTATCCATATTATCTTGGAGCATAAATGGCATTATGGGTATAGACAATAATCAAAGAGCATTGAAATATATTAAGCAATGCAAAGTGTAAACTGCAATACTGTAGGAAACAAAATTGGAAAGAAGCGTGTGAGTTTGACAAAGAAAGGATTTCAGGATGGATATTCAGTAGAATATCAGGGACAAAGGAAAAGGTGACTAGTAACACAGACTGATAGAGATTCTCCGATACTGATAGAAGAGGAAAAAATAGACAATAATGGTTGATTTGTAGTAGTAAGGGCTATTGGTAAGAGAGGAGTATTACACTGGCATATATTTATATTTTACCAAAAATGACCGTTATAGAGCTTTAAAAAAATGGGAGAATTAAGCAGCTTTCAGCAGGAAATATAACTTACAGATGGAGGCTGGAACTTGATTTTCAGTGTCGATAATGTATCGGGGACCTTGAAGGGAAATATAAAAAATGAGGGTAGACGTCTGAAGAAATTTATGAAAATATTTGATATGGAAGACATGAATTCAGTAGTAAGAACATGGACAGAATTTACATATTATTCCTCAAGGTTCATAAATGGGCTAGACTGAATAGAAATTGTATTTCACAGGAATGTGTGCAACTGATTGAAAATTTTGACACCCATCCAATAACTGTTTCAGATCATGGTGGGTAATGAAGTAAAAATGAGACAGTGGTACTTTCCCACCTACGTATTAAAAAGAGAGAAATTTAAGGAATGGGTAGTGGAAATTATTTGAGAGCTGTTAGAGAAGACAGAAATTTCTTTAGAAGAGATAGTGAGTGGGATAAATTGAAAATGGAATTTAAAACAGGGTAGTAATAAAAGAGAAAGAATTATACTTAAGAAGTAATAGAATCTGTTTAGTGCAGCTGACAAAAGCTAAAGTATTACAGAATAAGGGAAAGCTTAAGAAAAAGAAGAGGCACAATTACAAAGTGTTAAAGAGAAAATAAGAGAGTATTTGTATGATATGCATGAGTATGGAAAGATTGTTGTTAATTAACTGTTGTTTGATAACAACTGCAGAGCACGAAAACTTTTAGCATAGAAACCTAGGCAACAGAAAGTAGAAAGGGTCATCACCAAACTTAAGGAGCCTATAACACAAAAACAATCCCAGGCCCTGTACAGATATTAGAAATATTTTGGAAATGTTATAAAAAAATGTATAATGCAAAGGAATTTGGAAATGAAGAAATACCAAAAATGGAAATATTTATGTAAGACGTAATTATACCAGTGTTAGAAGTAGATGAGGCTCAACACCTAATAGTTATTATAGCAGAAGACTAAATAAAAATGGCCATTTATAATCAATCTGTAGGAAAGTCTTTGAGAACAGATGTTATTCCTGTAGAAGTCTGGAAGTTAGGAGGGAAGAAAGAAATAAAGATCAGGAAGATTTTATTTAACCATATTTTAAAAGCAGAAAAGCACCAACATCTTGAAAGAAAGCTATAGTGGCTGTATTACCCCAAGACAGTAAAGATCCATCAGAACCAGCTTCATATAGACCCATTTCAATTTTATACCATGATTAAAAAGTGCTTGTGCCTATACTAGCTACAGATTGGCAACAAAATTGACAAAATTTATAGATATTGTTCAATGTAGCTTTGTAGAGCCAAACATTTGACAACAATTATAGAACAATTATGATTCAGAAAATATAATTGTTGTTGGTGGGGCTTGATGCAGAGAAAGCATTTGATAGAAAAAGTTGGAATTTTATGAGTAGTGCAATGGAAGCATTTGCATTCCCTGATACAATAATAAAGTTAATTAGGAGGATATATGAAATATCAGTGGCAAGAATTAAAGTGACAGGATTTCTCTCTGATAAGTTGCATTTGAACAGAATAACCAGGCAGGGGTGTCCTCTTTCCCCTTTGTTATTTGCTTTATATTTGGAGCCGCTGATAAAAAAATAAGGGACTCAGAAATTCACAGAAATAATTGGTATGGTAATCAAGAAAAATTGGCTTTATTTTCAGATGATACTATTTAGTACCTGATAAATACAGAAAAAGACATCTCAGTGTTGTGGAACATTTTGAGAGAGTTTCAAGTATTTTGGGATTTTAATTTAATGAAGATAAAACAAAGACTATAGCTGTGAATTATGTGCACACACATGGAGTGGTTCATCAATACCCATATTTATGTGGATGCGATAAGAGGAAGTAGTTAGCAGTATGAATTAAAAAGTCTTCTGTTTTGTCAGCTAAGGATATGTGGGAAGAGACTACTCAAAAGGTAATATAAAAGCTGAGAAACTGGGTACTTTTTTATGAATATGGATAATACGATATAAGCAGTGAAAAATGTTTTAAGTCCCTTTAGTTTTATATACAAGTTAGGTACATTTGTATCAACCACAGGGGAAGTTGGGAACAATAATTAATAAAGAGTTGAAAGAATTTATCTAAGAAGGGAAGATGGTAAGAGTTAAATGGGATAAGTTGATCCTTCCAGTAAAACAAGGTGGTTTAGGATTACCTAATTTGAAATGATATTTTAGTGCTGCACGGTTAAGGCTCATACATATAACAGAAGCAGAAGATTATAATTTAAGTGAAAAGGGATGATGATGAAGCAGAGAGAAGGTTCGAGAAATAGAGAGAGTCTGTCATTTTGAATGCAGATCCTTATGGAGAATAATAGCAACCATGCAGAATATTATATTCACAAAGTATCAGAAAGTATGCTAAGAACTTAGTCAACACGAGAATAGAGAAAGGAATTTTTCCCAGTAGGTATGATTGCAAGTAAGAGTACAGAAAATATGCAGGAGGGGCTGGAATTTATTGGAGAAAACTGGCAAAGGTACCAAGGTACTGGAAGCAAATAACTGGAGAGGGAAAGGTAAAAGAATGAGATGAAGATGTTTGGACTGCAGGCTACAGACTACCTTCCCTACTAGGGATTGATATCAGAATATAGGCAAACAGAAAGGGAGAGTGGAATCCTTTGTGAAAGATCTGTTCTGGTAGAGTTTTTAATGGAATCTAGAACAGAAGCTGCGTTTAAAAAAGGATAATTAGCAGGGCATATAAAACATTCCAAAATAATTATAAGAATCAATCAGAGAAGGTTAGAAAATATTGGGAAGAGGGACTGGAAAATAAATTTATAAGGGAACAATGGGAGGACACATATAGACTCCCAAATATGCAACAAAGTCCAGAACATTTAGGATTTTTGCTTGTGTCTGTATAGGTATTTTTATACCCCAAGCAGAGTTCAAAGAAGTTTTCCCTGAGGTAGACAGCAAATGTTGGAGGTGTGATAGGGAAGAAACAAGTTACAGGGAACATACATTTCGGAAGTGCAATGAGTTGGCAGATTTAAATTCCCTACAAAACCTCTGTCATAAATATTGGGTAAGCAAATGGCTGTAACTAAAGAAATGATTCCTTTGAAATGGAATACAGGATCTGAATTGCAAAGACGTAGCAAAGCCTTGCTAATTTTAATTCTGTTGGTTGACAAAAACAATTAGGAGAAGATATAAATCAAAGATTAAACCAACTGTTTCTGAAGTACTGAATATTATAAAAGAGACAGAAAAACTGGAAGGACCAAATTATATCGAAATATATGGAAATTTGGGGAACAGTGCATATTGAATAATGTTCATGAGGAATAGCAGTGAGTTTTAAGGGAAGGTAGGAATTGAGTAAATTATGTAATGTCGGACTGATGATAGTTCTAAAGAAAGAAAATATATGTGATGTATAATGTATGTAAAAGGAAAAAAATATTAATATGGTTTATTTTTCTTTTCGATTAATGTATATTTGCCTATGACTTAAGTGATAATTTAATAAAGGTGTTTAAAAAAGAGACATTGAATGCATGTTTAGATTTACTTGTTTTCAAAGATCTGACCGCAACTGATTTCTAAAGACTTCATATACAGTTGTTCTTTCATTTTATTGGAACAAAGCAGAAAAACTCTGAATTATGTGATCAGCAAACTGATTAAAGACCCTGAGCTAAGTGAACAAACTTGGGACCAAGAATTGCTATTTTTATAAAGAAAACAAGTACAAATTATCGCCAGAAGCTAAAGTAAACATTCTAAGTTCAGTTTAATGACATTAGTTGTGCTTTTTTCCTTCCTGATGTACATTTGCATAAAATTCCCACTTTATTTGCATGAAACTGCATTGTAGTTATCTTTTATGGCCCTCATACACTTCATCCTTGCTGAAATAGATAATCCTCTGGATTTACTAAACATCTATGCAGGACTAGCTTAGTCCTGCATGGAAGCACCCATTTAGGAGCAGGACAGCAGCGTGCCATGCATATTAATAAGGCACGCTTCCCAAGCTCCTAGGCTTCCACAAGAGTGTAAGAGTGCAGGGGGCATGTCTGAGAGCAGAGCTGTCAGAATAAACACGCCCCTGCAATGTATAACAGCAGAAAGGGGTAAGGAATGAGTGAGACCGCTCATAGGTGTCCACATATCCCCACCAACAGTCCCCCATGTGTACAACAGCAACAGTACATACAAATAAAATGAAGAAACGTTATATATTTTTTAAAGTCCAATTAAAGCTAACTGTAGGGTTGCGGGTGTGCCCATCGCTTAGCTACAGTTAAAGCAGCTTAAAAGGCTGAAGAGGATAACAAGGGAGATATATGCAAATGAAGCACCATAGCAATAGTGTAGTGGACAGAGCATTTGCCTTACTAGCAGGCATTCCCGATTCGAGTCCCACTGCAGCACATTCCATTTTACATGGCAAAGCATGCTATGACCAATATTTTTGTTGCAAAACACACTAAATAACATATATTTATGAACTGGAGTACTGCAGGAAATGCACATGTGAAGTATCAGTGTCATAATGAATAAGGCACTAGTAAGCAGGTTTTAGCACAAATAAGCAGTAGTAAGCATATTTAAGCACTAGTAAGTGTGTTTAAGTCCGTTTGCACAGGGGTAAGCAATGTCTACACTGGCTAAGCAATTATAAAGCTAACTCTCTGTAAGCAGATGTAATGGCAGGTTAGCAGTGCTTAACATTGTGCAAACCCACCTACAAGTACTCAAAAGTGCCTTAATCACTCTGTATCCAATGGCCATTGTTCTGCCCATCAACAAAATAAACAGCCATGCAGGTCTTGAACCCATGACCCTATATACCATAGTCCCAGTAGTTATCCACCAAGCCATCACAGAAGTACAGAAGAATGAGGTAGTAGTAAACATGTCCTCACCATAGTATAACCAAACTAAATCTGTGAAAGGCATCAGTATACAGTCATATGTGCCATGACCCACTACATAACATAAATATGTGAATTGGAGTACAGCTGTAAGCCCAGAAGTGAGGTGTAATTGTAACAGAGTGTCAAAGTCCCCAATAAAAGACAAAGACCCCACAGAATGTATGTACACATCAATCAGGGATACCAGGCATACATATAAGGTGTAATGAATAATAACACAATGCCAAAAAGGCATTATAATGAATGTGTGATGTAGGCAATGCTAAGCATTGCACAGGCCAGCTTAGGAAGTGTGAGCAATATGTAGACCAGTTAACTCTTTGTTGCCAGTGGTATAACCCTTTAAACAATGACAACCTTAGGTAAGCAGGTTTGCCCATAGCTTAGCCTTTTCAAAACCGGACAATACAGCTCATAACTGGTTGTAGCTTCCCCTTGCAGGCACTATGGCAGTAAGGGGAGAAGGTGTGCACTTCCAGGTGCAGTGCTGGTGCATCCAGGGGTCCAAGATCATGGCAGGACTCCTAGTTAAAGACCATGCACAGAGACTGCTGCAGGGCCAGTACCAGGGCTCCAAATATAAAGCAGAGGCCTGGGACCATCTCGCCCGCAACCTCACCAGTGCCACTGGTATACCCCGAACTGGTGAGCAGGTCAGGCACCATTATGTTGACCTGAAGCGGCTGAAGGGGGACCTCTTGGAGGAGTGGCTCCAAGAGGCTAGAGCATCAGGGGATGTCCCAGCCATGTGTACGTATCACCCCAGTATGTGTGTAATAAGTGCCAGCTTAGGTATATCATGGATAGGTATGGCTAAATATTCCTCTCATGTTACCCGCAGCTGCAACGGAGTGGCCCGCAAACCAGGAGGCCCACATCTGCCCCTTGGTGTGGTTGTGACGTGAGGCAGGTCAGTAATACTCATGCTTTTACTGTCATAGGAAATAAAAATAAAAGTAGTAGTAAATTAATTGCTAGTATAAAACCTGTATTGTTCAAGGCAAGTACTCCATACACTAGAGAATATGGCATGAAGAGTCTCATATTGTTTTAATGGCAATAAAAGTGTAATATTCTGACAGAACAGGTCTAACTGCTGGACTGCATGTGTATATTCTGGTATCATATGGTAATGTAGATTTGCAATCATGTAATAGTACTGTAGTATTAATCACTGTTACCCACACCATACACCATAAATTGAATGTGTAGGAATGCCTGTATATGACAGGTGTAATCCCCAGAGCCATTTAGTACAACTGAGAGACACATAGACAGTAAACAGGGAAAATGGAGACAACAAAAACTGAATAGCACATGCAACTGAGATGTGAACTGTTGTTTTTTAGCACATACAGCCACAGTTCGAATCCTGCCAGGGATAGCAGTCTGCATACAGAATCATACCCCACAACTGTACAGATATGTCCATAATGTCTATTAAAGTGGCCCATATCTAATTCCTATGAACCTGTCCCCCTGGGAAATCAGTGGTATGATCCCAGACGTATAGGCAGCAAACAGGAAATACAGCTGATTGACACACATCTATGACAACAAACCTGGCACACTAGCAACTCCCCAATGCCTTATGTGACTAAGAAGCCACATATGTCCCATTTACACCCCAACTTGTTAAGCTGTGGTCAGAGTGTGTACAGTAACAGAGTGAGAAGTATGTGCATAATAGTAATGTGGAACCTGGTACTGTGTGTGGGAACATTCAGGTAGTGCTAATAAACATTCTTCCCACAGGTCTGTCAGATACCAACACTGTGCTCAGAAATACAAGAATGATATACAGTTGCTCTGAATAATTAGGTATTGCACATCACTGTCACCCACACTGTCCTACAAGTTATACTGACCTAGGAAATCTGTATATGAGTGTTGTAATACAAGGTCAGACTGCATAAGCACAGGGGATTAATAAGACAGAAAACAGATTGGAGATATACAGCAATATCAGTATAGCAGACACAACTGTGATGGGCAGTATTTAAGTTGTAGCAGACACAGCCATGATCTGAATCCTGGGAGTGGAATTAGACTGCATACAGATTCATACCCCACAACTGTACACATGAGGCCAGAATGTCCAGTATATGTGCCCATATCTGCTGCCTGTCCCCCTGGCAAGTCTGTGGGATGATCCCAGATGTGTAGCCAGCAAACAGGGAATACACGTGATTGTCAACCATCATGAGAACACACCTGTCACTGTAGCAACCCCCAAAACTGTTAGGAGAGTAATATTTCAACTATGGCCTATCTACACTCCCATGTTGTCAAGCTGTGACCAGAGTGTGTACAGTAACAGAGAGAGATGTATGTGCATAATACTAATGTGTAATCTGGAACCTTGTGTGGCAACAGTCAGGTAGTGCTAACAAACATTGGTCCCAGTACATTGGATATGAATACTGTGCTGAGAAATATAGACCAATATAACTTGTACTGGTACCGTCCACCCTGATATTGTAGAAGATTGTGAGTGTTGCAGTTTCTCTGAATAATAAAGTATCACTGGTCACTGTCGCCCGCACTGTGCTACATAATATAACTGTGTAGGAAAGCATGTATATGTGTGTATCAGGTCACTAAAGGTGGAAGAGGGCAATATTCTAGATATGTCTGGGCACACCAACATGTGGTCAACACATGGCCAGTGTCTGTGCAGAAAGAGTTTAATAGCATAGTGCAAAACATCAACTTGGAATCTGGGCGTATGTGTACAAACAGTCAGTGTTAACAAACATTCCCTCCACAGGTATACCAGGTAAGAGGTGTATACTGCAGGTAAAACTGGTTCATGTGTAATGATGTTGACAGCCATATCAGTGTCCAATATAGGTCTATAGGGTAGTGTTATAGGATGTGTAAGGTACAGATAACAGCACTGACTAGGAAAGTAATGTGGGGTACAGGAATATACTACTTGTTAATTGGCATCTTACTCAGCGCCCCACCTTATCTCCAACAATAATCACCATACCCACCCCAACTGGTATGTACTGACTCTGATAATGTGCAATTGTTTGATAAATATTTTAATGGTTCCCATGCATGTGCCATATTGAATTATTCCAACATTGTTGGCGTGGTGCCAGCAACATACCTGCATGTTGTTATTACCACTGTGGTCCCACATATGCATGTCTTTTGTTTGTTATGTAACTGTTCTGTATCTGGTGTCAGGGTTAATGGGAATATCTATGCATGCTGTTATACCTAACACTGGAATGTGTTGACTATTACTAACCCATATATGCTGTTGAAATCTAAACACTGTAGCATGCTTGGGAAGGCCGGTCCCAGCGGACCCACCTGTCCCACCTCAGCTGGCCAAGGCACCATGCACCAGCATATCTGAGGCCCAACACCGCATCTCAACGTCCATTGGTCCTGCACCACCTTCGGGTGGAACCGCCTCAGGGGATGGGGCTTGCCCCCCTGGGAGTGAGTGCAGACAGGCACCTGTCACCCGTAGCCAGGTCAGGGTCGTAGTGCACAGAGCAATCGATGAGCAAGTCAGTGATCTTCTATGCCAGCTTGAGGGCTGCATGTCACAATTAGAGAGTCAGTGAGGCTGTGAAGGTGCAGTGGTGACTGCCCATGGGTGGGGACCTCAGTCCCACTGTTACCACTAGGTGGCTTGTGGGCTTCCAATATCCCAACACCCCTCCCCATCAAGGTGTTTACCCCCCCACATGTGTCATATACCGCCCCTGTATGCGTCTTGTGTGTCTTGTCTGTTAACCTACTCAACCTACCTCTCCAAATATACGTACTACCCCTCCCCAACATCCCACTCTCACCTGAAAAAAAACAGGGCAATCTGTTCCCACAAAAAAATCTCACCCCATACACAGCTGTCCATTTCACACATATGTCCATTGGACACATGTAATCTGGTCTAATTGGCATCACAGACCTTAGGATTAGGGCACGGATCATGCTTATTGTTTTCCTCACCCCTCTCTCAGGGGTTTGAGTGTCCAAATCTACCTCCAAATTCAGTGTATATGCGCAGCTGTTGCTGTAGAAGAAATGGGTAGCTATGGACCTTCCCTACAACCTTCCTTCACATCCCTAGCTATTTTCCCTATTGTCTTTCCCTCTTTGTGCCTCTTTTTTCAGCACTTTCCTATCAACTCCTTTTTCTTTTCTTTTAAAGAAATTAGCGTGGGGTAAGCAGCAGTAAGCACTTTTAAGCAGCAGTAAGTGGGTTTAAGCCTGTTTGCGTAGGGGTAAGCAATGCCTACACAGGTTAAACAATTTAGAAGCTGAGTATAAGAAACTGTAACTGGAAGTTTTCAGTGCTTACCTCGACAGAAAAACATGCGCAAACCCGCTTACAACTGCTTTAATATGCCTTAATCACTCTGTATCCAACGGACCGTGTTTTGCCCCGCAACAAAATAAACAGCCTCTGCACGGCAAACCCAGGACCTTCCACACCACAGACAAGGTGATTCACCACTAAGCCATGCTAGATATACATAAATCTGATATTTACAGAAACATAACATCCAGCCCAGTCATGCAACAGTACAAAGAATGTATACCAACATCTAGATGTATGTGTGTGTGTAAATATATTAATATCTAAACAGATACAATATATCCATATATGTAGATACATATATATATATATATATATATATATATATATATATATATATATATGGGCCTACTGCTTTTCATCGAATACCACGTATTCGAAAAAGAGCAGTAGACCGCTCAGTTATGCAAAAGTGCACTTATTCGAAAGTTCACTTTCGTGAACTCAGCTTCTACGAACGGATTGCACCACAGTGGAGGACAGCAATAAAACATGCTATGTCCTCCACTGTGGTGCAGTAGTTACAGACCTTAGGGTTAGGGCACAGGTCATGGTAAGGGGATAGCCCTACTAGCTATCCCCTTACCATGACCTGTGCCCTAACCCTAAGGTCCGTAACTACTGCACTAAAATCAGTAGTAGCCTGTTCGCTGAAGTGGGTTTCGCGAAAGTGCACTTTCGGTTAAGTGCACTTTCGCGTAACCCAGGGTCTACTGTGTGAGTTTGAAGAAGTGTATTTTCGAATTTATACAGTAGACCCATATATATATATATATATATATATATATATATATATATATATATGTATTTAGAAATATATACCTATAAATATATATGAACATATATACATGCAAATGCCTATATCGACATATATGTCTACACTTACATGTCTACATATACACAGCAAGTTAGATATATGTATGCAGATATATATCTATGTATGTATATAAAGGCATAGTTATATATATGTAAGCAGATATATATATACATATATATATATATATATATATATATATATATATAGGTATATATGGCCACACATCTGTAGATAGCAATGGTAGATTAACAAAAACAAATATGTCCACATGCACCATTAATGGGGTTGAGATGCCCCAAACAATATATGTCTTGTACGAATAGGCATACCCCCCCACAGCCAAACATACCCTTCCTGCAATACACTACCAAGTGTTACAGATCCCATAACCAGGACCTGACATGACATAGGCACAAGATGTTAGCAGTCCTACAACCCACCTGTATGATGTCATGCTTGTATTGGTAACATATCATGCAGTACAGTCTGGCTCCCATAGGAAATGTAAAATGTGGAAGCTATCAACATCCTCAGGATACATATACACTGACACATATATGCAGCTACAGATATTATATATATATATATATATATATATATATATATATATATATATATATATATATATATATATATATCTATATATATAATATATATATCTATATATATATATATATATATATATAGATATATGTACATACATATATATATATATATATATATATAATATATACATATCTAAATATATATATATATATATATATATATATATATATATATATAAATATATATATATATATATATACATATATATATATATATAATATATATATATATATACATATATATATATATATATATATATATAGATAGATATAGATATATACATATATATAGATATACATGTGACTACACATACACTCGCAGAGATATGTACAGTAAGATACATATGTAGAAGGTACACACAATATGGAACAGCCACTATGCCTACAGTTCACACCTGAACAACTGGATACTGTATGGGCCACCCATACAAATGACAATCGTTGCCTGCAACATATACCCACAGCGAGGTCATATGAAAAAACACCACACACAGGTTTGCAGAAATGGAAAACCTTTATTTCTGTACTATTACAGTTCTTTATGCCATATCATATAGCTGTTCAGACACTGACATCCATATAAACAGAGTAATGCAACTGTGAAACAGTTATACTAATACAGTAGTCTGGAAAAGTTCACAACTTTTGCTGTCCAGGCCAAGGTCTTCAAATTGTAAAATATTAAAGACAGACTGGGCCACAGGATATCAGACAGTCAATAGTATGCAATGCAGCTGTCCCTGAACACTACTTTCAGGCATCCAGTTTTCTATATCTTATTTTAGGTTGTAGTCCCGCACTATCCTTTTTTTTTTTACTCTCCACACTACTTAATCACTCTGCCTACTCTCCCTACTATTAAGACTTTTATCTTCTACCTTCACCCACCTAATAACTTACCTTAGCAAGCTGCTCTACTGATTGTTCTCCTTCTCCTAGGGGTCACGCCTACTGTAGCTCTGTCTGTGCTGCTATATCCCACTGAACATTTCTCTGTTCCCTCTTGGCTATACATCACACTGCTTCTAGCCTTATCCCCTCTCCTCTTACTCTTTCTCTTCTTCCTCATGTCACTATCCCACCCATGCTGGGCTGTATTATATACCTAATACAGTACAGATACTAGTACCCTCCCCACCCTCTCTACCTATTGTATAGTACTAGCTAACTTCCATTCTTAGTACTAGCTAACTTCTGGTATTCACCTGCCTTTGTCTATCTTCTCCCCACCCCTTTCTTTCTCATTACATCACCTAACTTTTAAATACACCTTACCCCTTGTGCCGCCATCTTTTTTTTTTCTTGACCTTGCTCAAGGCTGCTGTGCGCTCCTGGCTCCGGGGTTTATAAGCTGTGAAAGTAAGCTTTGTTATAACTACTTAGTCTTTCATTTAAATATATCTGTAAGAGTGTATTTAATGTCATATCCAACTGTTTATGTGTATTAGGACATTGTGGTGTTATTTCTTCAGCCGTTATTGGCTAACTCTATATGCGTGTCTGCACATGGAGTGATCAGAAGAGGTGTAGATACCAGTAGGACACTCTGCTGCTATGTTAGCATTTCTGGGTACTGCTTATCTTAACTAAGCATTATATATAAGAAGCACGTTTATTGCGTTGCACTATTTGTCCAAGGAATAATGATTTTAGATGTTGATTAGGGGGGAAGTTATCCTATTTAAACTAATTGTGTCTTAGGCACGCTAACAACATTTAACATTTACAGCATCTTAGCGTTATTATATCCTAACCCCATTCAATTGAAGGACAGTGTTAATGTGGAACTGTCAGAGAATTGCCTAAGTAAGGTAAACATTCCTTATAAACACCTATACTGCTATATCTATATAGCATTCTAGCGTACATTACTCCATGATCATGGAGTGTTGAATACAATCCTAGTTGATCCTTATGGGTCCTAACGGACCAGTGGAAGCGTGAATATAACCTATGTTATCGTTTATGTGTCCTGACTGGTAGTTCCTTACTCACTCTATAAATGCTGTAACTGTTTTAACTAAGCGCTATGTATATACAGCACGTTTATTGCGTTGCACTATTTATCTAAGGGATAGTGATTTTAGATGTGGATTAAGGGGGTTTTATCCTATTTAAGCTGACAATGTCTTTGGCAGCTATTTTTAGATAGAGTATGCCATGTTTGTGTAGCACCTATGTATATTACTGTATCTATCAAGATTCTGATTGCATACTAACTGTGTATTTTGCTCCCCTTTGCTTGTAGTGTTATATGCAAACTGTGTTGCTCATTTTAATGTTTGATAGTATTAGTGTTGCTTTGTGTATTTTTCAGCTACTTTTGGATATCTTGCTATGTATTGACCTGCAGCAATTGTGCCTAGAGCTCTGCAATTAACATTTGGCATACATAGTAGAGTCATAAAACAATTGGCCGTAGTGCTAGTATGTGATTATATTCATTAGCCTGTTTGTTATTATGATTAATAAGTGTGTTTAACTGTGTTTCACTCCCTGTTTATCTTACTACTCTGTTTCTTTCTCTCTTTGTGTTACTAGCTGCCCAACCTGTTTGTACAGTATTAATTTTGTGGATTTGCCCAGTCTGCTGAATAGCGACCTTATACCAAATAATACTGTCGTCTCCTCCCTACACTAAGGAACTGAACATACCCTCTCCCTGAGCATCAGTCCCTCAAGGGAATAAACCAAATAAAAGAAAGTATGTGCTTTAAAACCACTGTCTGTAAACATTTCAGTGTGTAATACTGTAGGTTTTTATTTTTACTCCCACTAGCCAGGACAGCCAGCAGCCAATACCTACCTGCTCCTAGAACCAGTCTACCTTCCCCTCTTGTAACTGCTGTTTATAATTGACATCCTCCCTCACTGAACCCTAGACCTGCTGCCTCACAGTCTCTCTTCCAATAGACCCTACTACTCCTATATAGCCTTTGTCTACTAGAGGTGAAAATTCTCCTAGACCTATCCTACTGTCCCCGAACACTACTTTTGGCATCCAGTTTTCTATATCTTGTTTTAGGTTGTAGTCCCAGACTATCCTTTCTTTTTTTTTTTTACTCACCACACTACTTAATCACTCTGCCTACTCTCCCTACTAAGACTTATCTCCTACCTTCCCCACCTAATAACTTACCTTAGCAAGCTGCTCTACTGATTGTTCTCCTTCTCCTAGGGGTCACTCCTACTGTAGCTCTACCCACTCCGTTTGCCATGCGGGCTCACTCCGCTCCCCTACCCTATCCCCAAATTCCACCTGCCCCCAGTCCTTCTAGATTTATACACACCTTACCACACCCCCACTGTATTACCACCAATCACAAGCTCAATTCCCCTTAAAGTGCTAATACCCACTTCCCATTAGTCTTCATCTTAATAAACTATATATATATCCCAGTAATTTATCATAAATAATCATCTTCTATTATCTCCATTAGTAAACAATCTGCACATACCCCTGTATACTAACATCAACTGAATTTCTCCTACTATGCCACCTTTAACTGTTCCAACTTACCTCAAACCCTTACTCTTACTCTCGATCCTAACTATTCTATCTATACCTTACTTACTTACCTTCTACGAACACCATCACCATCTAGGGTTTCACTACCCCAATAGGCAAACCTCTACACCAACACTTATCCTTTCTTATAGTCATAATAACACATCCTGTCCACCAAAGTATTTATCAGCCAAATTCCACAGACTTACACAAATTACTTACTATAGCCCAAGAGCCAGGAAATACCAGAACCTAATTAATAAATTTCTACAACTCATTCTGAGAGTACAGGTCCACTCCCTCATAGATGGTGACATACACCCAAACCCTGGTCCAAATTCTAGCACAACCACAAGCCCTAGCACACCAACTCCTACTAACAAATACTTGCTTACCAGGCCTCCCAACTCTCTCCTGATAGTTCATCTTAATGTTCGTAGCATAAATAATAAGGTTGCTCACCTACATGCCCTTATAGATGTACAGTCATTTGATATCCTCCATCTCACTGAAACATGGCTCAAGCCATCAATACAAGACAGTGTAGTCATTCCCCCTGGCTACAATATCCTGAGACTTGACCGTAATGCCAAGAAGGGTGGAGGAGTAGCCATACTTTATAAAAATGGACTACAAGTCACCTCAATTGACTCCAAACCTCCACTATCTAGTAATGCAGAAATTCTTGTTTCCAGGATACAGCTCAAGAAATGTAAATCCATATATATCATCTGCATCTACTTCCCCCCAGGCAATAATACTAACACATTAGAAGCTATCCTCAGTTGGCTCTCAACCAACTACCCACAAGAAACCATAATACTTAGTGACTTTAATATAAACTGGAAATCTTGTTCATCTGAGCAGCCTTCTACTCATATTAACCTATATGGCTTTACCCAAACCATTACATCCCCTACTAGAACCAATAAACTTAATAACAAAGAAAGCACCCTTGATTGGATTCTCACTAACAGTCACCAACAAACTTATATAAAAGGCACCCTCCCTGAAGATATAAGTGACCACTCACCCACCTTTCTAATTAGGTACAAGACTGAGATTCCAAACCCTACCATTTACAGGACAATTAGGACTAACAGAAACTTTCACCCTAATAGCTTCCAAACAGAACTTAGAGCTTGTGACTGGTGTCCACTGATACACCTCCCACTAGATGATGCAGTCAACTACTTCAATTCAAAATTCTTAGCCACTCTAGACTGCCATGCCCCAACACGCAAAATTAGAACTAGGATTAAACCAGCCCCGTGGTTCTCTAAAACTACCAAACAAAAAAATCCACCAAAGAAATAAACTCTGGGCCAGCTGGTTTTCAACAAAAAGCCCCACAGATCAATTACAGTTCAGACAGCTAAGAAATGAATCAAAAAAAGCCATGCTGTCTGATAAAAGTAACTTTTACTGTCAGCGTCAGCATACCCACCAAAATAATCCTCTGAAATTCTGGTCCAGCATCAATAAACTCCTCCACCCAGGGTGCTCAAGCACACCTGCTCCCTCAGGCCCTGACCACAATAATCCCATTCAAATAGCCAACTCCTTTAACACTTTTCTCACAGAAACCATTCAATCCTTTGCCATACAGTTAACCCTGGTGTCATACAATCTTACTCTGCCAACTCCAACAGCCCCCCCATTTCATTTTCAACCTGTTCCCACATCCCTTGTCTGTAACCTACTCCAGAAACTTAAACCCACCACATTCTCTGCTGACCTACTACCTGCAGAATATCTGCAAAAATCAGCAAAAGCCATAGCCTACCCCATATCCATCCTCATTAACAGAACTATTTCTGAAGGAACCATCCCATCAATCTGGAAAGTTTCTCCCATTGTTCCCCTGTACAAAGGTGGTAATTCCAAAGAGCTATCCAACTATAGGCTAATAGCCATATTATCCCCATTGGCAAAAATAATGTAGAAATGCATTCATAAGCAACTTTTAAGCTAGCTATCTACTAGACAAAAACCTACTAGCCACCTGCCAACATGGATTCAGACCATTTCATAGCACTATCTCTGCTCTTTTATCCTTCACCGACTGCATTAATAGAAATTGAAACAATGACACTCTATCCTCAGCCCTCTTTATTGATCTGTCAAAAGCCTTTGACATGGTTAACCACCACCTCCTCATTAACATACTTAAAAACCTGTCAATGGATGCACTTGTTATACAGTGGTTCCAGTCCTATCTAAATAATAGGCAACAGGCTGTACTTTGGGAAAATACCTTGTCTTCCCACCTCCCAGTTGCCCTTCGTGTCCCTCAAGGCTCCATATTTGGTCCTCTCCTCTTCTCTATCATTATAAATGACCTTCATTCTGCAATCCCCCAAGCTACCTGCATCCAATATGTGGATGATTCCACACTTAAATGTTCAGCCACTTCCCCGTTAGAACTCCAGTCCCTAACCCAAAATACCTTTAATATAGTTGAAAACTGGTTTCTGGACCGGTGTCTCCTCTTGAACCCAAAAAAAACAAAAATGCCCCCCATTTAACTTTAATGTAACATCTAGCAATGGCACTATCATATCTCCTGATCCTACTACAAAACTACTTGGTGTACTAATTGATAATAACCTCACAATTGAGTCTCATAAAAATAACACTATAAAAACAGTAAATAAAAAAGTAGGTTCCCTCTACAGGATCAAACCCTTCCTGACTCTGCTAGCCAGGACCACTATAGCCCATACACACCTCATCTCCACCTTACTATATGCCTCCCCTATCTACACTAAACTAAGTAAAAAGAATATGAGCAAGATGATTACCTGCTACAACAATAATGCCAGATTTGCAACCGGGTCTACCTTTAGAACCCATCACTGTATCAATCTAAATCAACTACGCTGGTTAGAATTATCAAATCTAATACTGTTGAACCAACTAATAGTAGCCCATAAGATTCTGTATCAACCAACAAACACATCAATACTTTCTAGCCTTGTCACCCCCGATAACAATCTGTAAACCCTATGCTCAGCTAACAAACTACTAGTACAAACAACTAAAACCAACAATTCAGCTGGTGACGCATTATTCTCTAATACAGTTGGAAAAACTTGGAACAACCTCCCTAATCACATAACCTCCCTAGCATCAACCAACTTATTTAAAAACAAACTAAACCCTATCTTAAATCACACTGGTTATGCCCCCATGTTAACCCAGACTAACTATCTAATCTTTCCCTAGATATTAGCCTTCTTATAAATATAATCTTGTTTCTTCTCTTTTGACAATAAGGTGTATGTGACTATACAGTTAATTAATATCCTTGTAGATACTTTGAATGTTTAACAACAGCTGTTACAACCTATGATTTCTTGTGAAACTTTACAGTAGAATATTTGCCTTGTACAAATTTGGTGTGAATATCCATAGCTGGTTCACACCATTAGTTGTATTTTTTTTGTTGTTGGTGTTTTTTGTTGCCATGTTTTTGTGTGACCATATAGTTAATTACTTACTTCTGTCCTATTTCTTGACATGAATACTAAGCTGCTCAGACCAGGATATTTCTTTCTTGTTATTATGCTCAACACAATGATATATACTGTTTCCAATTGTTTTTGCAATGTATCAATGTTTTTTTAAATTTTCTTGTGTATGTGGAGCTTATCTCCCCAGGCCTCCACAGAAAATGGACATATATCCAGTTGGACTAGCCCGGTCAACAAATGTAAAATAAAATAAATAAATAAAATAGGTGTATAGTTCAGCAGCCTCTATCTACACTCTGTACAAAATCAGTAGGTGGTAAAGACTTCAGTTGACCAAACGGGATGTAACTGATACATAACAAGGCATAACTGACACCATCACAAGCACACTGACAAACAGAACAGTCTGTATGGCTGGAGGCAACAGGTTTGCATTAAACCAATTTATGTGAGTAATGCAAATATAGGTGAAGTATATGGTACTGTACAGCCAGATACCTTAAGGCAGCTCACCTGTGATACCCCCATATTTTGTAACAGCCTAGGTCATTTATGGTGCACCCCCCTAGACTCAATAACACAGGGCCATATACCACTGTTACATACACTGGCCTCTGGAGTGCATAAGGGCACACATGTGTTGTGTAGATGAACCCCACACATATATGTCCCCAGCCCCACCGTATGTGTGGGGGATACAACAGCAGTGGACTGATGGCAGGAATGGCAGTGTGATATACTCACAGCCCACTACAGAACAACCCCTGACAGCATGTCATATGTACAAAGCTTGGTATGTAGGTGGAGGACAGTGGCTGGAACACAGGCCCATATGTGGAAAACTGTTGCCATACACTAAGCAAGTCGCTGGTGTTACAGGATAGTCTGCAACATACCATTAGCCAGGGAATTGAGGTTAGAAACATAAATAGATGTAGCCATGTACTGATAGCACACAACACACACACTGCCAGTGAAATATTTGACACAGGACCTCTGTGGTGGACAGACAAAACATGATAGGCACACCTCTGGCCACCAAGAGGATAGGCCCACAGTTGAGAGCTATGCAGACAGACTGCATTCCAAGGTAAACTAGTATGTACACACACACCCTGTAACACCAGTACTATACAAAGCATAACATAACTCTACTCACACTCTGTCTGTAGTTCTGGAACCTCCTACAAATATGTAGCTGGCATGAGTGTGCCGGTTACCCTGGAAGAGGTATTGCTACCTGCTGTCTGTAACACTGATGGTCACACACAGGAAGGATGTCCATCACACAGGAAAGGTTAAGGGACCATGCCCACATGATGTAGGGATTTATAGTAGGTGGTTGCCATGACAGTGGTAATTGGAAGTACTACACAGCAAGTTGCATGCAGTTAGCAAGTGTAGGATACTGATTGGTACAGATGCCATCACCTGATCAAGTCCATCACCTACTAAAGCCAGGCTGCAATTTACTCAAAGCAGCTCAATCCATTCACTGGAGAGAGAGGGAGAAAGAGAGAGAGAGAGAGAGAGAAAGCAAGAGCAAGCAAGAGAAAGCAAGCAAAAGCAAAAGCAGAAAAAAAATACAGCTCAGCAAACTAACAGCTGAAAACACAGGCATTTAAGCAGCTGCCATTCATAAATACATCATTCCCGCAACAGGTATGTGAAGTATATGTACATGTATTAGAATGTAGTACCTGGTCCATCATAATGGGATAGATGATGTGGAATGAGATACATGTGCCATCAGGTGTTGTTGTGATGATGTTCAACTGAACAACTGCTATGGACAATAGTGTTTGTCCCTGTGGGTAGTGGGCCATAGCTGTTAACTGTGTAGGTCAGCACTGACAGACAAGATGTAAGCTATCACAGTGTGTGTTGTGTAATAGGAAGTATGTATATGATGTGGCCAATAGCTGGTGGTGGAAGTAATGCCATTATGATGGACATGTGGGAGCCACGGCCCATCACTGGCAGGATACTCAGGTGAATCTGTAATGTAGCAAGCCGGAATGCCATAAGTGTGTAATAGGGTCACCTGCAAACAGGTCCCACATATACCCCACTAATGTCAGGCCATGTCCATATGTGGCACCTGTCTGTTTTGTAGCAAGGCAGAACAGTGCAGCTGTGCAGGAAGGTATTGTGAGATTGTGGAGCTGATGTCTGAATGCACTCCACATATAGGTATGCATATGCGTGCATATGTCACATATATAATATAGAAGGATAACTGTATATCAGCATGTATGTCCAGAAATATACATATACACATGTGTAGACATATATATGTGCACATATGTATGACATCACATATATCTACACACATATATATATATATATATACCTATATGCACATGTCTACATATGTACAAACACACACACAAACATATATGTATGTAGATACATATCCCCTATACCACTACCACAGTGATGTGTGCTATGCATACATCTAACACACTTACCCTGAATGCATGCTGTACATGTACATGTATTGCTGCTGTGAAATGCACGGTATCACAGGGGCGACCATGATGGGGTATTGAAAGGGTATGTCACACACCATGACAACTAACATCCTGTCATTGCGGAATGTGTCCACGGGGAGTAACATACTGTTGGTAGACATGGCCTACAGTAGTGACATGTTCTGAATAACACCCATATACAGTGCAACACTAGTGTATATACCTGTAGGACAATGCCAGCTGCTGCAGAGATACACAATGACATAATGCATTACAGTAGTCCACATTATCAGCTGAATCTAGGCTGCAACATGTGGTATTCAGTGTATGGGACACTGCAAGGTGACACAAATGTGTAGGACTTACCTGTCATGCATCTGCATAAAAGCTGAGGGAGGGGTCTCAGCATGACACACCAGTGAACTGAAGCAGGGATCCTCTATCTGCAAATAGTCAGGTTCAGGACCTGTGGCAGCTGTAACCCTACTCACACTGCAATAGTGAAGGCATTGTGTGAACACCATGGAATGTGCACATGAGTAGACCTTGCAATCATGCAGAATAAGGGGACATGTGTAGGGTAGACTGAATATGCACTGACAATTGCAGAAGGCCACGCTGGTATCCCCCTGCCATGAGCAGTGACTGCTGTAGTACACACAACAAGAGGTGTGATAAACCATCATGATAAGGGTGTGCACACATATGCCCACATGGTGTGTATGCATTGCATTCAGCAGCCGCACACATAATACAATCTGTAGACACTGCATGTGAAAGTACAGGACATATGTTACATACCGGGCTTGTGTACTGGTAAGATATGCGGTGCTGTGGTCCCATGACAGATCAAGGATGTGTGTGTAAAATCAATAAAGGTGTGTACACCCCCCCATAGCCATGATATGCTCTGATGGTTGTCAGTGTAAGCATTTCTGCAGTGGTCATACATGGTCTGTTGATGTTGACAACTGTAAATCAGGCATCAGGCATTCACCAATGACAACAGTCTACATATCATCCAGGTATGTGTTGCTGAAACACATAGGGGCTGTGAGAAGTGAAGCTGACATAACTGACACAGTACTACACATTCCACAATGGGTTGTACACCTGTGAGTTGTGGTGTACAGTACATGGCAGGGTGCAGAACAGGTGCACAGCAATACTGTGTACATGGGTGCAGTGGTATCCAGGGGAAGGGGCATCACCTGGTTACAGCACATGCATCACACACATGTATACTGTTGCTAGCATAGATTGACTATAGCTGAACTGCATGCTGTTCTGTGCCATATGTTCTGCATGTTGGCAGATAGGTAATAGGAGAACTGTGTGTAAGATCATTGTGCAACCTCACCTGTATGTGTGCATGCATCCTGTTGGTTAGTTAGTTTTCCTGCAGGGTCACTCTGGTGAAGTGGTGGGAGGTAGATGTATGTATGATGCGTGTGTGCATGTATGTGTTTGTGTGTGTGGCCATGTATGCACATTTGTGATTGTGGGGTGTTCATACGGCTGTACCCCCCTTTGGGACCGTGCAGTACATGGACATGGACTGCCACATTACACACCAGGAATACCTGTCATGTAATCTAGGAGAGCAAATAGTATAATATGGTCTGTAGCATGGAACAGGCATCCAGAGAGAAGGTAGACTCCAGGTACACACTTAATATTACAGTCAGCATTCCAAGATGGTCGCCGGCTAGACAGCTCCCTATTCACTGAGCTCCTCACAGCATTGGAATTACCTGCTATTTTAACAACTTTTAAGTGAAATTTTTCCACAGATTTTTTTACAGAAAGTATCTCTGATACATCTTCTTCATTCTGGGTCTATTTATTTTTCGAAAGAGAGTGCAATTCTTATTCTATTTTACTTCAGAGTTTTTTTTTGGCCTCAACAGTTTCTGGGCACGTGCACTATTGAAGCTCTCTGCTGTGTCAGAATTCCTGTGTTCACACCTCCTTCCTGGGCATGGCTGGCAACTCTGACTCCATGGAGACGCAGTCTACCAAGGCCAAATTTTCCTCTACGCTTTCTCCTGAGAAAGACACTGGATCTAAGAGATTAAGAACCTCCAAACAAGCCACTGAGAACATTAAAGTAAGTGCTAAAGATAAAAGTGACTCCAATTTTTATTTAGAAGATTTAAAGATAGCATTACAGCCCATACAAAGTGCTATTCAGAATTTCTCTGAACAATTTACTGACTTTGGTAAAACTCTAAAGCAGATAAATGATAGAATGGATCTACTGGAAAATAAAAGTCTAGATATGGAAATAAGAACGGATTCTATTGAACGTGAATTAAAATCCAAAGACATTCTCCTTACAGAAGTACAAGCTAAACTGCTGGATTTAGAAGCAAGATCCCGTAGAAATAACATAATAATTAGAGAACTACCTGAATCGTATGATAATCAGAACTTAATCTCAGTGACTAAACAAATATTCAAGGCTTTACTTAACTGTGAGACAACCACAAATATCTTAATTGTTGAAAGAGCCCATAGAGCCCTGCGTGCCAGACAAGATTCTACTTCACCTCGGATTATCTACACAAGATTACTAAACTATCAAGACACTCAAAGTATTCTAGATGCAGCTAAAAGTAAAAAATACCTTATGTGGAACAACCATAAGCTGACTTTCTCACAGGATTTACCTCCACAAATAAAATGAACAGACAGAAACTTTCACCTTATTGTGCAGATCTGATAAAAAGGGGAATAAAATTTCGGATGAAGTATCCAAACACTCTCTCTTTCAGCATCAAAGATAAAAGTTATTCTGTTACAGAACCACAAGAAGCAAAAGATATTTTTTTAAAAGTATTCAAGGTCCTTCCTGTCTCTGTTGCACAATAAATAACTCTTCCTTTCTAGTGTAAGTACTTTCAATTCACAGCTAGTGAATGTATATTTCCTTATTGACATTCATAAATAACAGAGTATGTGACAGTTTTAACAGGAAATTCAAACTAGTACTACACTGCAGTTTATGAGTTTAGTGTTTTTGTTGTGCTATTTAATGTTTTTTTAACATTTATTTCAGAATTGAATGATTTTATAATTTCTGTGCATATATTTTCCAGTGAGTTTAAGAGGTAATAATGCCTTCAAGCATAGCTGTCACTCAAATAGAGGGCAGTGAAAATCATTTAAATCCTCGCGCTTGTGTAGCGTTACTAACCTGGTTAGTTTTCGGATGTTGTCTTTCTCAAGTCAGTCACAATCCAATTTCCCTCCTATTTGCCTGTTTGATGGCATGGACAAGCATAAGAGTTTTGGCATATGTTCGTATTGTTGGTAACACCCCAAATGTCTGTTTGCCTTCTGTTGCTTGGCTACTGGTTTTTGATGTGTTCGCAGTTGGTAATCTGATCCCTTCAGTCTTTCGTTAATGAAAGTATGGTTTCCTTGCTTCGTGATGCTGTCCTTGCCAAGAGTTTCAACTATTCGAGTTTGAATGCAGTTTTATTTATCTTGAATCCTTAGGTGTAATCTTGTTTTTTCTTTACATCAAATGCGATCGGAAGATTTGTACGCTGTGGATAGATCTCTTGCGTTCACAGCTACATTCAGACATCGAAGAAGTACAGTATGCCTAAATCACTTCAATGTCATGTTTAAACATTGCTTTTAAAAGCGGAACTCTAAACATGAGTTCTCAAATATGCCAGTTACTTAGTTATGCCCTAAACTGCTTTTCACTTACAGATATTTGAATACGAAAGTGTTATTAAGGATTGAACAGCAACAAGTGCATTAACACTAGTATTTATTCATAATGTCCCTATTCTCAGTCTAATACACGTAATGTTTCCTTTATTTAGACAAGCAATGTTTACTTAATAGCATACACTCTGACTTTCTGGTATGTCCATCATTAGCATAAGTCCTGTAATATCATTGAGACAGTTATCTAACTGGATGAACAGGTGCTGTGCCAGTGATGATGATGTTTGTACATAGGATTTTCAGCTGTTTGGTCAATAGGTTAACATTTCCTGTCATATAATTTTCTTTTCATTATTGCTGGCAACATTGATGGATAGATTTAAATATGCCTTATTGTAAGATTATTTCTCTCTCATCTGATTCTATAATAACGACCCAACCAATAAGGGGTCTTGTTTCTTATTACTGTTTTCATTATTACCTTGTAAATAACTATACTTTTTTTTTCAAGTTTATTATTAGGAATATTATGTTATTCATTTTAAATGTGTATTATTCAACATTGAATATTTAGAGGTATAGTAGTCTTTGGTCTACTTTCTAAGGTGCCGTATTTAGATACCCTAATTTAAAGATACACCCATATTTGAGCACAATAATATTATGTTTCATCAAGAGTCCCCCACCTATTTTTATTATCATCTGGTTACATAGATTTTATATTTATATTCAGTATGTTGGTACAATATGATTTCATATGTTTAATTTGGCAATATATTATTTTAGTTATGTATTTTTATTACCAAAAAAGCTCTCACATTTATTTCAACTTTACAAAAGAAATGGGGTCTAGATTGGGGAAGATTATTTAGAATTAACTCTCCTTATAAGTTTATTAACTTTTAGGTATTATAATGTTTTATCTCATCACTAATATTTGTTTTTTTTTAATTATATTTATTATTTACAGCTTATGACATTTATTTAAGCATTGTCACAGTCATATAGGTTTACTAATGTCCAGCTATATTATTGCTTTTTAATTATATCTTCGTCTCATTATATCTCTTGACATTCTCATTACATATTGTTGATTTAGTTTGTTTTACTTAAATTTACTACATTCATATTTATCTTTACAGGAGCTTGTGAATACACAGAGGAATGGGGAATGTGGGTGTCGGGCATCTTGTATTTAGATTGTTGTGTAAATATGTTTAGTTATGTTAACTTGATTTTAGTCCTTTTTAGGACTTTACCTAATTCTGTTCTCTTCACTTTGGTGATTATGGTGACCACATACTTACATCTTATATTTTGGTATATTTGTCTTCCTTCATTAGGTAAGTTTAGGTGGGTAGGCACTGGGTTAGGGATGAAGGAAGATAATGAGTTTGATCTTGTTCCTATACTGCTACATACATTTACGCAGAACTATCATCTTATTAAAACTATGTTTTCCTTTTTGTATGGCATTCACTTTCAATTTCTCTCTCTTTATAAAATATTTGACTTACTCCTTCTCTTCTAAAGGACCTTTAGATGTTATATGGCTAGTCTGTTATTAGTGGACTCCTGGAATGTAAGAGGGATCCAGAATAAAGATAAGAAATCTTTATTATTCCATTTAATTTATAAATCCCAAGCCAATATTTGCTTTCTACAAGAAACACATATACCTAGAGAGGATTGGTACAAAGGTACAAATAAAAATGGATCCAAAAAATAATAGCCTCTGGTGACTCTTCTAATTCCAGAGGGTGGCAATCATAATTAAGCAAAAATTTCAGGGACTTATTATCGAAGAAAAATTTGACAAGGAGGGTAGATGGTGCTACTTTACTACTAATTTTCTCAATCTTGATAAACCACTTCTGATTCTAAACCTTTATGGTCCTTGTAATTATCAACATATTTTCATTTTGCAAATATATAATATCCTTTCTTCCTACAAAGACCATTATGTTATTGTGGGTGGAGATTGGAACGCAGTGATTAACCCTGACATAGACCGAACCAGTTCTTCCTCTACACATAACCATCAAGCATCATTAGCTCTTGAAGATTTAATAATGGAATATAATCTTATAGACCCTCTACAACTCATTAAATATTCAGAGAAAAAAGATATATTCACCTATTATTCAAAATGCTATCACTCTTGGGTAAGATTAGATTTTTTTCTCCTATCTAATTCGCTTTCACATTTGTTAGTGGATTTTATTACTGAGCCTAGATTTTTTTCAGATCACTCTAGAATTCTATTAAAATTAAATCTAGATTTCAAGTCGGCTCATATATTTAAAAGGAATTGTTGGACAATGAACAATAATTTGCTTTCTAATAAAGAAATTAGTAAATTATGTATAGATATAATTCAGGATATGGAACACAGCTTAGAATCTACAGATATCCCCTATGATATCCAGTGGGCAGCTTGCAAGGCTAGGTTAAGGGGTATGCTTATTAGTAAGGCCTCATACCTTAAAAAACAATTCAATAACAAAGAAACCTTGTTAAAACTAAAGATTCAGTCTCTAGAAAACAAATACAGATTAATTCCAGATTCTGATGTCTATAAACAAATTATAGATGCTCAAAAGAACTGATTTTATTACATCAAAATAATATTTCATTACAGGAGCAAAATTACTAGTCACTTACTCTGAATGGGCTCAAATACCTTCAAAAACCTTAGCTAGGATAATTAAAAATATACCTGACAGGCCCAAAGTATCGCCTATACAATTCAAAAATCAATTATACAACACGGACAAGGAAATTATGCAACTTTTCACATTGCTATATACTGATTTATATTCTAAAACTTCTAAATCAACAGTTAATCTTCATATTAAAAATTTCCTAGGGTCTATAGCATTTCCTATTCTGAAGGAAAATCAGCAAAGCATCCTTTCGGCCCCACTTAGTCTTCTAGAAATTTCTGAGGCGATTGATAGTCTTAAAACTGGTAAATCCCCAGGTCCGGATGGTTTTACTTCTGAATTTTTTAAATCCTTTAAGTCTGTAATAGCTCCCTTCTTACTCAAAGTTTATAATTGCATAAAAATAAATGAAATATCTGATCTTCATTGGAATACTTCAAAACTATTTTAATTCTAAAACAACAAAGATAAAACAGACCCTCATAATTATAGACCAATTTCATTAATCAATATAGACATCAAGATCTTATCCTCCATTCTGGCTAACAGAATGAAAAGGTAATATCAATTATCTCCCAAGAACAGACTGGTTTTATGTCACACAGACATGCATGGGATAACACTATCTCTCTGGAATCCATCATTCATCTTACTAAAATGACAATAACCCAATATATGCACTAATTCTTGATGCATGAAGGCATTTGATAGAGTAAACCGGGATTTTCTCTTTCAAACAATGTCCTGCTTTAATTTTCCCATCATTATATTAATCTAATCAAAACTCTTTACAATGAATCCTTTACCAAATTATATATTAATGGACTCACATCACCCCTATAAAGATTACTAGTGAGACAAGGATGCCCTTTATCTCCCTTTCTTTTTAATTTGTATTTAGAACCTCTACTTTTATTCATTACTCAAAACACATTTCACAGGATTCCTAGGATCTTAAACAATAATTTACGTTTCTCAGCCTTTGCAGATGATTTAGTTATATTCTTTCAAACTCCTATCACAGATCTTAAAAAAATTATTAATTCCATTGAAACTTTTTCTCTAGCATCAGATTATCATATAAATTCCCAAAAGACTCATATCTTTCCTGTAAATCATCTGGCACATAAACCACATTTATTTCCGGACTCCTATTATCAGATATCGTATGGGGTTAAATACTTGGGTATTAACATAGTTCATAATAGCCTATCTTCATTTAAAAATAATTTACATAAATTATGGACATCATTAATGTCAGACATGTGTAGGTGGGAACGTCTTAACTTATCACTTCTGTCTAAAGCAGCAATTATTAAAATGAATATTCTTCCCAAATTTCTTTACCAATTCAACTCTTCTGATCAAATCATTCCTAAATCTTTCTTTGATAAAGTTAATAAAGAACTTGCTAAATTTTTATGGTTTCCTAAAACAGTTAGGATTTCTTATTCTAAATTAACAATTTCCAAAGAGAGGGGTGGTTTAGGTTTACCTAATTTGTATCTCTATCATTTAATTGTTTGCAAATAAACTTCTCTTCATTACTAACCTGAATAATATTCAACACAATCATTCACCATTTTGGGCTAAAATATGGCATCACTACATTATTTCCAAGAACATAAACCCTGCTGCCATTCCATTCATCTCCTTAGATATTCTGAACTCTCTTAAAATCTCAAATTTCTTAAAACACAAGATCAAAGGATTTCAGGAGTTATTAAAACTAATTAACTTTGATAATGTTTTCCACTTATTACAACCACTACATCTTAATCCCAATCTCATGTTAGATAATACACCATTTAATCTAACAAATTATCCCCTTATTAAAAATTTGATTGTTTGGGATCTCTTTAAATATAAAGATTTGTCCTTGGCTAATCTTCGAATTACATTGAAAGCTAACTGCAGTTATACCACAGTCCTACGTCAGCTAAGAGAGGTGGTTAAGGCTAAATTCACTCACATTATGCCGAGAGAGCAAGACTTTAATAATCTAGAAACTTTAATTAGAACACTATTGTTACCTGAGACAATGTTGTCAAAATCCTATAACTTGTTAAATAAAATATTACAGGGTTCTGTATGTCTCTTTTCTAATTTCTGGGATAAGCATAATCCTCAATTAAATGAGAAACAAAAACTCTTGGCCATTAGAAACACTCTGAAACACTCTCCTTTCAAGAAATTAATTTATACCCAATTGATGATAAATAATAATGCCTATTACACTCCAAACTTAATAAATTTGATGCAAATATTTCTCCTTCTTGCCCTTGTTGCTCCTTTCTTGATGCAGACCTTTTACACATCGTTTGGTACTGTCATTACTCACATAAACTTTGGACTTCCTTGAAAGTAAGATTACAGAAAATGGGTTATCATAAATCCACTCTATCCTGGGAAACTGCCATTCTTCATATACCTTCAGTACATCTCTCCAAATCAGATACATATGTGTTCATATTTATTTGCTCTCTCATAAAACTTTACATCACCAGAAACTGGCTTGGCCATTACTAATTTGAGTTGGAATGCCTTTAGAACAATGGCTCATTTGTACATTTCAGCACATAAGACTCTGTCAAAAAGTCCTAAAAGATGGCTTTAATTAATAAAGTAATGGAGAAGGTCCTTTCTATTATTAATTATGACTAATAAATTCTAAAATTATTTTTTTTTGTACAGTGTGGGATTTATTCATTCACTTACTTCACTTACTCAAATGTTCACAACATTATGTTATCCTTCGCTAACTGGTTACCATTTGTATATATTGTACATAAAGTTTGTTGTTTTTTTATCTCACTGTCATGAGTTGTAATGACTTTTACTAGTTGTATAACTTCAATCAACTCCTAAATGACTGAATGTATAATGTTTTGCTGTTTGTTGTTTGGTTATATTTCATAAATCAATAAAGAGATTTTTGAGAAAAAAAAAATATTACAGTCAGCAGAAAGGTCACCTACAACCCATGTATGCAGCTCTACAGATGCATTGGGGAAGTAATAGTCAACACCAGGGAGTGTATCCAAATATTACAGCTGACACATAATGGGCTGATGGAGCAGTATATCTGGCATGTACTGAGCATTACATACACATGACACACCAGTGGGATCTATTATGGATACAACATAGTAGCCCACACATATAGGAACCATGCACATCATTCCAGCCATACAGAGGGTGCATACCAAATGACAGCAGTTAGGCCATGTAAATCCACTACACACAGGTCAGGCAGGTAAAGTAGCAACAGGCCTTGTGTTGTGGCCACTTGTGTGGGCATTTAGAGGACTATGAGTGGTATCAATGTGTGTATGTTAACAAGTGTAATGCAGGATGGGGTAACACATGGAAATATATGTGGGACTGTCTGTAAAGCCATGGATAGATAGGTATTATGGAGATGTGTGTGTGTGTGTGTGTGTGTGTGTGTGTGTGTGTGTGTGTGTGTGTGTGTGTGTGTGTGTGTGTGTGTGTGTATGTGTGTATGTGTGTCTATGTACTGTTAGGCAATGCTGTACAGGTTTTAAAGTGTGTTTATTGTTTTCCCCCAAAGGTGGCGAGGTGGGTCAGGGTCCCTCCTGCCTGAAAGCTGATGTAGGTGTCCATACAGACACAGATGATGATGATAATAATGTTGAGGCACAAGTGGGGTTGTCAGGGGCCAACACTGCACCATTTGACATCCCTCTTTTAGCCAACCCACCCCCACACACAGTTACAGTGCTTATACACACCCCATCACCAGTGGCCATAGCAGAGGGACAACTGACATTCAGTGGCAGTGTACAAGAAAGTGTGGTAACCATGCCTACTGTGTCCAGTTGCAGCAGGCATAGCCAAATGTCTGGCAGACTGCCACATAGGCGGATGTCCCAGGGTGCTCATGGTAGGGCCGCTGCACATCATGCCCCTGGCAGAGGCGACATAGCTGCAACCAGCAGAAGCATGTTTCAGGCTGTAATGGTGGCACAGGCATGTACTGAGCATTACACCAGAGAGAGCCTTAGGCTGCAGTGGGCTGCTCTCGCATCACATGCATAACTGGCTTGGATTGTGGTAACAGTTACCTGTATGATTGATGGTGACAGTGGTAACCATAACATGGTACATGTCAAATATACATGGTGTACCTTGGTGTAATAACAGTGTATACAGCACCCACATCCCCCACTGGATATTGTACTCCCTGAAACCCATGATGATACTCTGCCATACCCACCATCACACATTGGTCACGACTGCAATACAACCCATAGTATGCCCCAACATTGGTACTACATGGATATGTATCTCATGCACATGTCACATGCATAGTAGGGTGCCAATCAAGCATAGGTTGCCTGTACATACCCCAGCTGGATACCTGCCATCTGCACATCTGAACAGGGACTGACATTTATCAGCTTGGCAGGTAGCTATGCAGTAGCATGAGTGCATTGACAGACCAGTAAGGAGTATATACTGTGACACAGTTCACACACCAGGGATACGACAAGGGGTTGTCAGTGTCCAGCCATGCTCGCAGGTGTGCCTGTTGTCAGTACTACATTAAGCCCTCTGCTCTTGCCTGGGTTAGCACTGTCAACAGTAGTACTGCCATGATACACTACATGCCAGTGTGGCAGCAAGTACCCTGGGCTACTACACCTGTATGCCACACATTCACAGGGATAACAGCTATATATGTATGCACACCCTATGTGTACAGATATGCCTAGTTATGTTAGTGTGTATATATATATATATATATATATATATATATATATATATATATATATATATAGATATATATATAGATATCTATAACTATATGTGTATAGATATCTATAACTATATGTGTATACATATCTATTCTGATATACCTACCACTGTCAATGTATCTGTTGATATCCATATGTATATGTGCATATGTATCACTATCTGTATATGTGTAGATATATATTGCTCTGTATATGTATATATCTGGGTGTGTATATGTACATCTATGTACATATACATACCCATCTATATATGTCGATATGTATATGTGTAACTATATATATATATATATATATATATATATATATATATATATATATATATATATATATATATATATATATATATATATATATATATATATATATATATATATATAGATATAGATAGATATCTGGATAATTATATATACATATATTTTCACCATATGTCCTGGACATGGAGTGTAGCCCTACCCCAGCCCCTTTAGTCCCAACTTCGTAGTGCAAGGGGATGTCAGGTATGTATAGCAGGTATATTTGTAGACTATTGCTACTGTAAGTGGGATTTTCTTCACAGACATGGTGTGTGTGGGAGGTCACATCTGCTTTCCTCGTGTGCCATTGGCTACTGACAGACATCCTAAGGACATCATAGTAAAGTACCACTGCTAGCACATAATGCCCCTGTGAACTGCAGCAGAGATATTGGCCAATATATGTGGACATTCTGAAACACTCTGTACAGTCCAGAGGTATACACAGAACCCCTTAGTGCAAAACATGTGTACTATGCCTGACAATATGGATGTTAACAGCCATGTAGATGGGTATAACACATAACAACTGGTACACATATGCCACCTTAGGTTATGCATTCACACACCCCTGTCTGGGCTAACACATAATAACCACTGGTACAGCGGTGCCATGGCTACATACTACCCACTAGATATTGACATACATCTGTACAGCATCCCACTGCTCAGTCTGACATACATGACTGTTAAGGGAGGCCTGGCAGCAGTACATCTGGCAAGTATCTGCACATGACATCTCACAGGGTAAGTACACTAAGCTGCTAGGCATGTAACAATGCACTGTGCAGGCTACAGGCAGACTGGCTCAACACTGGCCTACATCTCCTATGGGGGAATGCACATGTACCTGCACATATATCAGGCTCTGCAAGCATGTCACAGCACAAGGTAAGATATACATGTGTGAAAGTGCATAACCACAACCAATGTGAATGCAGCCACAGCAACATATGGTAAGCTAGCATAATATTACAGTATATGGACTACCTGTTCAACACCATCCTCATATGTGCCAATCACAGACTAACCCTACATATACTGGGCTGCTACACAGTTTGGTCTGCCTGCTGTGTGTGGTATGGGACATGTGTGTGTATGGCCCTACAAATATGTAAGCCAATATGGTAACATACAGTGGAGCAGCATGTAACATCAGATAGGATGGGACCTATAACAATGACATCTACCACAGTCTGTACACAGGCTAAAGTACATATTAACAATACACACACTGTTGACATTCACCATAGGTACACAGACCTCAGTACTGTACAAATGACCACAGAATGTCCAGGTTATGTCATCAAATATAACCCCTACTGTACATAATGTGTAGCAGTCTGATATCTCACTGGCTTGTTATCAGATATAATGACACTAATTATGTTGTACAGCACATATGCACCTCTTAATGCAATGTACAAAGGTTGACAGAGTTGTGGCTGGAAGCACATACACAGGGCCAATATTGACATGTTGCTGTGATAACCTCATACATTTACTGTTGTAACAGGGTTTGTTGCAACATATGTCCTATGAGGGATATGAAGTCAGTAACTGTCACGGCTTTCACCATCTACAGACTGCATTCCTCACACTACTTTCTGCAGTTCACAGATACATGCTCTGTGGGTAACACATGAAACCAAAGGCACAACACACTGCCCAGTTTGCAGATGACCCTACAGATGTGGATTCCTCATAAACATAGAACTGACATGGCAGGTATTAAAACACGTAGAGCAGCCATATCCACACACACACTGTTAAACCAACATTAATCGAAATGGAGTATAGCAGCACTTACAGTCTGTAGTCAGGTCAGGCACATCCCCCTCCTGTGTGTTGCCCTGTTTCTACAGTGTATGTTGTTAGAGGTAAATCCCCAATCCATCTGAGATGATGTTTGCCAAACAACAGATCTAGTTCCTGCTCACAGTGAATGAAAACCAACATGATGTTCCTAGATATTGGAGTGTGTTTCCATGCAATTGGCTATGGGAATGTTACCACAGCTGTTCCACATGCAATCAGCTGGGGGGGGGGTTGCAATTCATGCAGAGGCTGTCAACTGATCATGAGCATCACTTAAAATACACATGCTGCTGCCTAAGCAAGGCAGGTGTAGGTCTCCACATCCACCAGAGAGAGAGTGAGAGAGGCAGACAGAGGCAAAGACAAGTCAGGGAGGGGTGGGAGAGTAAAACTGAAGCATGTTTGTATCACACATCTACCAGCACAGGGTATCAAACCCTGACAACTATGTAGTGCTATCATATTTCTATGCAGTTAATGGATGCGCCACATAGGTTACATGTTGTGGATTCCTCAGAATGTATATGTGATGGTGAGTGACATCTGCAACAGGGATATGGTAGCTATACGGTAGGTGTAGTACACATGCCTGTCTGCATGAACAGGTACCAGCGTCAACACAGCCACATTCACACAGGGATGCGCACACATTGACACACTTGGCAGGGCCATGAATACAACCCATCACTAGTGAGATTGCCACAACACATTACTGTGCAGGTATCACATGCACCACAGGGGTCATACAGAGGTGATATGGGCAAAGGGTATGGGGAGGTGTCTGACAGACAGCATGCTTCAGTATGCCAATGGGGGTTGTAGTGAGTGTGGATGTGATCATACTCATCATACAACACACACACAAACACACAGGGTGCCAGTACTGACATGCATGGGTGCATTTCTGCATGGGTGTGTGGTGCCGACTGTGCCAGACAGATATACAAGGCTAGGTGTTGGGTATGTCTTGGCATCAGGCCACATGACAATGGTCAGCATTGTGGCTCAGGGCTGTCTCAGGGGTGTCTGGCCCATATTGTGTACACAAATTATCATCAGATGTGCTAGCCTTGGCCACCTGTGGTGGGAACTGGTAATGGACCACAGGTTTACCCTGCACCTACATTGATAGCATGCTAATGGCATTCCCTGGTGTCAGTGGTATCTGTCCATACAGGGCATGTTTTCAGGCATAGTATGTCCATTGTTGGTCACATGTGATGGCACCACAGGTGTTACAGATGTCCAGTGGGGAACATGGGGAAGGTGCACTGTCTGCATGTACGCACCTATTGGACAGATGGACAGAGTGCCATGCCCTCTGTAGCCCACTGCAATTACTCCATGCTTACCATCAGTGGCCAATATGCAGTGTGCTACCCACATATTGGCTGTTGCCCAGGCATATGTGTGTGTGTGTGTGTGTGTGTGTGTGTGTGTGTGTGTGTGTGTGTGTGTGTGTGTGTGTGAGACATGGGTTGAGAGTGTGCTCTAGGTAATACTGGGGTTCCTAACTGTGATTGCCTGGCCTTGATGTCACGTATGGGTATGGATTTGCACCCCAGCCTCTCGGCTATTTCACATCTGTTATCCCTGTATGGTGGATATTGTGATATATAATAGGGCCACCATATAAGAAATTCACAAAAGCCACTCTACATTGGGCCCAGGTATCACACACTCACACCCACCTTCATACAGGATACGAGTTACACACACACACACACACACACACACACACACACACCTGTCATGTCTGGGAGTAAAACCCCTATCTAACTAATTTATTAGACTACAGCACTATGCAGTTATAGCATGCACCACAGATATTACTGGAGTACTTCTTCCCCAAAGGTGTATATCACATTGGATGACATCAGCAGGATTGGCAAAGTAGGACATTCAAATTGCAGTGAGTGTGGCTAGGCTAAAATGCATTGCTTCCTACACAGACAGTGACACACATACCAAACATCCACAACTGACATGGGTGGGTATAGAACCCTTAACAGAGGTCTATATCACACTACAGCATGGAGCTGTTATAGGATGGACCACGTGGATTACTGGAGAACTCCTTCCCCAAAGGTGTATTTCACAATGAATGATATCAGCAGGATTGCCAAAGTAGGGCATTTGAAATGTACTGAGTGTGACTGGCCTAAAAAGCATTTCTCCCTACACAGACATTAAAACACACACAAAACATCCACAGCCGACATGTGTGGGTATAGAACCCCTAACAGAGGTCTATATCACACTACAGCATGGAGCTGTTATAGGATCACCATGTGGATGACTGGAGAACTCCTTCCCCACAGGTGTATTTCACAATAAATGACATCAGCAGGATTGCGAAAGTAGGGTATGGGTGGGAATATAACCCTACCAGAGTTCGATATCACACTACAACAATATGCAGATACAGGATGCACTACGGAGATTACTTGGCTACATCCTTCCCAGAGGTGTATTTCTAGGTGGGTGACATCAGCAGCCTTGCCAAAGATGAGCATTTGAATTGTAGGGAGTGTGACTACCCTAAAAAGCATTGCTCTCTACACAGACAGATGCACACACACTTGCCACGCTTGGGAATAGAACAGCTATCTGACTAATTTATCACACTACAGCAGTACACAGTTACAGGACATGCTATGGAGATTACAGGGCTACTGTCTTCCCAGAGGTGTATTACTAGGTGGATGACATCAGCAGCCTTGCCAAAGTTGAGCATTTGAATTGTAGGTAGTGTGACTACCCTAAAAGGCATTGCTCTCTACACAGACACTTGCCATGTCTGGGAATTGAACTCCTACCTAACTATTTTATCACACTACAGCAGTGCAAAGTTATGGTGCACACCACAGAGATTACTGGGCTACAACTCTCCCAAGGGTGTATTTCACAGTGGATGACCTTAGCAGGCTTGTCATAGTAGGGCTATGGGGAGGGCAGTGTGTGTGCATGGGCCATAACCCATTCATCTAGAGGTTGACACGCCACATGCGGGCACACACAGGGTCATATTTCACAGGTACATGTATACAGCTGCTAGATGACTACTTCCTTGTACAGTCATATTTCACAGCTGACACATGCACCAATAGTCTGTAATGCTGACAGATACTGGTGGCTAGTATCTGTAGTGAGTGACATCTGAACCTCATGTGGTTGGGGCCCTTTGGCTGTATGCTGGGTGAGACAGGCCTGGATGGCTCCTTGTCACAATCACCCTCTTCCACACATCTATGTACGTCTACCTTTGGCATATTATAGTGTGTTGTCCTTACATATATGTCTGTATTCCTATCCACTGTGTGTGCAAGGCATGCATGGTGCATACTGACGAGTGTCTGCACTAACAACTGCAACTGCCATATATGTTTGGTCCACTGGTGTTTGCAGACATGGCCTTCATGTGTAAGTGTGTGAGCATGCCCAGTATGGCCTTCTGTATTTAATGTGTGGATCGAGTCCGGGTAGTTTGTACTGCAGTGCTGACCTTGGTTTTATACACTGAGAGGTGGCATGCTGTTCTGCAGGGTATCCATCAAGCATTTTGCATTGACTGTTCCTACATTTCTGCATAGGATGGGGGGGCTCAGCTGACTATTTCTACACAGGATGGGGGGCATACCTGACTGTTATTACATTACTACATGGGGGCATACCTGTCTATTTCTACATTTCTACACAGGGTTGGGTGGGCACACCTGACTGTTATTACATTCCAACGTAGAGTGGGGGGCTCACCTGACTATTTCTACATTTCTACACAGGGTTGGGGGGCACACCTGACTGTTATTACATTACTATGTAGGATGTGGGGGGCACACCTGACACTTGTACACATTTGCTATGACTGTATTAGTATGTCAGGTACTCCATATCATTCTTTATTGTTAACCATCATGCTGACTAGAGGCATACCAGAGTACTACATATCAAGGCTTTGCTTGCCCTACATAATATTGTCTGACTTTCTACCCTTCAGAACTAACATCCCACTGCCTGCCCTGCTGTAGTCTGTCTGTGTAGGCCTGGGGGGAGGTTAACCATAGCCATCATTAAGGGACCATAGCACAGGCTTCGTTTGGGTTTGTCTACATCTGTCCTGCTGGCTGAAACTGTTGTTGGGTATGTGAACCACCCTGACTGGCATATGTGGGTCATATGGACACACATGTCGCTCAGCACATTTCCTGCAGTGGGTTTTGTCACCCTGTGTAGTACTGTCTACTATGGTGACTCCAGTATGTGTTACAGATGCCATGGTGCCACTATGGGTGTCTACTGCCTGCTGACATAACATTCAGCTACCCAATTCCCTTGCATGCTCACATCCATACCATAGATACATGAAATGGCACATTCTACTCCATTTGGCAATTGGTAGGTAGATTGACTTACCTTGAGGGTGTGCCAGACTTGCGGATGGTGCTGGAGGGCTGCCTATGTCAGATGCCCATAGTACACTCCCTATACATGGTTGAGCACAGGTAGTGTCATGTTTGGCATCCCTTTTACTGTATGTGTGAGTCAGAAAAAGGTGTCATTCCCTGGGGCAGGCTCAGGTTGCTCCTCCTCTGAGTCACTCTGTGCCTGTGCAGGCCTTGGCAATGGTGGGGGGCTGTGTGGCCCTGCCATATGCTGTTCCTGCTGCAGCTGTTTCCACAGGATCATATTGTGTAGCATAGCACATACCATAACAATTTGGGTACATGTAGCTGCTGAGTACTGCAAGGCTCCACTGGATGTGTCCAGACACTGGAACTGTGGCCTGAGCATCCCAAACACACGCGGTATTATAAGCCTGGTCTGTGCGTGTGCCTTATTATGGCATTGTTGTTCAGGTGTGTGTGCATATCTGATGGGTGTCATCAGCCATGGCTCCAGTGTGTAACCAGCATCCTCCACTAGGTGACCGTAGGGGATGTCCCCATTGGAAAATGTTTGGTACAGCTTGCGTCAGATGTTATCATAGCTTCCAGGGCAGCCAGCACACACATTCATTATAATGCCCTGGGCATCACATATGACCTGGCAGTTGATGGAGGGGATGCACCTGTGGTTGATGTAGGCCCTACCCTGATCACTGGGTGGTGCTTTGATGCATATGTGTGTGCAGTCTATAGCAACCACTACCTCAGGGTATTCTGCTATTTGTTGGAAGAGATGCACATTGCTGGCCAACACCTCATGGGTGTTGAGGAAATATACTTGCTCACTGGCATGTGCTGACATGGTATCCAGGAACTGGTGGAATACTCTAGATGCTGATGCCTGTGAGATCCCCATGATATCCCCAGTTGAGCTTTGGGAGGTACCTTTGGCTAGTATTCCTAGGCCTATACATACCTTGGTATCAACTGGGATGGGTTCCCCTCGGTCAGTTTGGTGTGTCCGGTGTGGCCAGCACAGCTCAACAATTTGCTGTAGGAGGTCTCTGTTGACCCTATAACGCTCCACTATCTCCAGTTCATGTAGCCCCTGGTAGGTTACCCTGGGTCTGTACACTCTTCTCTGTCTCCTCACTAGGTTGATCAGTAGCATTCACATCCTCACCACCCTCAATTTCTTGCACATGTTGTTCTATGTTGCTTGCTACAGCTCTTCTCATTTTATAGGTTTGTTTGTTAAACTTTCCCCGCTTGTATACACCGGGGGTGTAGAGTGTGGAAAAAAACAAAGGGGAATGTGTTTGCTTAGTTTATAGTAGTGTTCTGGGCTGGGCTGGTCTGCTGCCTGTGTAATTGGCTGATTCTGATACATTTCACCTGCCAGCTAAGCAAGTTCTCCTTGATTACCTTCCTACTGCTGTTTTCCCTTCCCATTCCCTTCTTGTTTAAACCCGTGTGTACGCTGTGCAAACAGAGTGCTCAAAGGTGCACACTGCTGCTGTTACCTAGTTTAACTTATTTTTTCTTCCTGTAAAACCCGGTGCACAGCGCACACACCCACATAGGCTTTGTAAAGAGTGCTAAGCAGGTTTAGACACACCCTCTAGCTTAGCTGTGCTAAGCTAGGCGCAAACCAGAGCCACAGGGCTCCAGTCTGCTTACAGTATACCTGACACCCCCCCCCCCATGATGTCACCTAACTCCTAGGCTTGCACCAAGCTATTCCTAGTCTTACACTGTTGGGACCTGACTCACATGCTGGGGAAAATTGGGATCACTGTCCTTCCCCTCATTTGCATAGGATTACTTGCTAATGCATAGTTACGTCTCAAACTGAGCCTCCCCCTTATCAACCACTACTGCTTGTTTGCCACCATCTTTACTGCAGAGATGACAACTTAACATAACTTCATAGCAAAACAAAGCAATTAAATCAGTCAGGGTTTTAACTCATTCACTCTGAGTACTGTCACGTGGCACCCACCTTTGTGCTTAAATCTGAGCACTCTCTAAGGCACCAGGAATTGTATGCTCTTACACTCAAGTGTCTTCCACAAGCGTGGTTAACTTTACACAATTATTTTAGCTCCACTGTTACAAAATAAGTTGAAAAAGTACCTGAACTTTGTCAGTTATCTTTTCAACTTACTTTTTAGAGTGAAGTTACTTGATGCTTATATTTGACTTTTTTCAGAAAATCGGCTTGGCATGCACTCTGTATATTTTTGTGATCACAGCAAGCCGATTCTATATGCATTGCATGAAAGTGAGTGATGTCAGCCAATCAGATTCTAAGATCTAGTACCTTTTTACTGCCTCTGTTTAATCTGTCTTCCTTACCGTTTTATCTCACAGCACAGTGCATCTTAACCGGACCTCACAGGTTTGTAAGTTTTTTTAGGTATATTTAGGATTTTTTTTTTTTCCTTGGACTTTAGAGAACCTTTTTAATATTTTATACCTCAGCTTTGGGTTGAAGGGGGTGTCACTCTTGGAATTATGCAGAGTTCCAGTTGAACTACAGTTCTGTCACTAAGGTATGGAATGTTCCCCATAGCAGTCATAATAAAAGCTCCAGCTGTAAAGCTGCATTCATATGAATGATTCAGTTTGTTCCGAAATGCAGTTGTACCTACCGCATATGCACAGAACATAAGCTGAAAGTTCAACCAGGGTTGTTCTCTAGTTTAAAAAAAATAATTAATTGGTAAAATGACGATAAGTTTTGTATCTCTGTGCATTTTCTGACCAAGACGTACCAGTAATGTGTGACATTATGTAATTAACCACGTGTTGTTTTCATTCTCCCTGGATGGATTACTGATCACCATAGAAACCCTTAGGGTGTGATAGTGCAGCACTGTGATAATGCTCGCTTTATAAATGAATGCATATATCACATCTGTGGTCATAGCTGAAGCGCCAAAGCGCCAACGTGCCTGGTGATTCAAATGCAGCAGAGTATGATTTACATTAGTAGCAAGCAGATTGCTATTTTAGATGAGACCTTTTATTTTTTTTGTTGATCTAGTTGGAGAAGAGATGTTTATCTTTACAGATGACTTTGGGGCAATTCTGGACCGACTCAAAATCTGGGACAATTTAAAAACAGTTCTCTGAGAAGGAAATGAAACTGCAGGTTTTGCATTTCAAAGTTTTTCCTCAGTAATAATAACTCCCACTGTTGACTAACTCCAGTTCTTCCTAATGTATTAGAATATCACAGATATTACAAGCAATGGGGCAGTATCAGAGCAGCTATATCTGTACTGTACTGTTCTCTTACCGACAACTTCCTTCATAGCTCTCAACTTTTTTGCCCAAGAATCAGGGTGAAAGTAATGGTGGAAAGACCTAAAATTGTAAACAGTTTTTGGATATTATTCTAATTATCTTGAAAAGTTAATTGCACAACAGGCTTTCCACCAGTCTGCATTTTCTGAAGAAGTAAAAAAAAAACTCTACTGTATGGCACTACTGACTGATTATAATCCTAACCAGTAAATCAAAATATGAGGCGAAATCAAGGTACTTCTGCAAAATCTGGCACAGCTGAGAGGTATGTAAATTATTCCCAGTGCCAGAGCATGCTCTTTCAAATCACTAATTTTATCAAGGGGGTGAGCAAAATGTTAGGCAAAATCAGGGACAATTAAAAGGCATGTTTATTGCCATACTTATTCTGTCAATGTTACATTTTACTTCACTGAATTACATGTAACTGGATTTGAGCACTACCTGTAAGGTAGTTATCAGTGAGCACAAATTTATTTTTCTGTTGTACAAGTTGATGCATAGTGTTGGAAACAAAATGTTTAAATTACATCTTGTTTCTTTTCTCATGCTAAGTATGATTCATTTATTTTAATGGCATCAATTCCCAAAGAACTTTCTTCCAGTGGTGTTGCCTGTTGGATTTCTCTGATTTGGGAAATGTTAATGTAATTGGGGTTATAATATGCTTTTTCTTATCTGCTTACTAAAGCATTTGTTTCAATATTTGCTTACTGATGTTTATGAGTATGTTAGTATTACTTAGGATATGAAGTGGGAATATTTCACTTTCTGGACAGTAGCATGTACCTTGATTTTTGACTGATGTCTTTGCATAAGTATTCGCCTCAAAAATAGAGGCTGGCTATACTGGGGAAGTATACACAGTTTCTTCTCTTTCTCTCTCTTTTTCTTTCTCAACTTCTATTATACATTTGGTATTACAAATGGATCTGATGAAAAACAGCTCAGGCTGCACTGTTGTCCATATGGTGGACATAAGCAGCCAGCATTTTCTGAGCTGCTTTGGAGTAAATGAGTTAAAAGGTAGTTGTCACCTCTTCTGACAAATTTATATAAGCAACCGCAACCGAGACCTTTACAAGGACGGCAGGTGCACAGGCTCAAAAAACAAAACTAGCAATTACAAAAAGCCAGCACCCAACTGGAGAAAAAAATCTTTTATGTGCATTAACACAAAAAACAAACCAGTTTTGGCCCAATGGCCTTTTTTCAATGTATAACTCAGTCTGTTCAACCACCACAGTATATACAAAACCATAATGGAATAATTAATCATTAATTAAACAATTATAAGTGTTCATTTAAGCCAGTCGGAAATAATCCCCCGTTTCACAATCCATAATTTTTCTTTTTTATTTAACAATTTATGCCAACCTATTTTCAAGGATCTATGTCCCATAATTCTGTCAATAATAATAAATTTAAAAGTTGCTGTATTGTGAGAAATAGTGTGTTTATATAAAGCATTGGTCAAACGTCTGTTCCTGATGTTACTAAGATGTTCTGAAATACGAAATTTAAAGGGTCTAGAGGTTTGGCCAACATAAAAAGCTGAACATGAACAAGCTGCAAGGTAGATAGCCCAATCACTGTTGCAATTACCAAAAACATTAATAGAAAAAACTTTTGAAGTGTTTTTACTTGAAAACTCTTTGGTCTGAAAAATATATTTGCAGAAATAAAAGTGTCCCAACCAGTGTAGTCTGTATAGAATGTTCCATGGACATGAAATGTTTATAGTAACTGAAGTGACACCCCAAAGTTTTACCTCTATGGAAAGAGAATAAGCATTTGTTCCCTCATAAATCACATAATTTACCATCAGCCAAAAGAATAACCCAGAGCTGTTGCACTATATCCATAAATTCATGGGTATTTCTACCATAAGTGGTAATAAACCTAATTTTATTGTTCCCTCTGAGATTGATGTTTCTTATATGTGAGTAAACCATTTCTGGAAAGTTGTTGAACCTCCCTACTAGTCTGCATAACCTTAAACATAGAATATACACGTTCCCTAAAGTGGTTAATTAAATCTTGATAAAAATGTTTGTAATCTTCAGTGCTAGAGCAAATTCTGTGTATCCACATAAATTGTGACTTGGGGATGTTGGCAACAATGTCTTTTGAATGACAGCTGGGGGCATGTAATAACATATTTGAATGATGGGGTTTCCTGTATAGTGAACTAGACAAAGTACCATCAGGTTGTTTAGATATAGTTACATCCAGAAAAGAAATGGATGTAGCATCATAATTAATTGTAAACCTTATACCTCAGAACCAAACAAGGGTATGAGAGTGGTAAAACGCTACCAGTAAAAATAAAAACAACCACTCTGCAGCCAATGATCCTACAACCCAAAATGGAATCAGCATTTAATGTAAAAAACACAAAGGCTCAAAGCCAAAAAAATACACTCCAAGTAAAGGGTCAAAAAAATACAATCCAAATAAAGGGTCAAGCGCTTTCGTCATGAGACTTCATCAGAACACTATAAAATGATACACCTTATACCCCACTTATTTTCATTCAAATACTGGACAAATTCCTGTAAATATATAACATCCGATTTCCACACCATCCAGCAGTCATCCAAAAACCTTCGACAAATATCTATTTCCCCAAGAAAGATGTTGTGATTGCTGTCATATATAATAATCTGTTCAAGATAACCCATGAAAAGGTCAGCATATATGGGTGCAAAAGATGCACCCATAGCTGTACTTTTCAACTGCAGATAACATTTGGTGTTAAAGAACAGTATGAGCAAGGCTGTGGTTCACAGGTTTAGAACAATTCCCTCTGGGGTTGTGGCATCAACCTAACAAAACCCAGTTAACCAGCAGGGGCATTAGACCAGGTATTGTTATTATTGACAAGTTTGGTTTCATCACAAATGTTTTGTCACCTATATGTTCTTTAATGGAATACATTCAGTTTTCATTTATATAGCGGAAAAAATGAAATCACCATGTCTTTTATGTTACTTACAAATATTACTGCTGCTATGTATTACTTTCCTACCTTCTTGGAGTACTACACCTAAGTGCGTAGCTCTCAACCTCTTAGCACAAAAAATATCTGGCAAAGCCAAAAATAATGGGGTGATAAAGACCCAAAAATAGGGACACATTTTAAATACTACTCTTATAAACTTAGAAAGGTACTAAAATAAAAGGTCTTGTGTTGCCATACATTTTCTGAAGGATATGAAGTCTGAAACACAAATGCCTGTCATTCTTCAGGGAATTCAAATCTCACTGATTTGACACAAAATTCCAGAAAACCACAAATTTTGTGAGGAACAGACTAAAAATATGATGCAAAAATCTGGACATTCTGCATAAAATCTGGAGAATTGAGAGGGATGCCTCAATGCCATTTATACAGTCCTCATGTAGTATAGCAGCAGTATTCATTTTTTGGGGGGGATCAGGGGTGTGCTTTTTACAGAAATAAATATTCCTGTGTGTATGAGCACTGTCTCTCAGTAACTGTTGAGTGCTTTGAGGTGATAAAATGTGCTAGACGATGTTAGATGGACAGGGATGATTGTTGTGCAAACTCACATGCATATCGCTCCCATTTTGCCTTTTCTAAACATAGTAAGGTTAGAGACAAACTGAGACTATTTGTGCATTCCTGCAGCATTCTGGGGACTGCTGCAAGGCTGCATTCATTAGCAGTCAAGACTGAATTACTTTCATGTATTACTGAAATTCATAGAAATGGATGTAAAACTGTCTTATTTACATGAAAAAATGAGTAAATGACCCTGAACTTGCATGAATAAGTTTAATATCACCAAATTAACTTGGGATTACTTGTGTTAGATGGCAAATGACTTGGGAAACCATGGCCTTTTTTTAAGTTAGAAAAAATAGTATAAAGATATTGCAAATTAATGTGAACTAGTTTAAAGTGATGTAAGATTATTGAGTTAATTTCAGAAATGCTTATTTTACTCATATGACAGGCATATTAAAATGGCTTTAGTGACTAGTGTAAAGCTGTCATTTATTAATAGAAAATCATTACAGCAGCAACAGTGGAAATGAGTAGTGATCACTGAGAAAGTCATTTACTTTGGTGTTATTTAGTGATTGTGCACACATGACAAAAATGCATTGATTTTATTGTGAAATGTTGACGTAGTAAGGATGTTTTGTTGGCTCAACATGCATATGTCTGAGAGACTTCTGACTGTCACTGATGAATGAAAATGACAGTATTGTTACTAGAAAGTGGTAGGGGCTGGGGGAGGATGGATGTGTAAACAAACTGGTTTCCTTACTATCGTATATGTATTCATGATGGTGCAAACATTATTTCAGCACAGCTTTACTTGGCTAGACTGAGACTCTGCATGTGTGTATATAATTATGGGTTTGTGACACCTAACTGTTTTTTTCCTGTGGATGGCAGGCATGTGCTTTCATTGTAGTGTTGTTTGACTGATAATTACATCAACATTTTTTGTGTATGACTGCGGCATATTGTTTAATGTGCAGTAACAATGCAAAACAAGGGATAAAGGCAAAGGAAGGACAACATCCTCATGGCAACCTTTAGGAAATATGACAAACATTTGTTTGTTAATGGGGGGCCTGAGCAAGATGAGATGCAAAAGCTGGATATCAAATTGCAATGGACAGTAATTACAGCTGGTGGAAGAAACCTCACATTAACAGAGTGCAAGAAGAGGGTAAATGATAAGTTAGGACGTGCTACAGCCAAGGCGAGGGAGAATGCAATTGCCTATAGCCTATCCCTTTAACACCAGATGAGGAGTACATCCTCTACATTCATGGGGATGACTGTGACACAGATGATGGGACTGAAATAATCAGAGGTTGTGTGAACACTGGCTATTACCAATGTCTGCAGCAGCAACTGTCTGCTGAGAACTGAATGCTAACATGGAATAATTACATTAAATACAAGACAATGACTATTAACAGGTGAACATCACATCTGCACAGAATAAAAATAAAGGAAGTGTGCATGGTAAGTTTTCCCCACACCTCTTTACACAGCATACAGTAGTGTATATCATTTCTTTACTGGTAATGTTTCAACTCATTTTTACAGGGCCAGCAGCAGAAATAAATAGTTCCACTATGACAATAAATTTGAATGATATCAGCAGCAAAATGTTGCTGATGAAGATGATGATATGTATGTGTATGTATATATATATATATATATATATATATATATATATATATATATATATAAAATGCTGTCACCAAATTTAATGATTTAATGGCAGGATCTCACAACCCATAACGTTTGCAACTCTGCAGAAGTGAAAGTGCAGCACAAAGTCAAGTACATGCTGACATTATACTCGTACCTTTAGAGGATGAAAACCTATGCATGTCTAAACCAGTGTCTCTAAACACAAACACTTTCAGGATAATGTCAGAAATTCAAAGGTAACCGTGTCCTCAGTGACACCTTTACAAAGACATTCCAGGTGCAGGACTTTTGTCATAGCTACCCCATGAAACATGTAAAGCATTGGCTGCCTGGTGACAAATGTGCAGTGACATTGTTAGGGCTCAGAGCACTGCAACAGAGAAACAGCTGGAAATGGTCAGAGTCCTCCATGACAGAATTTCCAGTACTTCATGGAAATGGCACAGAGTAGGGATAATGCCATGATCACACTGATGTCCAGTGCGGTGACACACCAAGCATCCATAACCACCTCCATTTGTACACTGGTTAGGATTTATCAGACTCAAATAGGTGTCATTCTTGTAAGGGGAAGAGAACAGAATACTGACTTGACATATCGAGGCAAGTCATATGAGAAAAGTCCTTCTCAAGAAAGTATTGTAATTAGTCAGGGGGAAACAAACATAACAGATTTCATGAAGATCATGTCAGTGTTCATTTACACCTAGGATGACTTCTCATTTGAGATCCCAGTCCCACAGCACAGTCACATCAGTGTCTGTAGGATCACCTGCATTAAGTAGGTCATGACATCAGACCAACTCACCATCTAGCTCTCATGACAGCCCCTCTCCAAAATCATTTGCACCATCACCTACCCTTTTTTTAGGAAATGTGTATGATACATTTGAATTTGACATACTGAGATTTGAGTGTGACATTTCTGTTCCTTAAAATTTGACATTCAAACACACACATGTCAATGTTAACTCAAAAGGGTGTAAGTTATTAAATAAAGTAAAAAAAAAAGATGGGGACTAAGGACACTTTTCATCTGTATGCATTTCATTCCTGTAATGGCACCATTTAAAACCTCATGGAACTGTGGAAAGAAAGCTGTATATTATAACTTTAGATTGCAGTAAATAACACTATTAGTGTTGTAGACATTACTATTGCTACAGCTGGCAGTTGCTTACAACTTAAAAATAATAATATATAAGTATTTAGGGAAATACTAATAAGAAAATTATACATTAAAATGAGTATCCTGATATGTAAGCAAACACTGCTGCTACTTCACCCTCTCCACTGCACAAATGATAATTATGTTTTTGTCTCTGAGGCCACAAATTATTATGTATGACAACATGAAATAATCTGATGTGCAGTACTTCAAAATACAACATAATTAAAACTGTGGGAGCATTGCATAATACAAAAAAATATTATGATACATTTTCATTCAATTGCAAGGCATGAACTCATAACTGGAATGAAAAATGCAGCAGAGGTAGCCAACACGAAACTGATAAACCAAAAGAAAACCTCAGTGGTAGGCAACTAGAAACACTCTACCCTCCAAATAAAAGAGAAATATATTTATTTAGTGCTTTCATCTAAAAAGACTTCTTCAGAATCACCACTCGCAGTGAATAATTCAATTTATACACTCACAATTTGAAATTAACTCACTCATTAGTTCATCACATTACATAATTTCCTTTCCTACACACAACCAGTAAATTATTCATACACCTTAATGCATTAAAACCATGAACATTAAACAGTGACACACTTTTTAAGATCTTAAAATGTTAAAAATACCTAATTATATACCTTATTATGTAACATAATCTCCCTAATTTACACATAACTGTCATCACAAATTATGTATGTAAAGATAAAATACATTTTAGATACAAATGTAATTATGATTTTATTATAATTTTGCCTGCCCTCATTTTTAATACAGGGGCTAAAGATAGTTGACCATTCTAATCAGGCAAGAACCCTGCATTCAGCCTCAGTTGTCAACTTAATTCTTGGTACTCTAACCAAGTCTCCCACTGGCCACCTCTAGGACTTTTTTCTACCTGTTCTATAACCCAAAATAAGAACTTGCCATCCTTACATTCCTTCAGGTGTTTATACAAAACATTAGTTTCATCATGTCTTGCTATGCTATAGTAGTGTCCATAAACTTTTGTCTTTAAACATATCTCAGTTTTTCCTAAATAATAACTTGAACACTTCTGACAAAAGGCAAGATAAACAACACCTTTAGATGAAGAACTGAAATATTTTGTCCCTTCAAATGTGGTCTGTAGAGACATTTGGATCTAAAATGTTGTCATGGTTTATAGTTCCGGAACACAGTCAACCTCCTTACCTTCAAAGCCGTATGCCATGCAAGAGCCTGCTGTATCGGGTCCCTTACTACTGATGATGGCTGATCATCATTAGTTATAGTAGAACTGGAACTGAGGGATGCAGTGACAGCATGGGTCACCGGACTAGCACATGATCATCTTGTACAGAATGCAACAAGCAGTAAACATCCTGCATGCAATAGCTGGGTCATACTGAACTGCACCCCAAGATGCATTCAGGCACCTAAACCAACTCTTCAAGAGGCCAAAGACCTTCTCAATAACAGTATGGGTCTAGAACAGGACTGTATTGTAGGCCTCCTCTGCAGCTCCACTTAGATTTTTCACTGGTGTCACAAGCCATGGTTCCAGTGAATATCCAGCATCATCTGAAATGAGAAAAATGAGAGGGAGAGAGAAAACAGGAGAGACAGAAGAAAGAAAAACTGGTTTAGTATTCAACAACACATATTACCATGAATAGCTACTTGAATAAAAAAAAGAAAAAATAAACAAAAATATTTTTCCACTTACCAACAAGATGACCACTGGGCATCCTACCATGTAGGAAGAGGCTGTAGAGTAAGCTAGTGTACCAGATATAGTAATTGTGTGCACTGCCAAAATTCTGGCAATTGATGGAAAGAAAGCCCTTCCTAGTGTGGTGCCATTCCCACTATGGACCAGGTGGGGCCCTAATTACAACATAGGTGCAGTTTATCACACTGACTATCTCAGGGAAATGTGCCACTCCATAACAAGTATGTATAGTTCTGGCTTGGTCCTGCTGTGACACAGAAAAATAGGTATACTGATCCACATGTGCCGTGACTATATCCAGGAACTATCAGAGTATTATTGAGGCAGACGTCTGTGAGATACCCAGTATATCTCCATTCTGCTAGTGAAATATTCCTGTGGCAAGCTTAGTGACAGTTATACATACCTTAGTATCCACAGGGACAAGAAGTATATCCATCCCCCCAGTGCCCCTGTGGGGGCCATACATACCCACTAAGACTCTTACAATAACCTTGTCCACTCTGAGCCTATCCAGTATCTCCTGACTGTAATTCTCTGCCTATATCTCTACCTTTTTTGGCCAGCAAATGCCAGCATCATCACGGACTGCAAAGTAGATGGAAAAGGCCCAATTGCACCTTTTATAATGAATATGCAGACAGCGTGGAAAAGCATGAAAGTCTGACTATGAATCGCAAGTAGGCAGGAGAAGGCTACATTAGCATATACATTTTTACATAACTTCTCATTTGCATCTCATTATGACTTCATATGCTTGCACTAGTTATGGGCCATTGAGCATTAGTGTTGTGATTTCTCTGAATTGCAGCTTTGTTATGCTCATTTGGAGATAGCACAAATAGCATTTACACATTCATGTAATGACTATGAATATTACTCTTTAAACATTTTTCTTTAAGGAGTAAGTTGGGAAGTTTCAGTGCTTATCAAGGTGCCCTCTCTTTTAGAATCCTGTCTTGGTTTGTGATTTACTGTGGAGTTGCCTGGCAACATAAGTTTTATTTGAATTTATATTGTATTTCTTACCACTGTTTTTCACTGTTTATAGGAAAGAAGGGATAGCTTGTAGGCAAGAAGATTTACTTTGATTTATATTTTGTTGTTTTACCTACAATTTTCACTGTTTTTTGTTAGAAAGGGATAGGTTTGAGACAGGCAAACTCTAGGCAACCTAAGGGACCTATTCAGCTATAAAGTCACACAGACTGCTGACAGGACAATCCAGAGCTTATCTAAACAATCCTATCTTGGTTTGTGATTGATATTTACTGATAAAAAGAGGTGCGACTGTGAGCAATACTGAGCATAAGCTACTGCATGAATTCATGTGCAAACAAAAGAAATTCTAGCTTTTGTCTGACTTTCAGAACTTGGACGGCAACAACTTTACTGTACTTATTTAGTATTTAGTTATATATTGTTTGAGAAATTTTCACACAGAAGTTTAATTTCTCTTTGAATTCTGTGGTAACTGAATTTGATTATTCTTTTCTTTTATAATTTATTATTAATTTGAAGCTGAATATGGATTCCTTAAATGGGTATGCCATTAATGATTTGCTAAAGCACAGATATCTTGTACAGTGTAATAAATGCTATGTATATTTAAAGGTAACACATGTTAACACTGGTGATCTGTGTTGCTCATGTCAAAAGTTGGATGATCTGCTCACCATTATTAGTAATAAATCCAGACCTACTTATGATGATTGTACTTGTGCAATGGCACATCTTGGAGAACTTTTGTTACATATATTAATGACTGGACTGGTGAGATAAACAATGTCAAATGAAGAGCAAATAGAACACATTTAGGAAAGGATAAGTCTATTGTCTGTAAAGATCACTCAATCCCTGTGAAACAAGATGATGCCTCTGTCAACTTTGGATTTCTGAATACAAGTATTCAGCAATATGAGGATTTACAGTGTTTAAAAAGAAAAAAAGAAAGAAAGGAGGAAGTTTACAACAAATAACAAGGAAGAAAAAGAAAGTGATAAATGTCTGTAAAGTAAAATAATATATACTATGCAACACACAGATCACAGGGAATGATAATATTTTTCTATCAGAAAACCTTCAGTCTATAGAAAAAAAAAACAGCACGTTTCCAAAACAGAAGGTAGAAAAATGAGGCAAGAGGCAGGTGACAAGGAAAAAATCAAAATTGAACATGGAAGGATTCAAGAACACTACTGTAAGAAAAAAGATGAGAAAGACAGACACTGAAAACATGGTTCAAACTGTGAATGTACAAAGCCAGCTGGGTGAGAATATGCAATGAAAACAGTGGGATTAATAAGACTAACGATGAGGAGGATCATTCCTTTGTAACAATGGATAGAGCAAATATCACTGAATAAGAAGATGAAGATTCTTCAGATCTGGTCAGAAAAGATATTCTTGTAATTACAGACTCAGTTATTAGAGGAACTGATACTTACTTTTGCAGAGAACATAATGAACATCAAATCATGTTATACTTGCCAGGAGTAAAAATAGAGGATGTGAAACAAGCCTTAGAAGGCCTTAATGTAAGAAAGTATGGATCTGTTTTTATTCATGTTGGTAAAAATGATCTCATCCGCAAGGACTCTCTGACTGTTAGTAGAGAGCATACAGCCCTCTTAGATAATATAGCTTGTGCTGGTGTTTGGATGTATTTTTCACAAATCACAAATCATAGTCAGGTCACCGTGAATGAAAATATATATATTTTTTTTTGGGGGGGGGGGGGTAAATACCTACTTGAAAAAATGTTACATTTTAAAAAATGGAAATGTATATAACATTCAAATCTAATTTTGCGCACGTGTTCAGACAGAAAGGCATGCATTTGTCAAGCTCAAGGAAGAGAATTTTTGCAGCAGATATTTTGAAATATTTGACAAACGCAAAGCATGATTTTTGCCAGGTCAAAAATTTAACAGTTCATAGATAGCAACATTTGATGCTAGGAGCATTAATAATAGTTTTACTCATGAAAAAATTGCTACATTTCCATAAGATTGATGTTGTTATTGTTTGTGAAACATGGTTAAAGAACAATGATTACAAACCACTTCTGTCAGGGTATAAATGTTTTTACTGTAACAGACATTCTAACAAAAACATCAGGCATAGGTGTTATGATAGGGATTAAAGATAGTTATGAGACCTGTGATTATTACACATTCTATGATAACACCAGTACTATAGATTATATAACTGTGGCAATAAAGACAACCCTGGAAGATATAACAATTGTTGGAGTTTATGGATGACCGAAGTCAAATGCTGTTGACCTGGAGGAATTCATACATTTCTTGCATGAAACACATGAGGGAAGAATAGCACTGGCTGGGGACTTAAATTTACCAGAAACAGACTGGGATAATATTGATTTAACAACATTAGTAAGGACGTTGTTCATAATGTATATTCATGAACAGAAATTGTTTCAGACTGTAAAAAACTACCAGGGAAAGGAATATACAAGACATTGTGTTCCTAAAGATATTACTGTTACTTTATGTCAAGGTTTACCACCACTGATATGCAGTGATCATGAAGTTATAAAGGTTAATTTGTTACTAGATAATTCCACCAAAATGAAATCTAAACCAATACACAGATGATTAATTACATATATATGGAAGCAAAACAGTCACTATGTAAAACTAACTTGAGTGAGAAGTTCAGTGGAAAAACTGCAGAAGGAATGTGGAAAGTTTTGAAAGAAACATTGCTTGAGTACAAAAAGTAAAAAAAAAATGTTTAATATCAGGATCTAGGCAAACAACATCAGGGGGATATATTTCCATAAAAAACAAGATACCTGATTAAAGTGAAGACAAAAATATTATAAGAAATGGAAAATGGGTCAAACTATAACTTTCAAAACTGAAATAAACAAGTTGGACAAATAAATGAAGCATAGCGTGAGACATGATAAAGAAACACTTGAAAAATGTACATAAAGACATTGAGCATAATAGGAAACCATTTTATAGATGCATAGATGTGGAAGGAGTAAAGGCAAACAAATTGATAAACTGTGTGTAGATTCTAAAATTTATTTTCAGACACAACAGATTATAGATGTATTTACAAAATCTTATGCAAAACAGTTCGGCTCCACAAAGGGAGAGAGAAGTTGTTCTAGTGATATCCAGATAACCTCAAATGCTGGAATCAAAACAGATTATTTTGAAAAAGCGAGGGCTTATAGTACCATTTATATATATATATATATTTATATATATATATATATATATATATATATATATATATATATATATAATTTATTAGGTCATGTAAATATCAGGATATTCCTCAAGATTGGAGACATGTGCTTATTAAACTTGTCTTTAAGGAAAGGGGAGTAGGACAAACCCAAAGTCATACAGACCCTTAAGTCTACTTTCAGGTTGTGGAAAAATAATGGAGAAGGTATTATTAGATAAGTTATTGTCAGAAAGGGAAAGGTTGGGACTTGAAACCATACATCAGCATGCATGTGTTGAAAATAGGTCTATTACCACCTGTAACATGATATTCTATAACAACATAATAACAGGTAAAATTGTGCTATGATGTAATTTATAAAGATTTAATTCACCATTTGACAGGGTCATACACAAAACACTGATCAATAAATTGCAACAACTAGGTACTGATTTACTCTTGATAAGATGGATATCTGCATTGTTTACAAATAGGACATGCCAAGTATCACACAGCAATTGGCAGGTTAAATTTTTGGTTACAGTCAGGGTGTCCCACAGGGCTCTGCCCTAGGCTCTTACTTGTTTAGATTGTCTTTCAGATCTATCTTTTTCATCTGAGGTGTTCTACAGTCTGTATGCAGATGACTTGAAATTGGGTAAACCGATTACAGGTGTTACACATAGGACATGTCTGCAAAAGAACTTGACTAAATTGACCATTTGGGCACAGGAGAATAATATGCTAATAAATGCATCAAAAATTAAGCATATGGAATTTGCAAGACATAAACTGAAAGATGAATATTTAATATAGCACTCAGTTATTAAAACTGTAGATTCATTTAAGGACCTGGGTATATAAGTAGATCCAGCTTTAAGTTTTTCTAATCATATCAGCCAATCGGTTAATCATAGTTATAGAACTATAGGTTGTAAATAAAGATTTATAAAGTCTATGAAATCATAAATGATGAAGTCATTGTTTGTTAATTGCATTTGACCCAAACTTGAGTATGGAATAACAGTATGGAAACCTTATAAGAAAACAAGCATGAGTACACTGGAAAGAGTACCTTTGAAATATACCAACAGCATCCGTGGATGAGAAAATTTAAGTTATAAAAGACTAAAATATCTGAACTTCTACAGTATCTCTTATAGACATTTAAGAGGAGATCTTATTCAGGTATATAGGACATTTAGAGACAACTGGGAATGTCTGGGTTATCAAAAAGTAGTTGAGAATCATCAGACAACCTAAGTAGAAGATTCTGTAAGAATGAAAATTGTTCTAACTGCTTCTCTGAGAGAGCAGTTGATGTGTGGAACAGACTACCAAAGTACATTAAAGCAGACACTAGTTTAGATATTTTTAAAGACTGCTTGGACACTTATGGCAACAACTGTTATTGTATATTGGCAGACCTGAAGGGCATTAATGCCCGTGCTTGAAACACTTGTATGTGCATGTATATATTTTACTTGCACCTGTTTTATTTGTGTTGGCGCATTACCAGACAGGGTTATTGCATGACTTTTCAGTCTACAAAATGGAGTGCTATCGTCCTTCAAAATATAATCTTGCAGAAGTATTTTATGGCTTTGAAAAGTGGGTAGTCTCTCTCCTTATTTTCCCTGTCATCATAGCATCTTGCAGGCCAAATATTTGCATTTACTTTCCCAAGTCTTTGTCTTCTCTTTGTAAATTCTAGTTTCTTGGGCCCCAAAATACATCTATGTTACTGCTTGCTATATCCATTTCCTGGCCACTACTAAAATACCCTTCTGAAACACAAATACTTCTTCCATGATTTGTTTAATGTACTGCAACTTAGCCTTTTTTTAAACACCTTTATTGAATTATCACTTGTGACATAGGCACAATTCCAGTGATTGGAGCAGATTGCAATGGGCATGTTGGTGAAGGGAACAGAGGGAATGAGGAAGTGATGGGTAGGTATTGTGTTAAACAAAGGAATGCAGAAGGTCAGATGGTAGTGGATTTTGCGAAAAGGATGGACATGGCTGTGGTGAATATGTATTTTAACAAGAGGGAGGAGCACAGGGTGACATACAAGAGTGGAGGAAGATGCACACAGGTGGATTATATCTTATGTAGGAGGGCCAGTTTGAAGGAGATTGGAGACTGTAAAGTGGTGACCGGGGAAAGTGTAGTTAGGCAGCATAGGATGGTGGTTTGTAGGATGACGTTGGTGATCAAGAAGAGGAGGAGGAGTGTGAGGGCAGCACCAAGGATCAAATGGTGGAAATTGAAAAAGGGTAATTGTGAGGTGGAGTTCAGGGATGAATTAAGACAGGCACTGGGTGGCAGTGAAGAGTTACCAAATAGCTGGGTAACTACAGCTGAGCTAGTAAAGGAGACAGCTAGAAAGGTGCTTGGTATGACATCTGGACAGAGGAAGGACGACAAGGAGACATGGTGGTGGAAAGAGGAAGTACAGGAGAGTATACAGAGAAAGAGGTTGTCAAAGAAGAAGTGGGATTGTCAGAGAGATGAAGAAAGTAGCCAGGAATATAAGGAGATGAGGTGCATGGCAAAGAAAGAGGTGGCGAAGGCTAAGGATAAGACATATGAAGAGTTGTATGAAAAGTTGGACATTGAGGAGGGAGAAAAGGACCTGTACCGATTGGCTAGACAGATGGACCGATCTAGGAAAGATGTGCAGCAGGTAAAGGTGATAAAGGATAATGAGGGAAACATACAAGTGAGGAGAGTGTGTTGAGGAGATGGAAAGAGTACTTTGAGGAGTTGATGAATGAAGAGAATGAGAGGGAGAGAAGGTTGGATGATGTGGGGATAGTGACTCATGAAGTATTATGGATTAGCAAGGAGGAAGTAAGGATAGCTATGAAGAGGATGAAGAATGGAAAGGCTGTTGGTCCAGATGACATACCTGTGGAAGCATGGAGGTATTTACGTGATATGGCAGTGGAGTTTTTAACCAGATTGTTTAATGAAATCTTGGAAAGTGAGAGGATGCCTGAGGAATGGAGAAAAAGTGTTTTGGTACCGATTTTTAAGAATAAGGGTGATGTGCAGAGCTGTAGTAACTACAGAGGGATTACATTGATCAGCCACAGCATGAAGTTATGGGAAAGAGTGGTGGAAGCTAGGTTAAGAAGGGATGTGATGATTAGTTATCAGCAGTATGGTTTCATGCCGGGAAAGAGAACTACAGATGCGATGTTTGCTCTGAGAGTGTTGCTGGAGAAGTACAGAGAAGGTCAGAAGGAGTTGTATTGTGTTTTTGTAGACTTAGAGAAAGCATATGACAGAGTGCCTAGAGAGGAGTTGTGGTATTGTATGAGGAAGTCGGGAGTGTCAGAGAAGTATGTAAGAGTTGTACAGGATATGTACAAGAGTAGTGTGACAGCGTTGAGGTCTGCAGTGGGAGTGATGGATGCGTTTAAGGTGGAGGTGGGATTACATCAAGGATCAGCTCTGAGCCCTTTCTTATTTGCAATGGTGATGGACAGGTTGACAGACAAGATCAGACAGGAGTCCCCATGGACTATGATGTTTGCAGATGACATTGTGATCTGTAGTGAGAGTAGGGAACAGGTGGAGAAGACCCTGGAGAGATGGAGATATGCTCTAGAGAAAAGAGGAATGAAGGTCAGCAGGACTAAGACAGAATATATGTGTGTGAATGAAAGGGAGAATAGAGGAATGGTGAGGATGCAAGGAGTAGCGGTGGTGAAGGTGGATGAGTTTAAATACCTGGGATCAATAGTTCAGAGGAATGGTGAGTGTGGAAAAGAGGTGAAGAAGAGAGTACAGGCAGGATGGAGTGGGTAGAGAAGAGTGTCAGGAGTGATTTGTGATAGACGAGAACCAGTAAGAGTGAAAGGGAAGGTCTACAAGAGGGTAGGGAGACCAGCTATGTTATATGGGTTGGAGACAGTGGCACTGACAAAAAAGCAGGAGTTTGACCTGGATGTGGCAGAGTTAAAGATGTTAAGATTTGCACTGGGTGTGACAACGGTGGACAGGATTAGGAATAAGTATATTAGAGGGTCAGCCCAGGTTGGAAGGTTTGGAGACAAAGCCAGAGAGGCAAGATTACATTGGTTTGGACATGTGCTGAGGCGGGATGCTGAGTATATTGAGAAAAAGATGCTAAGGATGAAGCTACCAGGTAACAGGAAAAGAAGAAGACCTAAGATAAGGTTTATGGATGTGGTGAGAGAGGACATGCAGGTGGTTGGTGTGGCAGAGCAAGATGCAGAGGACAGGAAGAAATGGAAACAGATGATCCACTGTGGCGACCCCTAACGGGAGCAGCCGAAAGATGATGATGATGATGACAAAAGTAATCAGACTGCATTAACAAATTAACATTAACAAACATTATACTTCACATAAATTGCTATACATCTTATAAAATAAGCAACATTACATAACTTATTCCATTCCTGACCCTTTTTTAACAAGTAACCCCTTTAGTAAAACATCACTTATGACATAAGCAATCACACATTTATATACATGAAAACAAACCACACTGACACAATCCTAGTTGCAAACATTTTACATCACAAACCAGACTGACACACTCCCAGTTGCAAACATTACTCATCACTTATAATCTACCCAATCATTTTCAGTCAAACATTACATAGCTCATTTAAATCCTGCCTTCTTTTAAACCTCATTCCTTCCCTGTATGCACTGTTCCAACAATTCCCATTTTTTTCTTTGTAGTTTGCACCTACCCATTTTAAAATATCATAATTCCAGTTGTTTTACCACTGTTACTGTATTCTCTACTTCTAATACAGTTAGTTTAGACTTTATTTCCACTTTCTACTAATTGCATTTTTTGGCAGCCACCATAATTACACACAGCAAGACCTTACCTACCAGATCTAGGCAATTCTGATTCTGTATCATAGTTCAGAAAAATAATCTCCCTTGTCACACTAATCCACCCACCCAGCACCTCTGTCAGTGCATCCTGCAGGGAATCCTTAAAGTCTGCCAACCCACTGCACTTCCAAAAAATATAGAGTCATAGGTTAGTACTAAGCTAACTGGCTTTGTGGGCCATTTTAAGCCTAGCCATTTACCCCATCTGAGACTCAAACCCAGGAGTTTGTGTTTGTAAGGTAAACACTTCAATCATTATGCCAACCTCCCATCCTATGTTCCCAAGTACCTCTTTCTTCCCCATCACACCTCAAACATTTGCTGTCCACCTGAGAAAAAATTCTCTGGAGTCTACTTGGGGTATAAAAATATCCATGAAAACATTTCCAAGCAAAAATCCTAAATCTTCTAGATTGTTGCATATTTGGGAGACGTACATATATCCTCCCATTGTTTTTGTGAATTGCTTATCCAATCTTTCTTCCCAATCCTGTCTTATGTCCTCAGATTGATTCTTATAGTTATCATGCAATATTTTATATGCTCTATTAATTATTCATTTTTAATAGCAGCTTTTGCTCTAGAGTCTACTAAAAACTCTACATGTGCTGGTCTTTCATTTAGGCTTCCCTATTTTTTTCACTTCGCCTACACTGATATCAATCCTTGATAGCAGCCCAAATAAATTCTGGTCTATATCACTTAATTGAAATACTTATTTGTTGATTTGTTAAAAGAAATCAAAAAAATCTCAACATCGAAAAGCTTTTTTTTCTCCAGAATTTTGCCATTTGAAGCACAACCCATACCATTGCCATTTTCCCATTTGTGAAGTCAGGTGAGTTAGGTATTAGTATATATAGTTAGGGGGTGGGGGGGAGCTTTGACCCACCCCACACTTGGGTGGGTTTGATTTAGTGTGGTGTGTTTTTTGGGGTGCTAGTGGGTGAGTGGTTCCTAACCCTGGAAAAATGTCCAAAGGTCACTGGAAATGAATTCTGATGTTTAGAATTTGATGAATACGTATTCGACTAATACGTATTTTGATTAAGTGATATAGACCCATAAATTCTTAGCCTCTTCCCATTCTATTACCTTTCCCTCTCTAGTTATTTGCTCCAAATACCTTGGTTCCTTTGCCAGTTTTCTCCAATAAATTCCAGCCCCCACTTGCCTATTGTCTATATCCCTAATTGCAGTCATCCCTATCGGCAGAATCCCCTTTCTACATTCCTGTGTTGGCTTAGTTCTTAGAACACTTTCTGCTACTTTATGGATTTAATATTCTATATGATTATTGTTATTCTCCTTAAAGGCCTGCATCCAAACTCCCCAGTCTCTTCTTGTTTTTTGAACTTTCCCCATTTCAACATCATCCCTTTCCACTTTGAATTATAGTTTTCTGCTTGTAATATGAATAGGAGCCTTAACAGTGTAGCTCGGAAATACCCCTTCTGATTGTGTAATCCCAATCTGCCCTGCTCTACTGGAAAAATAATCTTATCTCACTTCACTTTTGCCGTCTTCTCCTCTCAGATAAAGTCCTTCAGCTCTTTATTAACTGTTACTCACACTTCTCCTCTGGCCTGACCTGTGTATAAGACTAAAGGGACTAAACATTTTGACTGCTTGTATCTTGTGTTTCCTTCCATATAAGCTATCCGCATCTTTCCTAACTCTTTAGTAGCTTTCGCTATTCTCTAGCTTCTGCTGCTGTGGCGCCCTAAACTAGGCTTGTCCTGCACTCTCTATCCCCTCTCTCTTATAGCATATCACTTAGTTCTTTTTTCCCCAGTCTCTGACTGCTCCAATCTTCCACTCCAGTAGCTTATTTCCCATTCACCCAGCTAATTTCCTCTGTTTTCACTCAGTTTCTCCATACTATCCTTACCACTTACCTGTGTCTACTGAGAACTCCCCAGTAGTCAGCTGTTCACAGATTGTTCTCACAGCATTTTCTTCATTTACCTGTCTGAACCCACTCTGTTCGCCTTGTGGGCTCACTCCACTCCCCTACCCTGCCCCCAATTTCCACCCACCCCCACTACTCCTACATTTATTTTCACCTAACTCCTCCCCTTCTTTCTCAACCAATCCAATCACAATCCATCCCTCCCACCAATTTACTAACTCCTCCCCAACCTACCCCATAGCATCCTCTTCTTACGGCCATACCCTTCACTTTCTCCCTCTCTAACATACTCTCATTTCTTGTTTCTTCCCATTTTCTTACCTTACACCAGTCAACCATGTCCCCACATCTAACACAAATCCTTCTCACATCCTGTTTAACCATATTGTTCCTAATTCCTCTATTCCATGCTACCTCATATGCATCCTACAAACTCCCTTCCTCCTTCCTACCCCCCACTCCACCAAGTATCTCTATCTCCAACCATTCAAATCTCACTTTCACTATATAGCCCCCTCTCTATTTCAACTTAATACACTCAACTACTTTAAACTAAAACTTATGTTCTGTTCATTCAAGTGTCACTCACCCAAATCACTCTCCCACAATCAACTAAGCCCAAATTACAGCTACTGTTCACCTCTTCTTACTGCCTTTCCCTAGCAGGAGATATTCACCCCAACCCTGGACCTAAAACTATTACCAACCCCACTCCCCCTATCACAACCAATGCCACCAATCTCACTCCTCCTATTTCATCCAACATTGCCAACCAAAAATTCCTAAAAATTCTTACTATAAATGCCCAGAGTTTAAACAACAAAACAGCCCTCTTCCATGCTTGGCTTTACCATACCCTGCCAGACATAGTAGCAGACTTTGAGACTTGGCTAAAACCCCAGATTTCCAACTCTGAAATCCTACCCGCAGGTTTTCAGGCTCTTAGATGTGACCGCCCAAACAAAAAAAGGTGGAGGAGTAGCCTTAATTTACTCAAATCTACACTCTATCTCTCCTTACCAAAGCCCCATTCCTCAATTCAATAATGCAGAATTAGTCATGGGGATACTCAAACTGAATAACTTCAAAAGCATTTGTCTCATGGCCCTTTATATCCCCCTGGTAACAACACTACCACCCTAGAAGACATTCTTCTATGGGCTTCAACTAATATTAAGCTCGAGACTTACATATTAGGTGATGTGAACATCGACTGGAACAAAATCAATGGCACCAATCCATCTATATCTATTAATCTTTTAATTTCACTCAACTAACTAATAGCATCACCAGACCCAACAAAAACAACCCCCCAGGTTCCACTCTGGACTGGATCCTAGCCTCCCACCCAAATAAGATCTTACACTCAGGCACCTTACCAGACACCATGAGTGACCATTACCCTGCCTTTATCCATCGAACAACCCACTCGAAACCTCACCCTCACCAATACATCCATATTCGCAACCTCACTAACTTTAATCCTTCAAGTTTCTCTAACACCCTCAAACTAACGAACTGGGATAATCTAAAAACCCTTTCCCTAGATAACGCTGTAGATTTTTTCAATACAACCTTCTTAGATATCCTAAATTCCCATGCCCCACCTAGAACTAAATGAATAAAATCCAACCCTGCCCCCTGGCTATCTAAGGATACTAAAAATCATATACAACAAAGAGACAAGACCTGGAAACTTTATCACTAACACAAACTCCCTGAAATGCTTCTTAAAAATAAACAACTCTGTAACCTAACCAAAAAACATATCATATGAGATAAAAAGTCTTACTACACTAAACTCCAGACCAATCACTCCAAAAACCCTAAACAATTCTGGACCTCCATCAACTCTCTACTAAATCCTGGTACAAAAAGCAACCCTTGTCTTGACACCAGTAAAGCTGATACTGAATTGGCCACCCTATTCAACTCCTTCTTTACCAACTCTATAGCTGAACTCACCAAGACCTTCTCCAATCACAACTCCTCCTCTCTCCTCAAACCCACATCCCCCACATCTTCCCAACCTCCCAATCCTAACTGCCCCCCCCCACATTTCATCTAAAGCCCATCTCCACATCCTACATAAAAAAACTTCTCTATAGACTTAAGCCATGCTCCCCAGCCCCATACAATATCCCCTCTTTCTATCTAAAGCTTGCCGCTGATGGCATTGCCATCCCCATCAGCATTCTCATCAATAGATCCATACAGGAGTCTTATGCCCCCAAACTGTGGTGTGCAGCCTTTATCCTTCCCCTCCATAAAGGAGGTAAAAATAATACTATCTCTAACTTCCGCCCAATAGCCATTCTCTCCCCAATCTCAAAAATACTTGAGAAATGCATCCACCTCCAGCTCATGCCTTACCTTACTGATAATCACTTCCTCACTCCTACACAACATAGTTTTCATCCTGGACATAGTACATTAACTGCTCTTCTCTCTTTCTTAGACTTAGTAAATCATGCCCGTGCTTCTGGAGAAATTGTATCCACTATCCTTCTAGATCTTTCCAAAGCTTTTGACACTGTTTCCCATACCCACCTTCTAAATCATCTTTCTAATCTTAATCTCTCACAGAACACCATATTATGGTTCAGCAGCTACCTTTCTAATAGATCGCAAGCTGTGAAATGGCAAACTGGCACCTCATCTTTCCTACCCACCCCTACTGGAGTTCCCCAGGGATCCATACTCGGCCCAATGCTCTTCAATGTATTTATTAATGATTTTCATGCTGTCATTCCTACTACTAAAATAGTGCAATATGCAGATGACTCAACATTAGTTTGCTCTGCTCATAACCTCCCTGACCTTCTAGCAAAAACGCAATTAGCCTTTTCAACTACTGAAAACTGGATGCTTCAAAATCATCTCTCCCTAAATGCTAATAAATCCAACATTCTTCTTTTCTCCCCCTCAAAAACCCTCCACCTTGACAAACAATCTTTCAATATCTTTAGCCATGCTAACTCTGCAATAGAAATTGTCCCTTCTGCTAAACTACTTGGAGTAATCATAGATGAACACCTAAAATTTGACACACATGTTCAGCTAAACATTAAAAAAACTCACCAGAAACTTGGCATGCTATATAGACACTCCCAATTCCTCTCTTCATCTTCCAGACAAATTCTTGCCACCACCTACTTACTACCTTATCTTCTATATGGTGCTCCCCTACTTACCAACTTATCCTCTTCCATCTCCTCAAAACTAGAAACATGTTACAACAAAATTGCTAAATTCGCAACTAAAGCTAATTACTCCTCCTACCACTGCACATCTCTCCACCTGCTAAACTGGCTAGAACTTCCCAATCAACTCAACTTTTATCAACTCACTACTGCCCACAGACTAACCAACTTTATGCCCTGCTTTAGCAAATATCTTACCCTTTTACACCCCCACAGAGCCCTGAGATCTGCACACAAGAATCTCCTCTCTGTATACAAACCTAAACGTCCTGCTGGTCACCTTCTATCTTCTTCCCTAGCCAAAAGATGGAACTCCCTCCCTTGTTCTCTTAGACTCTCTGAAAACTACGAATACTTTAAAACTCAGCTTCATTCCTACCTTTCCCAGCACTGGAAATGTAACTGTATGCTCACTACTTAACCTACTTACACTCTTCTATGTATGCTTCCTCGTACATCTTCTCTACTTATTCCTCCACCCCAGGCTGTTCTCCTAAATAGCTACCTCACTCTAAATCTAAAGACCTCCTAAACATCTGCCTCCCTCTAAGTCAAATGTAATTCTAAACTATTAATATTGCTTTTCTACCTTAAATGTACACAATGTAAATACTGTTTATAGTCCTTGATCTCATCCCCTCTTACTGAGAAAAATGAATCTTTACTAACTACCTATATTAAGCTGATGCTGTTTAACTATGGCAATCACACCTTCCATGTGTGAACTCCACTTTTACTAATGTTCAACCACCTCTCTACGAATACTCCAGAAACTATAATCTATGCTCTACTAACAGTGTACTCCCCACCTATATCTCCTCCATTTCTGCTAAACTTCAACATACTACAACATTCAAATTTTTAACCTTCAACTAATAACTGTTTTCCCTATAATTGTGAACTCTTATTAACTAAGTAAACGCTATTCTCTTGCCTCTATGAACTTAATTATTGTACAAATAGCTCTCTAAAAAACTTTGTAAATATGTTTAAGAATTGTCTTGCCATTATGCATTTGTACTTTTTCACTTTACTTTGTATAATTTCATTTTTGTTTACTTGTATGTAATATGGAGCTTTTCTCCCCGGGCCTCCACTGAAAACGGGCTCTTTGAGCCCAGTTGACCTCCCCAGTAATCAAACTGGAAATAAATAAATAAATCTTACTATCCATATCCATATAACAAAGCTTCCATTTTCTCAGTCAAGATTCATCGAGCTCTGCACGGAGTGCTTGAATAGTGTCAGAGCTGCTGCATGCAATATGGTTGATGAGTGATCCAGGAATGAGCTCTCGAGACATGAATGAGTGCGCCTACAATATTCCCACACAGAAACCACTGTCACATGCTAATTACCTCATTTCTGGTGAAAACCATGCAAATGAGGTGAATTAGCAATCCAGAAAGTAGACAGGCATCTGTGCAGGAATAGTGCAACCTGTAGAAATGTATTCAGTTACTAACCGAATACATTTCTGCAAATTACAAAACGGAGACATGACACCTCTAAACAAAGCATGTATTCAATGTAGTAGGCATGCCAAAGCCTAAATATATGGCCAGTGGCATGACAAATAGTTGCAAAATTATGAAAAACAACTTTATTTTTTTTTTGTCTGATTTTGGCCGTTTAAGCATAAGGAAGCGGTGCGCTAATGGGATCCGCCCGAAAATAAGAAAAACAGGTGGAAATAAGCTTTTAAACCCAAATCAGCATTTTGCCATAATAGCCAATGGCATGCATAAGACAAACAATACCACGGAATAGTGGTTGCTAAGGGGGAAGGCTGAGTGTGAGTATTGTACCTATGAATTAGCATTCGGTTTTATGCAAATGAGGGGACAGATACTGAATCACAGATTTCCTCTCAGTGTTAGCTTGCACCCAAGAGTGTAGGTGCAGCAACACCATTGTATAAGTCTAAGAGGTTGATGATCTCATAAGGCGGAGTGTCATGCATGTTGTAAGCTTACTGGAGCTCTGTGGCCCATGTTTGCCCTTAGCTAAGCATAGCTAAGGAAGGGGGTGTGCCTGAGGGCTGCTAACAGTGTTTACATTGCCTAAATGGGTGTGTAAGCCACACACCGGGTTTTAAACCAAAATAAAACAGGAAATAGCAGCTCTGTTCACATCTGAGCACTGGGTATGAGCAGCAAGCATCGGGGCTTAAACGGGAAGGCAATGGGAAGGGAAAACAGCAGTAGGAAGACAATCAAGGAGAACTAGCATAGCTGGTAGATGAAATGTATCAGAATCAGCCAATTACACATGGAACGGCCTAGCACACTACTATAAACTATGCAAACATCTTCCAGTCTGGTTTTTCCCACAAACTCTGCACCACCGGTATACACAGATGGGGAAATTTTTCCTGAAAAAACTAACAAAATATTAAGGGCTGCTGTCGCTCTCATGCATCAATATGTGCAAGAGGCTGAGAGTGGTGAGGATGTGAATGCTGATGACCAACCCACAGTGAGGAAGAGTGTACAGACCCAGGGTAACCTACCAGGGGGTACATGAGTTGGAGATAGTGGAGCACTATAGGGTGGACAGGAACATTCTACAGCAAATTGTTGAGCTGTGCCGACCACACCTCACACACAGAACCAACAGAGGGAAACCCATCCCAGTGGATACCAAGGTATGTGTAGGCTTAAGAATACTAGCCACAGGTACCTTCACAAGGGCAACTGAGGATATCATGGGGATCTCTCAGGCATCAGTATTCAGGGTACTCCACCAGTTCCTGGCTGCCATGTCAGCACATGCCGATGAGCACATATATTTCCTCAACACCCGTGAGGCATTGACCTGCAATATGCATCTCTTCCATCAAATAGCAGAATACCCTGGGGCAGTGGGTGTTATAGACTGCATGCACATACACATCAAAGTACCACCCGGTGAGTGGGGTATGGTCTACATAAACCACAAGGGCTTCCCCTCCATCAACTGCTAGGTCATGTGCAATGCCCAGGGCATTACCCTGAATGTGTGTGCTGGCAGCCCTGGGAGCTATCACAACTCACACATCTGGCATATGACACAGCTGTACCAGTCATTTGCCAGTGGGGACATCCCATATGGCCACCTACTGAGGGATGCTGGCTATGCACTGGAGCCATGGCTGATGACACCCCTCAGAAATGCACACACACATGAACAAGAACTCCATAATGAGGCACATGCACAAACCAGAGTCATAATAGAGCATTTGTTTGGGATGCTCAAGTCACAGTTCTGCTGCTTGGACATATCCGGTGGAGCCTTGCAGTACTCTCCAGCTACATGTACGCAAATGTTAATAGTATGTGCCATGCTACACAATATGATCCTGCAGAAACAGCTGCAGCAGGAACAGAATGAGGAAAGGCCACACAGTCCCTCACCATTGCCAAGGCCATCACAGGCACAGAGGGACTCGGAGGAGGAACTACCTGAGTCTGCCCATGTAGGCAGAAGGAGGCGTGCCCAGTATGCCCAAGCCTTGGCAAGGAGGCAATGCATAGCACATACACTGACATGGGAGGGACCCAGGGAATGACACCTCTCTCTGACTCACACATACAGTAAAAGGGATGCCAAATATGACACCACCTGTGCTTTACCATGTATAGGGAGCATACTATGTGCATTTGACATAGTCAGCCCTCCAGCACTGTCCTCAATACTGGCACAGCCACAAGGTAAGTCACTCTTCCTATCAATTGCTGAATGGAGTACTATGTTCTGATAGTTGTATGTATGGTAAGGATGTAAGCATGCCTGTGGTTTGTTTTTACATTAAATATTAACTTGTGAAGTTAGTTGATTTTGTTGGTGTCAGCTTTTCAGCCGTTCAACTTGTTCTTGGTCTGGTCCTTTGTATTTGCATGTAAGCATGCAAGAGAATCGGGTGGCTGAATCGGATGGCAGCAGATAGTGGACACCTATATAGGCAGCATGAAATCCATAACAAATACTGGTATCAACATACTAGGCAGTACTAGACAAGGTGACAAATGCCACTGCAGTACATGTGGTTGCCCAAATGTGTGTCTACAGGACACACACATGCATGTCAGTGAGGCTCACATACCCGCCACCAGCCTCAGCCAGCAGGACAGGTGTAGATGACCATAAAGAAAGGCTGAGCTAAGGCCTCCAATTGATGGCAATGGTTAACAGCCCCCCTCCAGACCTGCACAGACAGACTACAACAGGTCCAACAGTTGTATGTTAGCTCTGAAGGGTAAGAAATCTGAAACTGAAATGTAGGTCAATAAAACCTAAGATCTGTACTCTACTGATATGCCTCCAGTCTGCATGATAGGTCAGAATACAAAATGAAATGGAAGCCAACAGAGTACCTGAAACACCAGTACAGTCATAGCAAATGTTTAAAGACGTAAAGTGTGCCCCCCCCCCCCACAAACACAATCCTATGTAGAAATGCAGTAACATGTGAGTGTGAGGTGTAATAACAGTGGAGCATAGATTACCCAACCTGGCCCAATCTACAGGATAGATTGTTACATGTGTACAATATGCAGGGGTCTGTGTGTTAGGTTGTATGTTCAATATTGTCTGGAAGTGGTCAGCATGTAGGAATGGAGGGTTGTGTCTTGGTGGCCTGTGGGCAGTACTGTGGATGACAGGGACATGTTCTGACAACTGCAGTGCCAACCACAATGCTTATCAGCAATACCCATGTCAGCAGTTGTCCATACTTACTGTCCAGATGTCAATGTCTGTCTCCATCTTAAAGTTGGACATGCCATGAATATGGGCCCATACATACACACAGTACACAGGTGGAAGTACCCTAGACAGAGTACATAAAATGTTGTAACTGTCAACTGCACACAACTTTGGAATTGTGCATACAGGTTAGCAGCACATTAAATTGTCTGTGTAGTATGGAATACTGATGTAGTCTGACCAATCACTGACAGACCACAAAAGGCACAGTTATGAAGTAATGAGAGACTGCCTATGTCCCTGCACAAGGCAGAATAAGGGGAATGTCCCAGGTATATCTGTGAGTCAGCTGCAAGCAGCTTACATATCACACATACAGCCAGCTCACCCCACCATCAGACACAGGTTTATCACAGGTCATATCTGTCATATCACCATTCCAAAGACATGCATCTGGAGCATCTCTCCCCGGGCCTCCACTGAAAACAGGCTCTGTGGAACCTAGTCGGACATTCCCAGTCAACAAATGTTAAATAAATAATAAATAAATAATATCCTTGCTGTTGGGAAGGAGTACAGTATGACCCCACTTCTGTATGGGAATACCCACAGAATGCAGCATGCTGAAGAGGTGTCTCATGCAGGTGTGTCCCTAGCTGTAAGCAGCACTCTGCCAGCATCCAGACTAATGGATTAATATGGACAGGAACTATTCCCATTAACACCTTGCACACATACCCTGCCACCCCAGGGGAATCCACTGGCTCACAGCCTGGGAATGTAGGCGTGACAGAATGCGCTGGCCTGCCACAGATGGCCTTCATCACTACCAAATGGTCTACAGTCCTCTGTCAAAGGCCTGTGCCTCACCCGTAGTGGCAATGTATGGTATCTCATGGGGTCCCAACTAACAACATAACACAGTCAACAGAAAAGAAATGCAAGGCCATGTTGACAAATCCCAGTAGCGTACCCACCATGTCCTACTGCATGAACTGTGGACCAACCCCTAAATACCGCAGGGATGAAGGGCCAACTACAGGGAAACATCTCTGATATCACTCGCATAATGTTAGGAAGAGGATAGAATAACAGAGTGGGGGGTGTAGAAACATGGATGTCATGGAGTGTGTGAAGTATGAAACTCTGATGTGTGCCCACACTACGCCTACCTGCAAACCCAGTAATGAGTGGCTACAAACCTGCTCATAAACTACAATGTGAAGGGGAACTGACCAGATATATGAGCCCTGCCCTCTGGGTAACCTGGGTGAATCTGTATAGCTGACAGGTATGGCCACAGCAGGATATGGCCATTCTGTTTTATTGTTATATATACAAGAAGGGGATCCTGACCCACCATAGTACCAAGGTGCTGGACCATTTACACAGACCCATCAGCAAGTGTCTGCAGCTACCCCTCCAAAATGCCATGAGTCTGCAAGAATTTGTAGGCTGCGGACCACAGTACTGGACACAGCTTCATTCATCTTGTATTTCCCAGGAAATAACTGTGAGCAAATAAGTATATCTGTCAGTAGTTGATGACATAATACTTCACAGTGTAAAACAGCACACATGTTTGAATATCTATATATATATGCTAACACCAACCATGTAAAACAAGCAGCACAGACAGCAGTAGTTACAGTATCCCACTATCTGTCACCCATTGTGACTCCATATTGTCAACCTATCTACAGACGTCCTGCAGAAACAGGTTGCTAGCAGTAGGTGTATAATACCAAACCCTGGACTGGAGTACAAACCTACCTGGAATGGAGTTACACACTCAATACAGAAGGTCATACTGGGCATGCTCCTACACTTAGAAAAATGAAGCCCATCTGCCAACACATCGGACTAGACATATTTGTCATTCGCAGATGTCTGTGCACACACACCAAATTGTACACCATTCATGTTTTGCACACACATTTGATAGGAATACTCACACATATCCAAGGCCAACACACTATTATATGTCAAACATACACACACAGAGATGTGGAGAAGAGAGAGACAGTGTCAGAGAGAATTCCATTATGAGGCCTGTCCAACCCACTACACATCCAATTGGATGATATCACATGATGTGTTGATGTCAATCACTGTAGACATTCCTTTTGGTAGCCCTCAACCCTATAGTGTCTGTGGTGCTTGTGAGAACTGTGTAACACCTCATCAGTATTCATCTGGCATTTGTATACCCAGTCCTGTCAAATGTAAAGTTGTGTGTGTGTGTGTGTGTGTGTGTGTGTGTGTGTGTGTGTGTGTGTGTGTGTGTGTGTGTGTGTGTGTGTGTTTCCAGAGGAATGATTTATGGCCCATTCTCACACATTGCAATTCCCATTACCCATGTTAGCACTCCTGCTGATGTCAGTCACCTTGAAATAACCCTCTGGCCAAGTCTCAGCCCTACAAGCTACGTGGTTTTTGCAATACGTGTGTATTACTGTAGTGTAGAAAACTAGTTAGGTAAGAATTCTAATCCCAGACATGGTAACTGTGAAACTGTGTGTGTGTGTGTGTGTGTGTGTGTGTGTGTGTGTGTGTGTGTGTGTGTGTGTGTGTGTGTGTGGAGATGAATGATTTTGAGGCCATTCACACTCACTACACCTCCCATCTCCATACTTTAGCATGTTTGCTGATGTCATTCACCTTGAAATAACTCTTTGGCCAAGTGCCAGCCCTATAAGCTCTACGGTGCTTGCAATAACTGCATAATACTATAGTGCAGCATGCTAGTTAGGTAGGAGTTCTAATCCTGATTTTGGCAGCTGTGTAAATGTGAGTGTTTGTGTGAGAGAGTGTATCTTTGATGATACCTGATTTTGTGGTCATTCACACTTACTATACTTCCCTTACCCCTCCTTTAGCACTGCTGCTGATCTCACTCACCTTCAAAGATACCTTTGGACAACTCTTCAATATATATATAAGCTCTGTGGTGCCTGCGTGATACTATAGTGTAACATACTAGTTAGGTAGGTGTTTTAATCCTGATCCTGGCAACTGTGTAAATGTGAGTGTTTGTTTAAGAGAGAGTGTGTGTGTGTCTTTGATGACACCTGATTTTGTGGTCATTCACACTTACTACACTTCCCTTACCCCTCTTTTAGCACTGCTGCTGATGTCACTCAGCTTCAAAGATACCTTGGCATAGCTCTCCAAATTGTAAGCTTCATGGTGCGTGCCATAAATGCAGAACAATGTAGTAGCAATAACTACATAGGTATGGATTTGAATCTCATCCATGGCAACTGTGTGTGTACATATGTCTACATATGTATGCCCGTACCCCAAAGATTTTGGCCCCATGTACACCCACTACACATCTCAGTGCCTGACTTTAGCAGTCCTGCAGATATCATCCACCTTAGCAGTACTTGTTGCCAACCCTATCCCATGTAAGGTCAGTGGTGCATGTGGTAAATGCATAACATAATGCTCCGAAATTATTGTTAGATAGAAGTTTGAAACTCACCCCTGGCATATGTAAATGTGTGTATAGGGTAAAATTATTTTTGGGATCTGTCACCCACTACATCACCCAATGCCAGTATTTACAAGGGCTAGTGATGTTCCTTACCTTAGGAGTACCTTGGCACAGCATCCATTCTATAAGCTCCATGGTGCACATGATAAATGTGCTCCACTGTAGTAGAAATACATAGCTAGGTAGGAGTTTGAATCTCAGTACTGGCAAGTGTGTGTGTGTGTGTGTGTGTGTGTGTGTGTGTGTGTGTGTGTGTGTGTGTGTGTGTGTGTGTGTGTGTGTGTGTGTGTGTGTGTGTGTGTGTGTGATCAGTATCCTAAGTTAGGGTTGCTGTGGGATCCATTGTGGGGTGGGTTTTGCTAAATTATTATGTTGAGGACCTAGTATATGTCACAATGTCCACATTACAAGGCCAACAGATGTCAAACACCGGAGAGGTTGGTGTAGACAATCCACAGCCCCACATGTAACAGTATGGATTAGTGAACAATACAGGCAACCCTTCTATTACTCAGAGAACACTCTCCACACACGTATCATACACAAACACCCTCGGCTAGGCAACAACCACTGTATTGGTTGTTCCCCTGCATATTGCATTCCAGATAGTAACCATGGTGTGATAGCAGTGGGCTATATGCCTGTTGACCACAACAGTGCCACTGACATCAGAAAGTACTTTGATGTGTTACATCTCCTGACTGAGTGTGTGTTATCCAGCAAGTAAAAGGACATTGAACCCTGTTCCATCCCCTCAGTAGCCATATAAATGTGTACAGTGGCCCTTTTGCCATGTTCCCCACTGGACAGCTGCAACAACTGTAGAGTCTGCAAACGTAACCCACAAAGAGAATACCGTGCCTTATACACATGCCCTGTATGGACAGATGCCACTAACTCCAATGAATACCTGTATCATACTGTCAATGTATGTGCAATCATGACCTCAGTTACATAGCCAGGTCTCACCAAATGAGGTAATGAATGCTACATCAGAGGATACAAATCTGTTCACACAACATGCCCCAGAGTCCTCAAGTACACTTCCACACATCAAAGAACATCCATGTGTGACATGTGCACAACCCAGACAATGTCCATGTTATGGAATATAGATGACATACATGGGAAGCAGTACACATCACTGGCTGCCCACAATAGAAACCCGGATGAGTGGATGGTGAATGCAATACCCACTCCTGGGGACCACTCCAGGGACTACATCCCTGAGCCACACTGGGGACTATTGTCATGTGGCCTGATGCCAAGGTATTCCATTGGCCTAGCCTTGTAGAGCCTTCAGGCCCATTCACCTACTACACACCTGTGAAGAAATGAACCTATGGATCTCAGTACTGGTGTGTGTGTGTGTGCGTGTGTGTGTGTGTGTGTGTGTGTGTGTGTGTGTGTGTGTGTGTGTGTGGAGATGAATGATTTTGAGGCCATTCACACTCACTACACCTCTCATTACCCTATTTTAGCACACCTGCTGTCAGTCACCTTGAAATAACCCTTTGGCCAGGTTTCAGCCATATCAGCTCTGCCATGCTTGCAATAACTGCATAATACTGTAGTGTAGCAAACTCATTAGGCAGGAGCTCTAATCCTGGTCCTGGCAACTGTGATACTGTGTGTGTTTGTGTGAGAGAGTGTGTGTGTGTGTCTTTGTTGACACCTGATTTTGTGGACATTCACACTTATATACTTCACTTACCCCTCCTTTAGCACTGCTGCTGATGTCACTCAGCTTCAAAGATACCTTTGGACAACTCTCCAACATGCAAGCTCTGTGGCTCATGTCATAACTGCATAACACTGTAATAGCAATACACAGCCAGGTAGGGGTTCGAAAATCAGTACTGGTAAGTGTTTCTGTGTGTGTCATCAGTATCTTGTTGGGGTGAATGGGTAATGACAGGATCCATTGCATTGTGGGTTTTGCTACATTATTATATTGAGGACCTATATGTCCCAATGTCCACATTACAAGGCCAACAGTTGTCAAACACTGTAGAGGTTGTTGTAGACAATCCACAGCCATAAATGTCTACTGCCATGTGCAATTACTATGTGACAGTATGGATTAGTAAACTATATAGGCAACTGTTATAATACCCAGAGACCACTCGCCACCCATGGATCATACACAAACAAGCTTGGCTCTGTCGCTCTTCCTTTCTTAATTTCTTGTCGGTCTCTCTCTCTCTCACTCCCTCTCTGGTAGCTGTGGAAAAATAGATCTGTTTTGCATAGGCAGCAGCTTGACTTTTGTAGGTAATGCTCATGATCAGCTGATGGCCTGAGCATAAATTGGAGTCCCCCACTTGCTAATTTAATGTGGAACAGCTGTGGTATCATTCCTATAGCCAATAGCATGGAAACACACTCCTATAACTAAGCACTTCATGTGGGTGTTGGAAATTTCCCTCTACTGTGAGCAGGACTTCAGGTGGGTGTCTAACAAACAGCATCACAGATGGTAGTTGGAAATACCTCTTACAACAAACACTGTGGAGACAGGCTAATAAAGTGGAGGGCGATGTTCCAGACATGGGGACAGAATCCAAGTACTGCTGTTCTACATTTGAAGTAATGCTGGTTTAACAGGGTTTGTGTGGATATGGCTGTTCTGCATGATTTAAAGTCTGGCATGACAGTGTTATGTGGTTGAGAAAACTCTCACCTGTAGGGCTATCTGCAGACTGGCAAGAGGTTTGAGTCTTAGATGTGGTATATTACTCACACATTTTCTGTCTTTACAAATGCAGTAGCATACTCTGGTGATTGCAGTCAGTAAATGGTAACATCCATGTGTGTTACTGACTTCATATCCCTCAGAAGAGATATGTCACAACAAACCCTGTTACACCAGCTGTTTTCTCAGTTTATCACAGCAATATCTCAAAATTGGCCATGTGTTTGTGGCTCTATCCCCCATGTATGTCACCCTTTGCCCATATGTCATGCAGTAAAAGGGGCATATGTACAGTACATCATTATTTACTGACATCATTCCTGATATAAACCCAGTTAATTATCAGACTGCCAGACATGTTATGTACAGGAGGCTTTATATTTGAGGACAAAACCTGGACATTCTGTTGTAGTCTCTACAGTAGTGAGGTCTGTGTACTTATGGTGATTGTTGACAGAGTTTCAGTATTGTATAGCAGTATATTGTGAATATCTCATTTGGCTTTTGTACAGACTGGGGTAGATGTCAGTGTTCTTGGTCCTGTTCTATCAAACGTCGCATGCTCCTCCAGTTTCTGGTACCATATCAGTGTATATGTTTGCAGGGCCAGACTTAGACATGTCCCATACCACAGTAAGGCATTAGACTACACTGTGAATTGGGCCAGTATATGTAGGGTTATTGTGTGACTGGCAAATATGAGGATAGTTTTGTTCACACAGTCCATATACTGTACTATTAATTAAGCTTACCATAATGTGACTGTGTTGAGATTGGTTGTGGGTAGGCACTTTCACACTGGTGTCTGTTACTCTGTGCTGTTACATGCCTGTAGTGCCTGCTGTATTTGCAATTACATATGTATTCCTCCATAGGAAACTTGGGTTAGTGTTGTGGCAGTCTGCCCGTAGTTTAGACAATGCTTGGTGACATGCCTAGCATCTCAGTGTATTTAACTAGTGTGATGCTGTGTCCAGATATTTGTCTGATCTACTGTTGCCTGGCCACCATACATATTGTGTATTTCTGAAAAAGCAATGGGATGCTGTGAAGATGTATGTCACTAACTAGTGGGATGTATGTGGACTTGGGACCTCTGCTCCTTCAGTTAATATGTGTTAGGACAGACAGGAGGGTGTGAATGCATCACCTATGTGAGTTTATCTTCTCCAGTATTTGTGATAGATCCCCATTTTCATGGCTGTAAACATCCCTTTTGTCAGGCTTGGTCCACATGTATTGCACTAAGGAGTTCTGTGTATACCTCTGGACTGACCAGACTGTTTCAGACTCTCCACGTTTATTGGTCATATGTCTGCTATATTCCACAGGATCATTACTGTGATTTGTGTGGTACTTCACTCTGATGATTGTATAATGTCTGTCAGTAACTGATGGCATACATGTCAGTTTCAGAAGAGCCTTCCTACACAACATGTCTGTTGACACAACCCCTGTTACTGTAGCAACATTCTACATTTATAACAGAAATACTTACATTACATTCCCTTGCACTAAGAGGTTGAGAGTTATGGTGCTGATGTATGACTCCAATACATGTTATGTGCATAAGTTATATACACACACACACACACACACATATATATATATATATATATATATATATATATCCATATCCTTATGTGTAAATATTAGTGTTGTATATACCTTCCCAGCTGTATCCCAACATATTTATCTGATATGTCTATATTTAGATATAAAAACATGACTGATTCAACACTATTTTCACTAACATGTAGTAAACAATTGTAGTAGTCAAAGCAGTTGTTCACTACTATTCAGTACATGTACTGAATGATATATTTGAAAAAGAAACAAACATCATTACAGCTCAGATGGCTTAGTGGTTAAGTGCTGGGATTATAGTCTAGAGGGTCCTGGGTTCAAGACCTGTAAGGGCTGTTTATTTTGTTGCTAGGCAGAACAAGGACTATTGGATACAGAGTGGTTAAGGCAGTTTTGAGCAGCTTTAAGTGGGTTTGCATGACGGTAAGCACTGCTAACATACGGTTAAACATATAGGCGCTTACACCATGTAGGCTTCACTTACCAGTGTGCAAATCTGCTTAGCATTTACATGTAAGCAATGCTTACACCTGCTAAGCATAGCTCAGCCCTGGTAACCAGTGATCACATTCTGTTGCCAAGTAAGTGTGTGTGTATGTGAAGGGATGTATTTCAGTTTACAGAAAATATATGTTCCAGGAGATCATTTGTCCGAGAACTAACTGGCAAAAGGTAACATTGCAAAGCAATCATCTTGTGGAAATTCAGTCTATCAAAACTAGTAGTGGATGTGTAAATGCCCTCTTCCCCACTGTACACCTGTATAGCGATACTGAAGTTGGTATATATAGTTGGGTGTGGTTGATGTGGCTACAGCCACCCACATTGGGGTTACTGTTGTGCATACCCCCTGTTTAGTATGCTGTTATACTGTACAGTTTATGTTAACAGGTTAAGTAGTTGTTAATCACACTATGTGCAGTTCTATGCCAACCCACACCCTCCAAAGTGGGGGGCTGTGCCACCCACACTAGCACACCTATGTTTACCAACTCCAGGATTGCACTACATTGGGGATGAGGATGTATACCCTGCCAGTACCATTGTCAATGACATTAAACTGGCAAACTGATTATTTACTGATGTGATGTTTTGGCAATTTGGTCTTGGTGGAATTAAATAGGCCAAAATGAGTTCATTGCAAAATGATTTACATCCATGTGAACAGTATTCTCTGTGTATTGCATCAACACAAAAGCCTCTGTGTGTGTGTTATTCACAAACGTGGTGTGTGCCACCCAGTACACTTACCATTGTCCACTGTAGAATAGCTGCTTAAATCAGTCACCATGCATTCACCTGTATACACCCCTCAGACCTACTAACCATGTGGCACATGCAGTAACTGTTATACAGACCTGTTACTTGTGTTAAGCTGAACCTGGAATATGACACAGTCAATGTGTCACCACAATGCCACACCCCTTGTAGGAAAGGACAGCAGACCAACATCCTCCTGACACAGACACCTAGAACACAAACAGTATACATTATGGAGACCACAATCAGTCAGTGTTAATAACAACTGTAGTTCATCCTGCTGAACAGCTACACACCCTGATGTGTAAGCATTAAACATTCCAGCTGACAACATGTTAAGCAGCACTTCATTGCTAAACTTTATTGCATTCACCCTGTGCATCAAAACCATATTAGCATGTCCCTGCATCGATGGCATGGATGACGGGGATGTGGCATGGGTAGCATCATATGCACAGGGTGTGGTGTGGGTTTGCAGAGGCCTAGGCTGAGCCATTTGGTTGACATCATGTGTGTGGGTTAGGGGGTTCTTTATTAAATGGCCTGTGCAGACGTGGTGTGTGTAGGTATGGAGGTGCCTTAGCTGTGTTGGTGATGTGTGTGTATATGTATGCACACAGTTGTGCCATGTGGCTGCCCTATACAGGTGTATGTTGGACAGCTGTGGACCGTATATCGCAGGGTGTACAGTTCACCGTGTTCAGCCAGGGCTTGCACGGGCACCACCAGGCAGAAGCCAAGATATGGTACTCTCCCCTGACGATGACAATTGCCCACTGGATCTGTGTCCCTGTTGGGACCAGCCAGGACCACATGCACATGGCCTGCTGCATTGTGGTGTGGACAGCACCCCCCTGCAGTGCTGGTGCTGCCACTACAGGAGCAGACATGAGATGTTGCACATCCACACAGACCTCCACCAGTTGGTGTTGCTGACATATGTTCACGTGGCCGACGCCCTATTCCCACCACATGGTCTGCTACATACAACACATGGTTGAGGATTCCTACCATCTCACCCAACCGTCTCTCCAGGACCTCTGCAAAATAATGGTGGGCACCTGCAAGATCACAGATGTAGACACGTACAGCAGGAAGAGTAGCCCTCTGGAGTCTCAGACTATCTCTGGTGTAACGTTCCACATGTGCCTGTGCCTCCATGATGGCCAGAAGCATGCATCTGGTGACACGTTGTGGCAGTTCTGCCAGGAGCATGATGGCCAGCATCCCTCCTATGAGCACCCCTGTACATCTGCCTGTGTGGTATGTTGCCAGTCATCCAGCTATGGCTGCTGCGTACAGACACACTTGCCATAGTCACTACACTTTTCTGTCTTATGCCACCACCCCCAACTGTCCCTCATCTATGGCCACTGGTGATGGGGTATGTATGGGCATTGTGACTGTGTGCGGGGATTGGGTGGATAAAAGTTGGATATCAACCAATGGCACAGATTCAGCCCCTGACAACCCTGCCTGTGCCTCACTATGCTTATCATCATTGTCAGAGTCTCTATGGACACTAACATCAGTTTTCCTGCAGGAGGGGCCCTGAACCACCTGTGAGGGGCAGACAAGAAATGTAAATTAAGACCTGTACATTATGGTTTACTTCTACACACATACACACTTATTACATATTACACAGACCTCAGTACCCACCAATTGACATGCATGACATATGACACTCAATATCAGGCAGTGCAGCCATTGTAAACCCTGGTTACAAACAATATACATATGTGGGATGCACGAGTCATGTTAGTAGGTGATGCCCCTTCCCCTGGGACACACTGCACCCATGTACACATTAATGCTGTGCACCTGTACAGCACACGGGCATGCACTGTACACCATACCTCACAACTATACAAATCATTGCTGAATGTGTTACATGTGCAGCAGTTATGTTTGCTTTGTTCTTCACAACCCCTATGTGCTTGTCTGACATATGACTGGGATAATATGAGGATGGATGTCACTAATGAATGACTGACGTCTGATTCCCAGATCTCATCATCATCATCAGTTGATATATGTGCAATAACATCTGTGTAAACTGACGACCTTCCAAGCCTCATGTGGATTTCAGGAGCATACACACCTCTGTTGACATGGCAGCTTCTTCTATGATATCCAATGGGGCCACATTAAAGCAGTCAAAAGCATTACACACACCTTATATGTGACATATGACCTATGCAACCCAATCCTGAGTCAGATGACTGTCAGTCATGGAGATGCTGACTGAGATGCGTACCATATTGGGGGTGCATAACTGTGCACACCTTTAAACCACTGGTTTGTTGAAGCACCTGCTAACTAAAGTACAGCAGTCACTATTCCTGTAAGGGGCACAGTAGCATGGCACATCATTGCCTTTGCATAATTAGGTCCATCTTCCCTGCAAAGGTACCACAACCATGCCAGATTGCAAGGCCAGCCATGTGCACAGCCTGTGGAAGTTACACAGGGACTTCAGTATTGTTGTGGATGTGTGTTATGTGTGGGCCAATTCATAACCTTGAATGTGTTAAGATATGGCCATTCTTAGGTAGCTTTGGATGTATGCTTCAGTTCACTGTTGTATATGAAGTTGAGACCCCTCCCCAACCTCAACCTTATTGCAGATGCCTAACAACTGTGGCCCACACACGAGTGTTTGTTTGCAGTGTTCCACATTCACTCCACCATGTCTACAGGCTTACGTTTAGGTAATGAACAGCAACCATAAATATGTACACTGGCACCAGCAACCTTCAAGTTGGGGATGGTGGCCTTGATGTGATGTGAGTTGCTGCTTGTGCAGCACACATAATTTTAGGACTACTGTCTGTATGTTTGAGCCTTGGTCTCATGACACCATTACACATTGGAACACATGCCTTTGGAAGACTGGGGTCATGCTTTTACTACCTGTATGGAGGCCTGGATGATGTTTCTTGTGGGATAAATCTCCCATCTACTTACCCTAACCCACAGGACACACTTATGCAGACTACAGGCAATTGTTGATGCAGGTAATACACAGGCAGATCTTGCTAGACATTTGTGCAAATGCTTCAGTGTGGCTGCATGTATCTGGGTAGCCTCCCGGACCAGTTTGCACTATGTATTGTCATCTGTATTGGATGTCCATCTGTGTCTTGTCAACATCACTGTTGTCCCATATTTTATACACCTCTAGATGACTATCTGCACTGTTTGCCATGGAATATACAATGGTGAGCTAATGCTATTTTACCCTACTCCTGACTACCTTCTTTCAGATATGGGATCCATGTCATGCCTTGGAAGAACATTCAGTTGTTTAAACTTTTGTAATTATTGTATAATTGCTCAATAATGTTTTCCATTGCATGATTGAATGATTGGTTGAGTATTTAATGTAAGGTATGGATGCTTTTCACTCACTCTGAAGAAGCCATTTGTTATGGTGAAAGCACTTAGTTGGTGAATTTGGATGCATTTGGATTAAAAAAGTTTCTGCCTAGAGCCTTGGACGTGGTTCCTTTTGTTTCTATATATCAGGAACAGTTGACACCATCATAACGGTGTGTACACTGTTGTATTGACTGTATGAGTGTTACATTTCATACAGCTCCCTACTCCAGGCCAGTTGTCCCACCATTTGGCTTGTCTCTGTCCACATATCTTGCACTGACGGGTTGTGAGGTATACTGAAGGACTCCTACCAACCCTTCACCATAGTGACCACTGAGATGCTGTGCAGTTAACACCATGAAAAATGAACATGTACATCATGCATTATAGGTAGGTATGATACATGTGTACAGGGAATATAGCATGGCCGGTGTATTGGCAAACATGAACAAAATAACCTCATACTCACCAGCCATAGGCTGCTGCCCCAGTCGTATACCTGAGGGACCTACACAGTTGTGGGAGAGAGGTGATTTCGGTAGCTACTCGTGGCATTGCTACAGCATGGAAGCAGCATTTCAGAACATTAACAGAACAAACAGCAATACTACAAAATATGCAGCTCAACACCATAGATGTGTAGATCTTGTGCATTACTAAACTCCAGCTACAGACTATCCTCTCTGATATATGCATGTAGATTCTCTACAGATAGAAATGTAGAATCAACACTCTTCTAGTTATGTGCACTGTGGCATTAACTGCATGCTCCTCAGGCATTGGTTGGGTGCCACCCACCTCAACAATGCTAAGCTCTGCTTCATGGTAGGTGTGCTGGGTGGGTGCACCAAGGCTGACAAGGAGCTGTTCCCTACGTGTCAGTGGAAGCTGGATGGCTGCATCCCCATCTGTCGCTAGCCACTCCCTTGCTACAGCAGCTGCTCGGTTCCATGCATGACACAAAATTTCACTAACACGATGATGGACCTGCTCATAATGCCGGTTCTGTTGTCCAGCATCATTCACTCTGTGGACCAGTACTTCCCACAGGGCTGTTCGGTCACATAGGGCTTCTGTGCCAAGTCCGAACAGGAGAACAGGATATCATACTGCTGTATGAGATACTGAATTCACCAATGAAGTAAAGGCTGGTAGCCTTCCTCGTGGCATGGTAGCTGGAAGATATACACAGGAGAAAAGGTTACATGACCTCATATGGTTGTCTACTTGCACATCAACACAGAATATTACTTGACAATATTCCAAACTACAACCTAACCCTATAATCAGCTGTAATTACACTCCTGGCCCTGATCTATCTTACTCCACCCAATGTTGCACAGTTAACTGCATAATCCTGTATTCTCTATTAATTTCTGTGTATAGAGATGACAGTGGCCATCGTCCATGTGGATAGTGTGTGGATGGTGACAAGTCTGTGTTTGACTGTAGTGTGTGATGGAGCTGTGAGCACATGCCTTAGTTCAGGTAAGAGGTAGACAGTGATCTTCTCATGGCCCAGGGAGACTTGCTGTTGTTGCCTTCAGTAGGCATTATGTACATGTTCACCACTGATGAGGGGGCTAGTGTATTTGATGTACATATCCCTGTAAAATGTATGTGGTCAGGGTGGCACTGTTCCCACCTAACCTGTGTGATGCATGTTGCCTATATCCATGGCATGTGTTGAGATAACTACACCACCCATTTGTCTTGGTTTGCACGGTGAATAGAATTGTACAGGTTATGGGTCACATTTGGAGTGTGGAACATTTTTGAAAGATTATCTGTGGTTTAATTGTTATACAGCACACAAACCTGACATTCCAACATGGGTGTGTACACTTTTGATATCCACTGTATAAAGGTATTGCTATAGCTGTTAGTGTGAGGCATGGGCAATGGGTCATAACACAGATGAACTACATGATTACTACACTGATTACTACATGATAATCATGCCGACTGTAGTACCCATTTCAGTGTCAGGGCAATGGAACAAGCAGTAGCTGTACACATTTATTTCTGTTGTATGCACTGACACTGATATTACACACATGTGCAACATGCACACCCTATTTTTCCTGAATGCTTGTAACCCATGGTATCAGTTTTGTGCCTTCCATCTGGACATACACATACATACATCTGCCCAGGGGGTACCTGGTATACATTTGTGTTCTTTGTTAGTATGGCACACTGTATTCACAATCTTGCTAATCAATCATACTTCTCAGCCGGTTATATCAGGACTTCAGGACAAATACCCACATCAATGGTTGACAAAAGTAACATCAATACTGATACCATATTACTCTAGCTGCAACATACATATTTAAGTTGATTGCACATTAGCCTTTGACACCACTGTGATAACCTGAAAGTTGTCCAACAGTCATAACTACACTATTATGTTATGTTGCCATTGCTGGAAGACTTGCCAATGGTTTGGCCGACATAGGTCAGGTATATGTGTGTGTCTACAGATATAACATGCAGTTTGGCACACATGTCTGCAACAGTACTGTATTATGCACATGCCCTATATATGTCTCTTAGCTTTCCAAGACAAACATATATCATACTCACATTCACAGGTAACATATGGATATGGACAACATCCCATTAACTGGCCTAGCAGTGGCACAGTCACAACTGTTTGACAGACACTCTAGTGGTTGGCAAATGTGAGCTGTCCTTTCCCAGGGTTAGTCAGGCTTCTGAGCTGTGATACCACCTCTCAAACTCTTAGAGCATCACATGTGGACAAAGCCTGACATGATGGGGGTAAATAGGAACATATCATACATATTCCCGTTACAAAGTTATGAAGTTTTTAGCATAATACATTTTGCATTACTGTGACTGTTCTGAAGGATGTGTAGTCTTACACTCAAGTGTTTGTCATTACTTCATGACTTCAGTACTCAGCTATTTGTCAGACAGGTAGATATGTCAAGAGGAACAGACATAACAGTCTGATTTCAAAATCTGGACATTCTGTGCAATGTTATATGCTTTGAATACTGCTAGCTTAACAGGGTTTGTGTGTTCATGCTAGTTCTGCACTGCATAGCTTGCAGTCTGGCAATGTTATGTGTCGGCATAGCTCTCAACTGTAAGGCTATCCACATAATGGCCAGGGTTTGGGCCACTATGTTTAGTGTGTTCCCCAAACAGGTGTTGTCCTTGACAAATCATTGCCATACTCTCTTGACTGCTATCAGTAACTGGAAACATGCAATAGTGTTTCTGACTTCATATCCCTCAGGAAGGATATGTTGCAAACAATCCTGTAACACCAGCAACTTTCACAGTGTATGAGTGCAATATATCAAATGTGGACCTGTGTTTGTCCCCATGTCCTCCACTTCTATAACAGGCTTTGTTCAGATGTCATGCAGTAAGAGGTTGATAGGTATGGGCTATCATTTTTAGTGCTGACATTCCTGCTCTCATCCCAGTGACATTGTGGACTCCCACTCATATGTGGTAGGGGCCATAGGCTAGACAACATGTGTGACTGTGTACAGTCAAGAAGTCAGTGCCTAGTAAACACTGTTATATACCCATGTAACACATTTCAGGGGGTGTACATGTTTAACTCTTAGGCTGTTAGTACATGTGAGAGATATTACTAATATAACAGGTTGAGAGGTATGGTACTGCTGACGACAATTCTATAAATTGGAAAATGTCCTGAGATGGTGGGAGCAAGTATGTATCATATGTTTCTTTAATATTTGCATAATTCAGTTATGTTGTATTTTACACACCTACATGCTGTAATACATGGCATACACAACTGAAAGAGTACAGAAATAAACCTTTGGGAAAATGGTGGTGTTATGTGTGTTTTGTAATGCAGGCATTCTCATCTGTACTAACATATCACACACTGGCCATTTGATAAGGTGGAAACTGTAAGATTACTGGCTGTTTGGGTTTCACTGTGCTCTCTTTAGTCATTTCAATTGTACTTGTTATTTGTACTGTGTATGTTTGGGGTCAGCAGATGAATGTCTCATACCACCCCAGCATTCAACGTACAGTATGACCTGGGACAGGATATGTAGGGGTATTGTATGACTCTCATGGGGGATATATCTAGCCACACAGCCATTGTACTGTGGTGTTTGCTAGGCTTACCAGTATTTATCTGTAAGTGTGTTGTTTATTTGTATATATATATATATATATATATATATATATATATATATATATATATATACACATATACACACAAATATAGAGCAAACATTCACAAATATGTTTACACACATATAAATATACATATATATATATATATATATATATATATATATATATATATATATATATATATATATATATATATATATATATATATATATATATATATATATGGGTCTATTACGGTTGATTGAAAACTCACTTGACTGAAAATGAAAAATTACGAGGACCACTTCACTGAAAGCTCACTTCACTGAAAACTCATTTCTTTGAAACTCATTTTGTTGAAAGTTATACATTGATTTTTCCCCAGTGTAGTGCGACCTTGGAGTTAGTATATAAAGTAAAGGGGTGTGGAGAGTGTGGGGGGTGTAGCCCCCCCACATATTATAAACATTTTAAACTATACACAGTGATACTTATAAGTGCAATAAATGTTTCCAAAAGACAATATATAACCAAGATATGTGGGGGGCATTGCCTCCCACACCCCCCTTACTTTATATACTAACTCCAGGGTCACACTACAGTGGAGAAAAGGCCATTTATAACTTCCAACGAAATGAATTTCAGTCAAGTGAGTTTTCAGTGAAGTGAGCTTTCAGTGAAGTGGTCCTAGTAATTTCATTTTCAATCGGGTTTTCAATCAACAGTAGTAGACCCATATCTATCTATCTATCTATATATATATATATATATATATATATATATATATATATATATATATGTGTGTGTGTGTGTGTGTGTGTGTGTGTGTGTAAATATCTTATTTGAATGTTTACTGCTTCCACAATATACATTCCCTATAGTACAGTGATTGTCCAGCAAGATATGTTCATGAAATCATCCTGAACCCTTACAGCTCACATGGCTTAATGGTTATGTGCTGTGAATATGGTGTACATGTTGCTGGGTTCAAAACCAGCAAAGGCTGTTTATTTTGTTGCTGGGCTCGTGGAGAGAGGGTGATTAAGACACTTTAAAGCGGCTTTAAGTGGGTTTGTGTGGGTTTCTGCGAAGTTAACACACAGTTAAATGTACAGGCATTTGAACTATGTGGGCTTGTCTTAGCGGCGCTTACCAGTGTGCAAATCTGGTTAGGTATGATAACTACGGTTTACCTATTCTGTGTTTGAGCATATGTCAACTGGTCTGCCCGCCGCTCAGCAATGGTAATACACAGTTAAACGTATAGGCGCTCAATTGAAGGTTAAGTTTGACTAAACAAGCATAGATTATGCAGCTCAGGTGGTGTAGTGGTATGGTCTCTGACTGCAGTGTACAGAGTCCTGGGTTCAAGACCTGGGGCTGCTAGATTTTTCATTAATGTTAAACAACCGGACTGCATGATAAGTTAGGCAAAGTAAGAGCAACTGGTTGAACTCATATGGTGCAGTGGTATGGTTGCTGACTGCAGTGTAAAAGTTTCTGGGTTCAAGGCTGATTATTTTTGTTGCTGGCCACAACAATGCCTGATGGTGAGAGGATGATTAAGGCACTTTAAAGTGGCTTTAAGTGGGTTTGCATGATGCAAACCATTGCTAAAATATAGTTACCACATTTTACCTTCATTTAACGCCACTTACTTACTTAAGAAAAAGGGGTGATAGGAAAGTGGTCAAAAAGGGAAATGCAGAGGGAAAAATGAGATGGATAGGGTTGTACAAGACGGGAGTAGGGAAGGTCCCTAGCTGTCCATTTCTCCTACAGCAAAAGCTGTGCATATGTATTGAATTTGAAGGTGAATTTGGATACTCATACCCCTGTGAGAGGGGTGAGGACAACAGTAATGTTCTGTTTAGGCAATTGGACCAGATTACATGTGTCCAGTGGACACCTTTGCAAAATGGACAGCTATGTATGGGGCGTTATTTTTTTTGTGGGAACAGATTGCCCTTTTTTTTTTTTTTAAGGTGAGAGTGGGCTGCTGGGGGAGGATAGAAGGTATATGTGGGGAGGGAGGTTGGGTAGGAAAACAGACAAGACAGCAAACACGGGCTGTATATGACACATGTGGGGGGTGAACACCTTGACGGGGAGGGTGGTTGGGAATCAGAGACACATGAGCCCACAAATGGACACAGTGAGACTGAGGTTCCCACCCATGGGCAGTCACCACTGCACCTTCATGGCCCCAAAGGTGGCTGTGCTGGGGGCTGAGCAGGAGGGGTAGGCTGACCCTCAAGATGTGCCACGCAGCCCTCAAGCTGGTGAACTGAGCTGCAAACTCCCTTTGCATCTCCCTACACACCAGACCCCAGACCTGATATTGAGTGATGAGTTCCTGTCCACACCCGCTCCGAGGGGGGTGACGAGCCTCATCCCCTGAAGTGGTTCCACCCATGGGTGATGCAGGATTAGCAGACGAGGAAGATCCGGGGTGGGTCCCAGACATGCTGGGGCTCGGTGCCATAGCCATATGAGGTGGGATAGGTGGATCCACTGGGATTGTCCATCCCAGACAAGCTAGGGTGTTGACATTTTACAACATATGTTGGTTAGTTATGAACAATACAATGCCAGGATTAGTTATAACAGCATGCATGGGTGTTCCAGTAGACACCATAACACAATTTTCAATCAATTGCATAGCAAATAGAACACATGCAGATATGGAACCACAGTGGATATTACAGCAGCATACAGGTTACATTGATAGCAACAGGCCACAAATGATTTAATTTTAACAGGGAATAGCAACAAATGGACATTAAAATATTGGTATAGCAATGGGGAACATGTCCCAACAGTAGGTTTGTTAAAAACATACCATTTATTTTTTTGGTTGTATTATTGTTGCAAATAGTGTGGGGGTGAGACACAGAAATGAACAACTATTTGTTATTACATTGCTCACAACTTTTCTGTACATTATAGTCTACTCAGTACTCTCCATATATGACTTGAAATTACAGCTACCTATGGGCTTGGGGTTGGCCAGTGGGTGTTGTACACAGTGTATCAGTTCAAACTTCGTACACCTAATATACAGCTGTACTTACCTGCCGATCCTGTGGAAAAAAATTGGGTTAACACTACCTGACTGTTTCTACACATTAACAGGGTTCAGCTTTTATATGTGCAATCATACTGTGTGTGTGCTAATTCCATAGTCCACCTTCATTTTTGTACAGCACCATGGGTGCTGGGGGCAGTGACCAATAGCCGTGACAGCATGACACTTGGACATTCTTGGGGGAAAACTAAGTGGTCTATGTACTTTTCTTGCTGTCATCTGCAGCATTGGGGCTGGCCAGTGTGTGTTCTAAACAGTGTATAAGAGACACATCCTGCAGTTAATATCTAGCCTGCCTTACCTGTGGGAAAATGTGTGTTTACACTACTTGTTTGTAACAATACTCACATATCCTTGAGGGAAAATATACAGACAGCTTAGTACCACTCCTGGGATTCAAACCCTGCTAGTTTGTTCAAAAAGTAGTCACAATGCTGGTGTTTATCAGAACAAGCTATCAAGGAATTGCTATTTTTTGTGTTAGTGTTTTCTACCTATTAATCTTTGATTTGGCCAATCTGACCTTGTACTTCTGACATTCCTGCATGACAAACAGTTGTTCTACTGTGTACTCATACTTTCAGATATTACATTACAGGAAACAAGGGCTAGCAAACATTTTCAATATTCAGCTACCAGATCATAGTGCAGGAGAACTTTTTTATGCTTTATCTGTTGTACAAGACTTGAGTGTTTGCCACATGAACCTGAGATACTTAATGCTATCAAAGCCGTATTTGCTGTGCAAAAGCTATACACATGCCACAATATGAAGACAAGATGATCAATTTCAACAATTGGTTTAAGTACTGGTGTCATTCAAAGGGGATCCAATGCCTGTCAGCTTGGGATGATATGCTCGACAAGCCACAATTCTTCGCTAGGGACGGCTTGCACCTGTCACCCCTGGGCTTTCGGATATTGGCAAAGGCTCTTGCTACCCCCATAGTGCCTTTTTTAGGCAAGGCTCAAAAGACAAACCCACCTCCATAGGTATCACAAGGGATAAGAAACTAAGAGTAATGCTACTCAACGGCAGAAGTCTAAACCTCAAGATGCACGCACTCGAAACTCTCCTTAGCATGGAGAACATCGATATCTGTGCAGTAACAGAAACCTGGTTCAGGGCTCCCGAGAGCACCCCAGCACTACCAGGTTATACCTCATACCATGTTTTCCGGCCACAAAACTTGGACCGAACCACAAAAGGAGGGGGAGTATCGATATTCATCAAAGATACCCACACCTCCAGGTTGGTGGCAAAGCACGAAGCATCAGAGACTATCCATGTGCAACTAACAGTGGGTAAAACTGCCTTCCAGTTTATAGCCTACTACAGACCACCCTCCCAAACCCAGGAACCCCACTCGGCCTTCCTGAGAACACTGGAAAATATGAAGGTCTCTCCAAACACCATTATATTGGGCGACTTCAACTACCCAAACATAGACTGGGAGCATTACTCTAGCTCCAACACCCTAGCCCAAAGGTTCCTAGAATTTATAAACTCAAATGCTATGGAACAACTTGTTACCACTCCCACAAGAGGGGAAAACATACTGGACCTGATCATCACCAACATGGGGACTCTATGCTCCAGACCAGAAGTGTATCCCTCACTCGTAAGATCAGACCATAAACTAATCTCACTGGATATTCACATCCCGACCCCACCCCTGCCCAGAAAACCACAGTGAAAACTTCTAAAGCAAATTTCACACTCCTCAAAACTGAGGTGGAATCCTTCAAAGCCCCGGCCTGTGGAAAATCTGCCCAGACCAGAATCCTTTATAAACGATTCTATGAACACCTTCAGGAATGCATGGAACATGCGATCCCAAATAAAACCAAGACCCAATCCTTCAAAGGCAGGCGTCCTGTCTGGTGGACCCCAGCCATAAACAAACTATACAATAGAAGGAGGAAGCTACTAAATGATAGAGCAAAATCCCAAAAAGGGAAGGCATTACTGATCAGTATTAGCAAAAACTACGGGCACACATAAAATTGTCTAAGGCCAGCTTCGAGAAAAATTGCACAGGACACTAAGGATAATCACAAGGCTTTCTTTAGTTATGTTAGGAACCTGGGTGGTAATTCCCAGATATGCTCAGAATTAGTCCAAAATGACAAAAATACACGAACCCACAGACATTGCCAACATCCTAGCTGACAGGTTCAGTGCAAACTCCCCCCTCCCACCAAAGGGCAAATATCTATCCCAGCAGAGTGCTGCCCCTGACATCTCAGATGCTCAGGTAAGAGCCGCCCTCTCCAAAGCAAAAAACACAGCATCAATGGGACGAGATGGTGTACTGGGCTGCGTCCTACATGAACTCCAAGAAGAGCTAAACCCAAACATAAAACTACTGTTCAATCTCAGCCTTACTACAGGATATGTGCCCAAAGAGTGGCAGCAACAGTGGTCCCTCTCCATAAAGGTGGTGCCTCAACGGATCCTGGAAACTATCGCCCCATAAGCCTGACTAGCTTGGTCTGCAAAGCTATGGAAAGGATCATCATGGACCTCATAAATAAAGATATTGGGGACCTACAAACACTGGATCCTACCCAGTTCAGCTTTGTTAAGGGCAGATCCTGCCGCTTAAACCTGGTTGATTTCTTTGAAACAGTCACCAAGGCCATTGACGAGGGGAAGGTGGTCCACACAGCCTACCTGGACCTCACAAAAGCCTTCGATACAATACCTCACTCGGGCATTATAGATAAGCTCACCAGCTTAAATATAAACCCCTATGTCACTAGATGGATTGCAAACTGGCTCAAGGACAGAACCCACATGGTTAGAATTGCTGGAGCCATGTCAGACTCCAAACCAGTTACAAGTGGTGTCCCACAAGGCTCAGTCCTGGGACCTCTCTTGTTCGGTATATATTTCTCGGAGGTACAGGCCAACACGGAAGGACTGTGGCTGACCAAGTTCACAGATGGCTGCAAACTGGGCGCCATAATCGACTCTCCAGCCGACACAAGCATCCTCCAAAAGGGCCTCATAGAAACAGACAACTGGTGCCAGAGCCATGGCCTCAAGCTAAATGCGAAAAGTGTATAGTCATCCCTTTGGCAAAACAAAGTGCCCACAAATTACCACATTGGTGGTAATCCATTAAGTACAGAAGAAGTAATTAGGGACCTGGGGACCCAAGTTGATAGCAATCTCTCATTTGACAACCACGTGGCCAAAGTGGTTAGAAAAACATTTTATATAGCCCACGTAATCATGAAGGGATTCACATGTAGATCAGGGAGGTCATCGTGCCTCTTTACTCATCCCTCATCAGGCCCATAATTGAGTACAATGCCCTTTTGGGATGTACCTTACCAGACACCTGCAGCAACTGGAAAGACCCCAAAGTACCTCACCAAGAGGATCAAAGGGCTCAAACAGATGCCATATGCTGCCCGGTTAAAGAAACTCCAGCTCTACTCAGTGGCATACCACCTGTTCAGAGGCGATCTGTGCCTGACGTATAAAGCCATGTCCAACCCAGAATTAATGGACATGCTGCCTCAGAAAATCAAATCCCATCGAGCCACGCCGAGAGACTTGAACCTCAGCACTGAAATAAATAGGACATGCTGGAGGACAGATTCATAACCCAGAGGCTCCCTTCACTCTGGAATAAAATCCCAGTCCAGGTTAGGCAGAGTCCCTCATTGACTCTCTTCAAGAGGAATCTTGATGAGTGGATGGGAGATCGTAGGTTTACCCTGGGTATCACTTCTGTGTCACTGTTAGACAGAGGCACAGTATACTAACCTCGAAAAAGGGCATAGCAAAATAAATTTAAAATGGGTGGCGAATGCCAAACACATTCTGGCTAGGCTTATAAATGCCCTAGGGCAGATAGCCTAGTATGAACCTATGAACATTTCCAATTCCTACTAACACATTGCAAATAAAACACAACAGTCCAGAGTTGTATAGTTTTATTGACAGGTTATCACTGTTTTATGTATATCACTAGCATTATCTGTGGTAATTTCAGTTGTATTCGGTTCAAACAATACACAGATTACAGCACTGACAGGTGATATTCTTCTACTTTCAATTATACTGCCAGCTAGATCAGTACTCACCAGCCTGCAGCGCAGCTTTTGCAACCTGCTGCCATGTGCCTCCATGTTTGAAGCCCTCTCACCTGCAGCTATACAGGAGACAGAGAAACATTTATGACTACCAATCCATCACATACACAGCCTGGACTATCTTAAACAGCAATTGATACTGATACTTACACACTACTGGGGCATTCCCTGCCCAAGCATCTTGTTCCCACTGGTCCAGAAGGTCCCTCTTTCTCCACTTGAGATCAGCATAGTAATGCCGAACCTGCTCACCAGTCCAAAGGATCCCAGTAGTAGTGGTGAGTTCATGGGCAAGATGGTCCCAGGCCTCCGCTTTATATTCTGAGCCCTGGTACTGGTGCTGCAGCAGTCTCAAATCATGTATTTCAACTAGGAGTCCAACCATGACCCTGGACTCCTGAATGCCCCACCCATGGGCAGTCACCACTGCACCTTCATGGCCCCAAAGGTGGCTGTGCTGGGGGCTGAGCAGGAGGGGTAGGCTGACCCTCAAGATGTGCCACGCGGCCCTCAAGCTGGTGTAGCTGAGCTGCAAACTCCCTTTGCATCTCCCTACACACCAGACCCCAGACCTGATATTGAGTGATGAGTTCCTGTCCACACCTGCTCCGAGGGGGGTGACGAGCCTCATCCCCTGAAGTGGTCCCACCTGTGGGTGATGCAGGATCAACAGATGAGGAAGATCCGGGGTGGGTCCCAGACATGCTGGGGCTCGGTGCCACAGCCATATGAGGTGGGATAGGTGGATCCACTGGGATTGTCCATCCCAGACAAGCTAGGGTGTTGACATTTTACAACATATGTTGGTTAGTTATGAACAATACAATGCCAGGATTAGTTATAACAGCATGCATGCGTGTTCCAGTAGACACCATAACACAATTTTCAATCAATTGCATAGCAAATAGAACACATGCAGATATGGAACCACAGTGGGTATTACAGCAGCAGCATACAGGTTACATTGATAGCAACAGGCCACAAATGATTTAATTTCAACAGGGAATAGCAACAAATGGACATTAAAATATTGGTATAGCAATGGGGAACATGTCCCAACAGTAGGTTTGTTAAAAACATACCATTTATTTTTTTGGTTGTATTATTGTTGCAGATAGGGTGGGGGTGAGACACAAAAATGAACAACTATTTGTTATTACATTGTTCACAACTTTTTTGTACATTATAGTCTACTCAGTACTCTCCAGATATGACCTGAAATTACAGCTACCTATGGGCTTGGGGTTGGCCAGTGGGTGTTGTACACAGTGTATCAGTTCAAACTTCGTACACCTAATATACAGCTGTACTTACCTGCCGGACCTGTGGAAAAAAATTGGGTTAACACTACCTGACTGTTTCTACACATTAACAGGGTTTGGCTTTTATATGTGCAATCATACTGTGTGTGTGCTAATTCCATAGTCCACCTTCATTTTTGTACAGCACCATGGGTGCTGGGGACAGTGACCAATAGCCGTGACAGCATGACACTTGGACATTCTTGTGGGAAAACTAAGTGGTCTATGTACTTTTCTTGCTGTCATCTGCAGCGTTGGGGCTGGCCAGTGTGTGTTCTACACAGTATATAAGAGATACATACTGCAGTTAATATCTAGCCTGCCTTAGCTGTGGGAAAATGTGTGTTTACACTACTTGTTTGTAACAATACTCACATATCCTTGAGTGAAAATATACAGACAGCTTAGTACCACTCCTGGGATTCAAACCCTGCTAGTTTGTTCAAAAAGTAGTCACAATGCTGGTGTTTATCAGAACAAGCTATCAAGGAATTGATATTTTTTGTGTTAGTGTTTTCTACCTATTAATCTTTGATTTGGCCAATCTGACCTTGTACTTCTGACATTCCTGCATGACAAACAGTTGTTCTACTGTGTACTCATACTTTCAGATATTACATTACAGGAAACAAGGGTTAGCAAACATTTTTAATATTCAGCTACCAGATCATAGTGCAGGAGAACTTTTTTATGCTTTATCTGTTTTACAAGACTTGAGTGTTTGCCACATGAACCTGAGATACTTAATGCTATCAAAGCCGTATTTGCTGTGCAAAAGCTATACACATTTCCAATTCCTACTAACACATTGCAAATAAAACACAACAGTCCAGAGCTGTATAGTTTTATTGACAGGTTATCACTGTTTTATGTATATCACTAGCATTATCTGTGGTAATTTCAGTTTTATTCGGTTCAAACAATACACAGATTACAGCACTGACAGGTGATATTCTACTTCTTTCAATTATACTGCCAGCTATATCAGTACTCACCAGCCTGCAGCGCAGCTTTTGCAACCTGCTGCCATGTGCCTCCATGTTTGAGGCCATCTCACCTGCAGCTGTACAGGGGACAGAGAAACATTTATGACTACCAATCCATCACATACACAGCCTGGACTATCTTAAACAGCAATTGATACTGATACTTACACACTACTGGGGCATTCCCTGCCCAAGCATCTTGTTCCCACTGGTCCAGAAGGTCCATCTTTCTCCACTTGAGATCAGCATAGTAATGCCGAACCTGCTCACCAGTCCAAAGGATCCCAGTAGTAGTGGTGAGTTCATGGGCAAGATAGTCCCAGGCCTCCGCTTTATATTCTGAGCCCTAGTACTGGTGCTGCAGCAGTCTCAAATCATGTATTTCAACTAGGAGTCCAATCATAACCCTGGACTCCTGAATGCCCCAGTGTTGCCCACGGAAGCGAACACCTTCTACTACTCCTGCCATGGTGCCTACGTGATGAGCTCCAACTGGTTATGGGCTGTACTCCCACCTACAGGGTTTAAATAGGGCCAATTTCCCGCACTTTGCTGTGATTGGTTACTTTTGAAACTGCTGAGCTCAGCTAAGCTACAAGCAAACCTGCTTAGCTAAGGTTGGCAGAGCTTAAAGGGGCAGGTTCAGCATTGCTTACCAAAGGGCAAATCTACTTAGCTTGGCTATTCATTGCTTAGTAGTCATATGTACACAATGCTTACACACAGTCAACATAGCTGTGCAATGCTTAGCATTGCTTATGTTTTATTATATTGGTCTACCACCTGTATGGGCTTGATTCATCTTTCATTAAATAATATAGATTTATTTAACTTCCCTGACATCCTCCAATGTGCTGTGATTAATTTATACTTGTGTGACTATACTGTATGGGGCACTTGTGTTTATATGGGGGTTTCACTATTTTATTACACTGACACCTCACATCTGGGCCTAATACACTACTCTGGTTGAGAAAAATCAGTTACTTCTTACATAAATATACAAAAAAATTTAAATTTTTAATGTTTACACATATGAAATGGAAATGGCTTTGGTGAGGCTTGAACAGATAATGACTGCATGCACGGCATATGGTCTAATCACTACACTACTGCACTTATGCTGGATGTCTATTGCTTTTTAACTTATCATGCCATTTCAGCTGGGCTATGCGTAGCTAAGCAATGGACACACCCGTGCAGCTATGCTTAAACTTTATTATATATATAAAAAATATATATATTTATTTGTTGTGTTTTTTATATGTACCCTTCAGAATATCCATGCTAATGTTGAACCTGTTATTCTATCCACTTTCTGCTTTGTAGAGACGACTGTCCCTTATGGCTTTGTCCACATTCCTTATTCTAATGGGTTGGGAGGTGTGCGCTATGTGCTTATGCTGAATCTGTTATTCTACCAACTTTTGGCTTGGTAGGGATGATTGTCCCTTATGGCTTTGTCCAGATTTCTTACCCTGACGGGTTGGGGGTGTTACGAGCATTCTCGCTCATTTTAAATTGCCGAATGGCAATTCTGGAGTACAGGGGGCATGTGTATTGTGAGAGCTCTGCTCTCTGACACACCCCTGTGCTCATACACGGAACTATGTCCATTTTGCAGCATGGCAGTGCACCTTCATACATATGCATGGCAGGCTACCGTGCTGAACAGGAACGGTCCCTGCTGTGCAGGAATAACTTATTCCTGCATGGCTGCTTGCTGAATCCTGGGGATTATCTTTTGTTTAGTCTCTTCCCACATATCCTTAGCTGCCACACTAGAATAATTTTTAATCCATACTCCTAAATACTTTATTTTATCATGTCTCCATAAATATGGATATTGCTGAACCGATCTGTGTGTGGGTACATAATTTCCTGCTATTGCCTTTGTTTAGCTTCATTAATTATGTATCTTGAAAAAATGTGAAACTATGTCAAAATGTTCCACAACACTGGTTTTGTCAGGTATAAAATAATATCATCTGCAAACACAGCCAGGTTTTCCTGACTACCATACCAATTATATCCTTGAATTTCTGAGTTCCTTATTTTCTTTCCCACTGTTTCTAAATATAATGCAAAGAACAAAGGGGAAAGAGGACACCCCTGTCTGGTTCCTCTGCTTAAGCAGAAATTATCAGAGAGGACCCCACCCACTTTAATTTTTGCCTCAGATCCCTCATATATCCTCCTAATCAACCTTTTAATTTTTTCAGGAAATGCTAATGCTTCCATTGCCCTGCTCATAAAGTCTCAGCTTATTCTGTCAAATGCTTTCTCTGCATCAAGAACTACCAGCAATGATAATTTCTTACATTCTGCTTCCCTCTGAATCATCACTATTCTGTTAAATTTGTCAAATGTTTGTCTCCACTCCACAAAACCACATTGATCCATATCTATCAATTTTGGCATTACTTTTGTCATTCCTGTAGCCATTATGACATGAACACTTTATAATCATGGTTTAGTATTGAAATGGGCCTGTATGAAGCTGGGTCTGATGGATATGTACCCTCTTTAGGTATTACAGCTACCACTTCTTTCTTCCAGGATGTTGGTAAGTCTCCTTCTCTTAAAATACGGTTAAACAAAATCTTCCAGATCTTTATAATTTTTCCTTCCTAGCTTTCAAACTTCCACAGGAATACCATCTCTTCTAGGGACGCTCCTGTAGATTGGTTATACATCCCAATTTTATCTCATCTCCTCCTATCCTGTTAATAATTGAGCCTCATCTATGTCTAAACCTGGCAAATTTAATTCTTTCATAGATATTTCCATTTGTATCTTTTCTTGATTTCCATATTTCTCTGCTTTATACAGACTTTCATAGAATTTCTGAAATATTTCTAATACCTCTGCAGGATTTCTTGTTACCTTCCTTGTTATAGGCTCCCTAAGCTTGGTGACAGCCCTTTCTACTTTCTGTTGCCTGAGTCACTGTGTTAAAAGTTTTTTGTGCTCTACTGTTATCAAAAAAACAGTTGCTTAACAGCAATCTTTCTAAACTCATGCATATTATCAAGGTAATCCCTTATTTTTTGCTTAGCATTCTGCTGTTGATCCTCTTTTTGTTCTGTGAGATTCCCCCAATTCTGCAATACTTTAACATTTGTCAGTCCTTCTAAATAATTCTTGTTACTTCTTAACCATAGCTCCCTTTCTTTTATTTCCAGCCTATTTTTAAACTCTACCTTAATTTTATCCCACTCCCTAGCTATATTTTCAGAAGAAATTTCTATCCTCTCTAATAGCTCCTGAATAATCTCCACTACCCATTTCTTAAATTCCTCTCTTTTCAACAGATAGATGTGAAAGCATCAGTGTTTCATTGTTATTTCACTACGCTGTGTTTTTATTGGCACATAATCTGCAATAGTTATTGGGTGTGTATCAAGACCTTCAATTAAGTTCACATTCTCCTGTGAAATGTAAATTCTGTTTAGTCTAGCCCAGTTATTATATCTTGGAGAATAATATGTAAATTCACTCTGAACTGCTATTCCTGAATTCACATCTTCCATGTCAAATATTTTCAGAAATTTCTCTACTGCCAATTATTATCGGATTGGAGTTCCGCTGTGGCGACCCCAACCGGGAAAAGCCAAAAGAAGAACTTCAAACATCAACCCTCCTTTGTTATACTTTCCTTCTAGGCCCCACAGACACATCTTCAATGTTGCAAATCACATTCCAGTCCCCCAACTGTAAGTAATATTCCTTGCTGAAAACTGATTATTTCTCCCAGAATTTTCTTAAGCTCCAATATAGCAGTTTTAGTTTGAATATAAATATATGTCAGTATAATCCTCCTCTCTTGCCAGTAGCCACTTAGTACTACAAATCTGCCATTATTATCTTTTTATCTTCTATCACTATTGGAGCTCCTCTTGCAATTAATATAAGTACTCCTCATTTTCTTTATCCCAGGTATTCCACTGAATAACCATCCTGAAAACCTTTCTTTATCAAATTCACATGTTCAGTTCTTTCGAAGTGTGTCTCCTGTAACATAGCTATTTGCACTCTACATTTTAATATAGTTCATTACTCTTTCTTTTTTGTATTTATGTGTAAGACCATTGACATTTAAAGACATTACAGAAAGCATCACTGCATTAAAAAGTTATTATTCCCACCTTTTATGTATAACCTTTTTTGTTAAATGTATAGTTCCAACTTTTGTGTTACATGCATACACTGTTTGACAAGTTGAACTTTTATAGCATTTCTTGTCATATCTATTTCAGCCTATGTCACATCTTATAAAACTTTTTGTTTTACCAAAAGCCCTCAAACAAAAAAAACAAACACACCCCAATACCTCCTAAAACCTACTAACTTAATAGTAACACACAAAACTATGTATATCTTAAAATACTGAAGTTTTACCCTCATAATAATAACAAAAGTCCTCAACTGACAGCCATACTCACAGACCTGAGGTATCCTATAAGAAAGGTTAAACATGGTAAGATGTACGGTGTAGCCTGTGCTTCTACAAAGTGCTCATTGTTTTTTTTTCTTTTATTTATAGCTCTCCCATCTAACCTCCCAAATGCTTTCAGAGAACATTGTCTCCTAGCCAGTTTCTTTTCTTTTCTTTCCTCAGCCAGTCTCTCTCCACCAGTCTGTAGCCAGTTTTTCTTTATCAGATTGTCTTTATGGAGACACAAGAACCAGGCAGGCAGCTTCTCTTTATCAGATTGTTTTCATGGAAACATGAAGATGAACTGCAGAATTGCTACTGAGCATACCTGCATTTGCAAGACAAAAGCCTCATAATATTCAATATTCTTTTTCATTTATTTGCTTACTCTTAAAACTTGTTACTAAATCAATCTAAGGTCCTTAATCCAGTCATTCCCCAATGAAAGAATGAGGAAAAGGATATTAATTTTTCTTTTGTCGTGCTCTTTTAACCAGGCTTTTTTTCATTGCATTGCCAACATTTCTTAAAACTGAAGAAGAAGAGAGAAAAAGGGAGAAAGAAAATAGAAAAAGAACAGTAGCACCTATTTACAATCCCATTACACCTAAAAATAACTGAGAAAAACTTTACTTTATAAAAGGAAAAGAAACTGTACCAGAGCCACAAGACATACCACTATATACTGTTTATTGGCAAGTATGAAGTACTTTCATAGATAACACTGTTTCATCAGGCAAAAAACTTTTGGAGACGTACCATTATATACTGTTTATTGGCAAGTATGAAGTACTTTCATATATAACACTGTTTCATCAGGCAAAAAGCTTTTGGAATGAAGCCTTTTTGGAATTGTGGAATCTCAAAATGAAAAAAATAAAAAAAACAAAAATCTAAAACAATAAAACATCACAAATCACATTTCTAGGGGGCTGGGCCCCCACACCCCCTGCAACTTAAATATACCAACTCCAAGATTGCACTACAGTGAAGAGAATGGTAATGTTCCCATTCCGCACTGTACGGCAATCTCCATTGACAGGTTTCGAGATTCCACAACTTCGATGTTCTGAGCTTTGGTATTTAGAGCTTCAAAACTGTGGAATTTCAAAATTACAAAGTGGACCCATATATACCATCTTTCTTCTTAATGGCATAATTGTGTTGGTAAATTCTAACCTTCAAAGCCTTTAATGTTCTACTAACATAAAATGCAGGGCATGAACTGCATTGTGTAATCACTCCCTTAGTGTTATAATTAAATTTTCCATTAGGGTAGACAAGTCATGGAAAGGTGCCTATAGTAAAATTGGCACCCTCAAAAACATACCTACACTGGCTGCAAGCACTGCATTTATACATACCCTTTGCAGCCATATGGTCTTACTCACTTTCTCATACCACAGTTCTCAAATATCTTCTTGAGGTTAACCCCCGTTCTAAACACTAAAGTAGGGTTGTTACCCAGAAACTTATCCAAACCCTGGGCTGTAATAACACTTAACCAATTTCTTGTTAAAATGTGTTTAACATCCTTGGTAGCTTTATTGTAAACATATACCAATGACTTGGGAAATGCATCGTATTGTCATGATCTGTACTCCGTTCAATATCCATAACTCTCACATTTGATCTTACCGCCAGGATATCAAAACTATACCTCAAAACAGGTTTATAAAGATGGGACCTCTCCACATTAACCTCCTCTTTTAGACGTTGTATAAAGTCTAAAGGATAGTGTCTGTCTTGAAACTTCTGTGTTAAAATGTTTATCTCTTCAACTAATCACCAAATTTCATATCATCCAAAATATATATATATATATATATATATATATATATATATATATATATATATATTTTGTGGGGGGGGTTCATACAGAACCCACACAGACCCTTTTCAGCCAGAAGATATGCAAAAACAAACACAATAAAGAACATGGAAGTAACTTAATCAGCTAATATTTTATATCTAGATAAATTTTTGTTTGCATAGATCTTGGCTGTAAAGGAACTGTATAACTTTTTAAATAAAACTGCTGTAAGTATTATATGACTCCATGTGCCTAGCTTGCTCTTACCTCAGTAAAGGATTATAATGCTACTTTTCTGTGCAAATATGAGTCACAGTACCTTCTATACTACCTGTCCAGTTTAAACTGATGCTGTTTTTAGGTAATAGCACTGGAATAATAGTGAATTGCTGGCAGTTTTTTTTTTAAGTAGTACCACTGGATTAATAGTAAATTGCTGGCAGAGCACATGTATTATATTAAGAAGTGACAACCGTAGACTACAGTATACATAAGACATGGTAGCACTGGTGAAGAAAGTTAATGTTTTAAAGCTGTAAGTGCATTAATTGCTAGGAATAAAGCAGAATTGCATGCTGATGTTATTACATCTGCATATACTGTTGTAACAGTAATGGAAGTAGAATATGCTGGGTTAGTTTATTGTGGAATAAATGCTAAGGGAACCAGGATAGTTTTCACTGCTGTACGTATTATATGACTCCAAGTGCCTAAGTAGAGGCACCTTTAGTTGTACACTAAAAAAAATTAGTTAGCACCTTGGTCTGGGAATATCACTACAGAAGGCTCTATTCATCAGTAACAGAGAATTTGATAAGCCATTTCAAACAGAGAGCATCTTGTTATCTGAGTTGCTGAGGTTAGTGTTAGAAGTTTGAAATGCATGTTTACATGCATTTATTTATTTTGCTATATTACTTGGTAGGCCATCCTTACCTGAAGGTAGTTAAGCGAGGCAATGCAGGTAGTCAGGCAACTTAAGTTTTCCATTGTTTTACATTAGTGTGCTCTTCAAATAAGAAGAGCAGTAAGTCTGGTGATATGTTACACATTAATTTTTGCAGACCATCTTTAGCTGCAGATTTCAGAAGCACCACAGCAAAGCATAAAAGCGGCATGAAAATTGCACTGACAACTGTGATTCTAGCTCCTTCAGTTATGCAATTGATTGTTAATCCTGCACAGAAGGCCCCATTTCGTGTGCACCTTCTTTATTCTGGGAAGTGCTCAAAAAGTGATGGAGTGGTCCAAGTTCTGTCAGCTATATTTAGCAGAAGTTTAGATCTACAGTAATTTTTCCAAGATATGGGCTGCCAGATAGCTTAGCTCTAGATTTATTGTTGTTTAGAGAGGGGTCATTGGCAAGCAGCCATTTTCCAACTTTGGCAAGATAGTCTTTAATGCCGAATAAGAGGAGTATGATATTGTTGCATCATTAGCAGTAGCACCTGTGCTCATTGTCAGACAATAAAGAGAGGATACATATGCAGTCTTCTGAAATTTCTGTATCATCATTTGAACAGCTGGATGGATGGCTGAAGCAAATGCCTTGGAATTCGCCTTAATTATTTTCCCTTTTATAATGGTAAAGTTAAACCTGCCAATACAACATTGATATAAATCGTGTGATATAAATTTTATACAGTAGAAAAGATGAGCTCTTGCTTAAACTCCACTGTTCATATTGTACCACTGATAGAGGGGGAGTCACTGCCCTGCCTAAGGTCTGTTGCACCATATCAATGTATTTAATTAACTCTGTAACACAAACTCCTCAATATTTCTAAATACACACACACACACTCATATGGTCTCTTTCTTTGATTTATTTACTTGCTTTGCCATTTTATGCAAATTTCTCTATATGGTAGAACAGGCTGGACTCTGCTCAAGATGTACAAGTCATAAGACGTTAGTGACTCTGCAACGGATTGCAACAACACTGACATGCTTTTGTTTGCTTCTGCATGGACAGTGCATATGAGTTTATTTAATTCCTTATGCAAGCCGCAGAAAAAATATGCCTACACAAATTTGTTCATTTTTTTCTGCATCATCATTGCAGACCTTAAAACTACATATTCAAGAAAATTTGAGACTATGGTTAATGTGCAATCCTCATGTAATATCAGTAGCATTGCACTGGGAGTTGGGAATTCTGCTGTCCTTCAGTCCAATACTGCAAGGGCCTTTAAGGTATACTTACTTTGTTAATGCAGCCTTCCAAATATTTCTACACACACACACATGTATATATATGAATATATACACACAAACATACATACATGCACAGAGAAACATTCATATTTCATTTTTCATGCTTATTTATGTAACCTTACAACTACCTAACCTGGAATTGGGAGATTCCACATATACTGCAATGATGATGTGTCACTGTGGCATTGTCAGTGATACTTCACAGAGGGGACCACCCTCTGCCATCTATCTTTTGAAAAAAGAATTACTGAGCAGCACTCCACCCAACTGTCATTTTTGTTTTCTTACCACTGAGGATTTAGGCTATGAGCTGTTAATGAGCTTTTCCCTGTAGACAAGGATTTGGTTCCCTCCGTTTGCCTACTGTGGTGACTGAGCAAATCACGTAAACAGATAGTGTTCTGAGACAGGTATATGACAACTTATTGAATAGTGATATTCTGAAACTTACAATACTGAATTGAAAATCCTGAAATATCAAAATGTCAAAAAATTACAATGCTGAATTCAAAATCCCTACTAATATCATACATATACTACATATATACGCAGTGTCAGTATATAACCAGCCAAGAAACAATACCACTCCCCTATTTGTGAAATTCAGAAACTAGCACTGGCATGGGCCATGTAGGGGGACAATTCCAGTTCTCTACATATGTAGGACAGTAGATTTTTCTATTTTAATATTTCTTTGTTATACATCCTGTATTATGATGTTTCAGTAAGTTAACATGAACCCTCTAAGATTGGGATAACCTTCTCAATGGTCAACTAAAAAACATACTTAGGAACTTTCTAAGAATCCGCCTATGAATATGTCTTCATTATCTTACAGCTCTCTAATTTTGCTGTTTTTCGTTCTCTACTCGTGTCTGTTGCAGTCCTTGTATTTGCCCTCTCCAGTCTCTGCACAAAAAAATGTACCTTCAAGTCTCATATTCACTCTGTATTTTCCTGCCTTTTCCTTTCCTTCTTTATTTTCTTACTGGTGTTCCACTTTTTACAGTGTTCAGAAACAAAAAACTCAAGAAACAGCATTATCAAAACAAACACTCATGTACGCATACAGAACTAAAACAAAATATATTTTAGGGTGACATAATAATGCATCTATTCACTGCTACTGAAGTACATTCCATACAGTCTATATATTCTGTGTCAGTGTGAGGTTTGCAACTGTCTCCTTCTGCATCCCAAAGACATGCAGGGACTGGAGCACCACTAAACGTGCATTTATGTACGTGTGTGTGTGTGTATATGACTGAGTGTTTGTGTGTGTGTATGGTTATATATGTGTGTGTGTGTGTGTTTGCTCGTGCGTGTGTGCACTTGTGTGTCTGAGCACATTTAATGTTTATCTGAGCTTGTTTATGGATGTGTGTTGCGGTAGACTGGCTTCCTGAAAAGTAGTGCTCTCTTCTTTATCTCCATTGCTTGTTGGAATAGACTCTTGCTCCTTTATGACCTTGAATATGGTAAAACAGGTACTGGAGAATGAAAGGATTGATTATTTTTATTTCTAAAACTAATACTGAAATCTGCTTTTTTTCTAAATAATATTATTTTATACTGCAGCATGATTTCTCCACACCCCAGTCTGTTTACTGATTGGATGTCAAAGCATCTCTACTCAGTGAGCAATCACAAGAAATGTCAAGCAGCAGCATGCTAAAAGGCACTTGCTTATATTAAACTCTATAATTATTTTATAACACAAGTAATTAACTTCACTGCTGCACTAAAGTTCATTCACTATTTGAAAATTTAGAAGTTTGTGTTTCACTGACTTTTTCCTTGTTTAAAATGTCATGAATCAACTGAGTTAGATAGTTAAGTGATTTTTAAATCACTTCTATGTGTCTTATACCAGCAAGATGAAGGACAATATGTGTGGCATTGTGTCATACAGGACTCCTAGGGTCTCTTACTGCTAGTATACTCAAACTAATGATTTTTTTGAGAAATAACTTTGCCAGAGATTTCTCATGATCATATGCAATAAAGAAACAAGAAGAAACATTTAACGCCCTAAAACCAAGATGAAAATAGTAACAAATTTATCATATGTAGTGATAAAGATATAATGTGGCATACAATATTGTAAAATGAAATAGTTAAAATGTTTTTTGTAGATATTAGACCAGACTTGAATATAAATTATATTAAATACCTTGGACCAGCTGGTCGACACCCCCACAAGAGCTGAAAATATCTTGGACTTGGTATTAACCAACAAGAGTAACCACTGCAGCATCCCTACAATGTCATCATCCTTGGTAAGATCCAACCACAAATGGTCACATTCAAAGTCACCATCTCACCCTGCCACCCCCCCCCCCCCCCCCAGCTAGGGTCAAACAAAAAAACTTCTCCAAAGCTGATTACAACCTCCTGAGAGAAGGTAAAAAGAGCTTAACAGCCCCCTCCCCCTCCATAAGAACTGCCACATATGTCCAAACCTACACCAAAGTACTATATGAGCATTTATATAGCTGCATGGAATCAGGAACACCTGACAGGATAAAATCATCCTCCTTAAGGAAGAGTAAACCTGTCTGGTGGACATCTGCAATAAATAAACTCTATAACAAAATGAAAAAAATTGCTGTCCAGGACCAAGAAGGTGCAGCGCCTAATTGGAAGCAATCTCTCCTTAACCTGAACAAGCAAATAAGAATACTAGTAAAATCCTGCAAAGCAATCTTCAAGTCCAAACTGGCCATATCTACTAAAGGCAATCAGGCCTTCTTCACATGTGTCCACAGTCTCAAAGGAAGCACCCAGATCTGGACACCGCATACATAAACGCCGTAGATATAGCCAACCTGATGGCAGACAGGTTCAGTGAAAACGTCACCCCTCTGTCCCTCCAATCAGTAAATCAGGACATCCCCAGCACCGCCCCCCCCTCCCTTTATCTCTAGGAAGCAAGTTATCACTGCCCTCTCAAAGGCAAAAAAATACAGCCTCCATGGGACCCAATATCATCCCAGGCTGCATCCTATACGAACTCAAGTAGGAACTTGCAGCACCTTTAGGCACCCTATTCAGCCAAAGCCTGAGTACCAGCTTCATCCCAGCCGAGTGGAGTACAGCCGCAGTCATCCCTTTGCACAAAGGTGGAGAGTCGACCAATCCAGGAAATTATAGATCCATCAGCCTAATTAGCCTGATCTGCAAGGCCATAGAGCATATTATTATGGACCTCATTAACAAGGACATTGGCAGCCTCCAAACACTCAATCCCACACAGTTTGGTTTCATCAAGAGGAGATCATGCCTGTTAAATTTGGTTGACTTCTTTGAGATAGTCACCAAAGCCATAGACGAGGGGAAGGCAATGTATACCTCCTACCTTGACCTGGCCAAAACCTTCGATACTATTCCCCATTCAGATATAATAGATAAACTCTTTCAACTAGGCATCAATCCATATGTTACCAGATGGGTAGCAAACTGGATCACTGATAGAACCTACCTAATCAAAACAGGGGAAGCCACCTCAAGCAGTAGACTTGTAATGAGTGGTGTACCCCAGGAATCAATCTTGTGACCTCTTTTGCTTGGGATATACTTTTCTGAGGTGCAGAACAAAACCAGTGGGCTATGGCTGACCAATTTTGCAGATGACTGCAAGCTGGGAGCCATCATCAATTCCACTAGTGATGTGGACATCCTCCAAGAGGGTCTCACCCAAACAAATGACTGGTGCCAGAAACATGGCCTCAAACCGAATGCCAAAAAATGCATCATCATCCCCTCTGGGGAGAGTGACATCCCCACAAATTATATCGCATTAATAACAAGGTCCTCAAGCACGTAATCGGTCATAAGGGACTTGGGCACACAGGTTGCTAGCAAACTGACTTCTGACCACCATATTGCCTCTGTTGTATGGAAAACTTTCTACATGGCCCACCTCATTAGTAAGAGTATCTCATCCAGGGACAAGGTGGTCATAACATCCCCTGTATTCCTCCCTTATAAGACCCATTACTGAGTACAATGCTGATTTCGGCATGTACCTCACAAAGCACATGCAGCAGCTGGACAGACCACAGAGGTTCCTCACCAGGAGAATCCAGGGCCTCAAACATCTACCCTGCACAGATAGGCTAAAGGCCTTGTCCTTCTACTCAGTCTCATACAGACTCCTAGGAGGTGACCTCTACTGCATATCTGCAAGTCAAGCTCCACTCGGGTAACCTGAACGAGTGACCTCAACCTGGCCTGTGACATCAATAGGACTTGGTGGAACAGATTTGTGTCCCAGAAATTCCCCCTTTTCTGGAATAGACTCTTCCTACATATCAAGCAGAGTACCTCATTAACTCTTTTTAAGCACGATCCAGATAACTGGATAGGGAAGAGAAAATACACTCCTGGGATTCCACCTGTGTCCCTACTGGACAGTGGCATTGGGTGCTGACTTGTTGGAACATGGGCTAAATTCTTGGCTAAGCTTGTATGGGCCTCAGGGCCAATAGCCTAGTAACTTCCTATGATCCTATGAATGTTGTCATTCATGCAGTATCCCATATGAAAGGAAAGATAAATATTTTAATTATGCCAAAATCATGATTTTGTGCATTTTTTATAAAAAGTAACTTAGGACACATTGTCTGATAGTCCTCCTCTGTAAGATTTAGAGCTATAAAATGCATTTTTAAATTCTGAAACAAAATATAGATATGTATTCAAGTTATAGCTGAAAGTTTAATTTTACATATTTCAAATATATTGAGTAATGCACCTGTTGTTTATGGGGTCTTATTTAAGTGAAAGGTGTTGATGCTGAAGGTTGGCTGTTAGTTTCTTTATTTTTTTTTTTTTGAGAGAGAGAGAGAACAGATATGGAAGACTGCCAAAAATATCAAAATGAAAAAAGAAAAAAAAGAGCAGACTGGTAGACATAGACAAGTGTAACATGCACACACTCTGCCCATCATGGCTGCCGCCATACTAGCCATATATTAGTACTTTAGCATACAGCTGTACATGATGGAGTAAACTATTTTCTTTTGTAAATACTGCTGTTCTTTAACCTAAGGTTGTAATGCTCAGCAAGCATTCGAGCATGTATTAAATTGTAATAGTGGGTGAGTTACAAAAGAATTTTCATGTAGAATATTCTTTGGGAACTGAACCTACTAAAGAAAAAGAAAAAGAAAAAAGAAAAAACAGAAGCTGGTAAGTTATATCAGGCATAAGAAAGCAAAATGGAATAAACCAGTTTAAATTATTTTATCATAATATGACTGGCATTCTATATACTCAAATCATACAATGATTTATAAGAGAGCTGAACACTCTGTGAACTTGGCTGACACATTAACAATTTCAACAATAAGGTCTGAGAAAATAAACAGTGAATACACTGCAATATGTGTATTCTCAATGCTCACTGCTAAAGAAAACTTCATGTCTTGCTGAAACCAGAAAACAAGCACAATTTATACAACACTGCCACCTATTGACTATTGGCTGTAATCATACCATATTTTACTACTCGATGTGTAGCTAATAAAAAAAAAATCCCACTACATTTAGGACACAAATGGAGATGTGGTAAAAGAAAAGCTTTCAGCCTCAAGCACAAATGTTACCCCCTGAGATATAACAGTTAATAACAACATATTAACTATGGGTTCATAGGTGTTTACTAGGCTAACAGCCCCAAGGGCCTTTTTAAGCCTGGCCATGCATCCCAAATTTCTGACAAGTTCTGATACCCTTGATACATGTAAGCATGGGCCTGGGAGGTGAACCATTCACAAGTTACCTCTGTCCATTAGAGACATAAGTGCCAAACCAGGGATGAATTTCCGGTTTCCCATCCAATTGTCCAAGTTGCACTTCAATTGGATTAGGCAAGAACTCTGCTGTACATGGATGGGGAGCCTGTTCCATAGACGAGCTAGTCTCTAGGATACATACCTATCTCTCTCCAGTAGGTCCTACTTATATCACAGGTAAGGTTTAAGTCTTTAGAAAGGGTAATTCTGGTGCTGTTGGTTTTGTGAATATGCAGGAGGTCCATCAGATTGGGGTCTGACAATGCCCTGTATGCCAAGCATAGATCTCCCCTCAAAAGCCTGTAGAAGAAGAATACTGGGATAGGGCCTTGAGGCGGTCTGCATAGGACATATTACTTATGCCCTGTACTGTTTTAGTGAGGAACCACTATGGACATTCTAATTGCTGGATATGCCTGGTTAGGTACTTACCAAAGGGAGCACTGTACTCAATGATAGGTCTAATGAATGCCGAATACAGCAGAACAATGAATTCCTTGGACTTAGATGCCATACCTTTGTTTATAACTTGTGCAACATAGAATGACTTCCTCACCACTGTAGACATGTGATGATCAAAGGCTAGATTACTATCTGTGTGTGCACCTAAGTCCCTCACTCCTGGGTCAACTCTAAAGGGTGTGTTGTCAATATGATAGTTACCAGGGATGGAAAGGATACTATTATGCATTTCTTGGTGTTTACTTTTAGTCCATGGCTCTGTTTGTCTGTGTCAGTCCCTCCTGGAGAATATTTGTGTCAGCATGAGATTCAATGACAGCTCCTAATTTGCAATCATCTGCAAATTTAGTCAGCCAGAGACCACTGACATTGGCCTTGACTTCTGAGAAGTAAATGTCAAAAAGGAGCGGTCCAAGAACTGATCCCTCAGGGACTCCACTTGCAACTGGCCTCTTTGTAGAGGTGGACTCCCCAATTCTAACTTCCTGGGTCCTGTCTGTGAGCCAGTTGGCTATCCACCAGATGACATATGGATTTGTACCTAACCTCTTGAGTTTGTCAACAATACCTGAGTGAGGTATTGTGTCAAATGCCTTGGTCAGCTCAAGGTATTCAGTGCGAATTACACTGTCCTCATCCATAGCTTTGGTAATTTTCTCAAAGATGTCCACCAGGTTGAGTAGCATGATCTGCCCTTGACGAAACCAAACTGGGTTGGGTCCAGTGTCTGGAGGTTTACTGTATCTCTATTGATCATCTTCACGATAATTCTTTCTATGGCTTTACATATGAGACTAGTGAGACTTATGGGTCTGTAGTTTCCAGGGTCTGTAGATGGCCCACCTTTGTGCAGAGGGATGATTGTTGCCTTTCTGCATTTATGAGGCATAAAACCTGTTTGGACACTACAGTTAAATAGTAATTCCAGAGGCCCTGATAGGTCATGTTTCATGCTATTTAGAAGGCATGCTGGGATATTGTCTGGGCCCATTGATGCAGTGTTCTTGGTCTTAGAGAGAGCAATAAGGACCTGCTCCCTAATGATAGCAGGGGGAGTTATATTTTATGATATTTCTTGAAGAAAGGTTGAGGAGGGAGAGATGGGTAAAGTTGGAGCTGAATTCATAAGCCAGGAGGTTTGCTATATCTTTTAGCTCAGCATAGGTGGCTCCATTTACACTGAGCTCTGCACACAATTGTGTATTGCCTTTGAGGTTGTGGATGTAGCTAATGAATGCTTTGTGGGGTGTCCTTGGCCTGGGAGGCCAAACCTACTTCAAATTTAGCTTTGGTAGACTTTATTTGTCCTCTGAGTTGTTTGTTTAGTTTGCTGAGAGTGCTTTTATCCTGCTGGGTGCTGCACCTCCAAATTTTTGCTAAGATTTTCTTCCTCCTGTTATACAGCCGATTGATTTTTGTGATTCCACCAGGGTGGCTTGTTGCTTTACATACTGGATATAAGATTGTAGAGTTATACATCGGTCAACAATTCCAAAAAATAACACATAACTTCTATTTGCTAAGATGTTTACATAGATTTGACTATATTCCAACTTGTCTGCAGCAACTTTAAGAGGTGAGAATAATTTTAGTCTCCTTCTTTTCTTCCTTAGCAATAGGCATATTCCTACCACATCTCCAGCAGTGACAACCTTGTGAGCAATTATTGAATTCTGATGGCCTTACCTGGTACCCTTTTCATTTTACCAGTCTTCATTCTACTGCGCCTGGAAGTCCCTCTTCATTCCAGCTTGCTCCTCTTTCCTCTTCTCATAGATGGCATTATTCACATGTTCCCCTTTTACTAGATTTCTGACCCTCCTTGCTTATTTCATCCCTTCTTGAGTTTTTAGTCAGGTCCCATCTAATACTGATTAAAGTGGCTCTCTCTGAGTCTTCTTATCCAACGTAGGGGGCTCCTAGATGCCCACACATGTGGAGTAAACTGCAAAAACACCTTTCTGAGTTTTTGTTGCCACTGTTGTGAGTGAATTCTTAGAAGAAGGGTCTTACCCTCCCACTCACCTTGGATATGGTACTGAAACATGTTGCACAGCATCATCTACTCATGGTCCATCTTTGCATTCATGGTACTCTCATGCAAGCTACTATTACTTCTCAGTAACATACTGAATAGTGCCCGATTCTACCTTGCTTAACATCTGCCTAGACTGCTGACAAATGTAGCAATGCTCCAAAAATTCTGTCATATTAACATTTAACCTTTCTCCACACATACTAATGAATGGGCTTACCTCACAAGTTGCCCATAGCACCTATAAGTATTTGGTTGAGGTATCCTACATATATTTTCCAAAAATGCATGCACTGAAACAGGCCATTTTCTCAGACTACCCACCTTGAAGCCAAAAGCCTCTGATCTTCTTCTGTTCACCTCTAACATCCATACCACAAAAAGCTCAAATTTGCTAGAGCTAATACTTCTAGGAGGCTTCCTTATTTTATCTTAGCCATTGTACACTGACTTATAGACTGCTTCTGCTTATTCCTTTTAGTTCTAGCTGGCAACACAAAGTAAATCCAGAGAACCCATTAACAGGCCACCTCCTGTATTCTAACTTGCTCAGCAAGTTCATTTTGTGTAACAAATCTGTCAGCATATAGGACTTCACTAGCTAGCATAAACCTGATTACACTGGCATAAAAAAAAAAAAAAAGTTAAGTACTTACCATAATGTTCCATCTGTGCTGTCCATTTTCATTCTTCCTCAACTGTTGAGTTTGGATCTGCTCCTCGGATCCAACTTGGCTGTTACTAAAGCTTGTGGCAAACAAAAAGCTCCAGAGCTCCCCCCTTACCCATAATCCACCAACCTCTAACTTTATTTTAGGTAGTGGGTATAACTAACACACATATATATATATATATATATAAAATATATATATATATAAAATATATATATATATATATATATATATATATATATAAAATATATATATATATATATATATATATATATGCTACAGAAGAAATTATATCTGGAGCTCAACATTAAGGAGAGTGGTGTCCTTATAATATCTCGTTCTTCCAGAAGTCTATTGTGATGGTGGTTGGAAATCTGAGGAAGAATGAAAAGGGACAACACAGATGGAACATTATGTTAAATACATAATTTTTTTATCTGATGTTATCAATTTTCATTAGATCCTCAACTGTTGGGATAGTGTCCCCAACTACCTAAAATCTCTGGTGGACTTTTAAGGATGGATATTCCTGAGCACAGTTGAGCCAAAGGTTGCTCTTCCCCTCCAGACTAGGTCCAATTTGTAATGAGTGATAAAGACATGAGGATTAGCCCAAGTTGCAGCCGCACATATGTCGTCCGTAGAAGCTCTAGATATAAACACTGAAGAAGTTGCCATGAATCTAATTGAATGGGCTCTTATAAGTTTTAGTAAGGTTACACCCAACTTGTTGTAGATAAATGAAGTGCAATCCATCAGCCAACTTGCTAAGGTTATGTTTGCAACTGGTTTGCCCAATTTAGAATTTGTAAAGGACACAAATAATTGATCTGTCTTTCTAATTTTTTTTGTTCTGTTTAAGTAAAAACATAATTGCCTGTGAACATCTAATAAATGCAACATATTTTCACCTTTGTTTGCAAATTTAGGAAAGAAAACTGGCAAATTAATAGATTGACTGATACTGGATTCTCACACCACATTAGGAAGGAAAGAAGCGTTGGTACGTAAAGTGACTCTATCTTTATGAAAGATCAAGTAGAGTGGTTTAGAAGACAATGTTTGACATTCTGAAATTCTTCTAGTGGAAGTAATGGCCACCAGAAAGATAGTTTTCCAGGTCAGGAACTTAAGATCGCATTTTGCTACTGGGTCAAATGGGGAATGAGTTAAGGCCTGCTGTACTCAGTTCAAATCCCATGGTGGAGTAGGATCTTTATAATGGGATCTCAAGAGCAATGTGCCTCTCAAAAATCCTTTGCAAAGCTTAGAAGAGGTCACAGACAAATTTTCAAATCCAATATGAAAATTAAGAGATTGCTGCTAAATGAACTTTAACCATTGAGGAACTAGCTAATTCATTAAAAATTGCTGCTAAGAATACCAGTATACTTTGCATAGGAGCGAGAAGGGGTCAATGTGCTTTTGTTGTGCCCAGTAAACAAACCTTTCCATTTACTTGTGTAAAGTTTCCTTGTAGAAGGCTTATGGACGGGAAGACAGCATCGGTTGTCTGGCTATCAACAGAATTGGAGAAACCATGCTGTCAGCTTGAGGTTTGAGATATCCAGATGAATCATACTTGTCAGGTGAGACAGGAGGTCTGAATTTGGATCCAGAATCCAAGGTTGGTAAAGAAGGAGAACAAATCTGTCAAGTGCAGTAGGGTGTAATGAAGAAGACTTTGCTCTTCAACCTGGCAGCTTTCTGCAGGAATTTTGGAATTAGGAGAATTGGCGGGTAAGTATAATGTAGACCAGGACCAATTGTGGAGTGGAGCACTCCTCTGTGATGTGATTCCCCTGTAAGGGGAATTAGGGCAAATAGCTGCTGCATTTATTGTTTAGGGGAGAAGCAAAAAGATCACAGAAAGACTGGCCCCACAATTTCTGTCACTTTCATGTTGAGACACCACTCATGAAATAGAAGAATGGACCTGCTCAATTTGTCTGCTATCACACTGGACTTACCCAGAATGTGCATTGCTATGAGAAAGAGGTTGAATGACCGACTGCCACACTCAGAGTGCTTCTCAACACAAGGAGTAAGATCTGGTTCCTCCTTGTTTGTTGCTGTACTGTACCAAACTACTGGCATATTGTCTGCTCTCATCTATAGGACACTGATATTCAAATCAGCCTCTTCAGGGGACCAAGTGCCTTGGACTGTTTTCCCCAGGAAGTGCTACCCCGACACAATCTGGGAAGCGTCCGTGGTCACTATTGCCTTGGGTTGAGGGAGAATGAAAGGACGGCCTTGTACAACTTGATCTGATTGAATCCACCACCAAAGGTAAATCTTGCATGCCTGAGTGATTCTTATTTGTACTGACATGTGTTGGTAAAAAAATCAACCACTGTATTGCAAGCATCCGCTGATGAATCCTCTTGTTACAGGAACTAAAATTATGTCAGCCGACATTGACCCCAAAGTTTGAAGGATGAGTCAGGCTGAAATTTTGGTACTGTAAATTATTTTCCTGACCTGGAATCTGCACTCTTGACAGAGGAAGAGAAGCTGTCAGTGATATCATGTTGAAGACTGCTCCTATGAATTCCAAGGTCTGAGTCACTTGTAACTGAGACTTGTTGTAATTTATGGTTATTCCCGGAAAGGAACAAATGTAGAGTACTTGATCTCTTGCTCTTATTAGTAGATGTCTGGTATGGGGCAGTAATGAGCCTGTTATCTAGATATGGAAATACACAGAATTCCTGCAGTCTAAAGTGAGCTCCTATCACTGCATGCATTTGGTGAACACCCTTGGGGCTGTGGTAAGGCCAAAGGACAGTGCTCTGAACTGATAGTGACTGGCTCCCAGCCAGACGTGTATATAACTTCTGGATCATCTATTCATTTAAATAACTTCTGGATCATCTATTCATTTTTATGTGATAGTATGCATCTTGAAGGTAAGCCGCGGTGGTGCACCGGTAGCATTGTCACCTCACAGCAAGAGGTTCTCCTGTTCAATTCTCAGCTGGAGTGCCTTCTGTGTGGAGTCTGCATGCCCTCCCCACGGTTCAGTGGCGTTCAAAAGACATGCATGAATGGGCATGCCTTCATTGAAGGTTGGGCATCGAGCTGGCACCTCGGCACTGTAAAAATCTACTGCCAATCATTAGCGGACCAGAGTTCCGCTGTGGCGACCCCTAACTGGGAAAAGCCAAAAGAAGAAGAAGATGCATCTTGAAGGTCTAACAAGCACATCCACTCATCCTTGCCCAAAAAGGGTAGAATGGACTGAACCATGACCATCAGAAACTTTGTATGTTGAACTGACTTGTTCAAAATGCCGAGATCCAAAATTGGTCTCCGGTCCCCTGTTTTCATTGGCACTATAAAGAATCTTGAGTGAGTTCCAGATTCTATCTAGTCTGGTGGGACCTCTTGGATGACTCTTTTCCTAGCAGCTTTTATATTTCTAGTGCTGCTGCTTTCCTCTGACTGGGTGGAACATTGGGAATTTTGCATACAGTTGGAGGTGGAAGGGAAAAGGGAATTATATAACCTCTGGAAATAATCCCCTGCATCCAAGTATCTTTTGATGTCTTTACATTCACTGCTGCAGTATTCATTACCATATGGGGATTCCCTGCTGCAGAAACCCGAACGTCTGGCCAGTATACCAAAAACTACTTGTTGCTTATTTAAAAGGTATGCTGAAGATCACCCAAATGCTCCTTGTGTAGCATAGGGTATAAAGGTCACGTTCAGGCCTACCGTAAACAGAACCTCTTTATTGCCAGTTCTGAACGCATATTTTCACCATCGGTCTATTTTCCTGCATCCATTTCTGCTAGTTGAATGCATTTTCATTCTTCAGGGACTACCTACACCTGCTTGCTGACTTCTTTGCAGTTGCAGATAAGTGCCCTGTTGGGGTTTTTGTTTTTTCTTGTTATTAGCACCTTGAGGTTATTGTCATCCAGGAAGGGTAAATGCCAGTGTGGAAGACAGATTCCCCATAAAGACCGCCACAATAAGTGTCTTTTTTGCCTAGGAGCCTCTTGTGACCATATGTCTTGTTCTGTCAGGCATTTGTTCTGAAAACCCTTTGCAGTAGACTTTCTTACCTTTCCCTGTATCTTGAGAACCAGCACCTTAGGCTTCTCGCTAAATATACAATGGAAGGAATCTCTGCCCCTGGGGGTCAGCTGTTAGGGAAGAAGAAAGTGAAAAAGATATGACCAGAATTTCCACTTTTCAGCCTCTGCCAGGTGTTTCTCCCAAGATCGTTACAAACCCAGAGGCTCACCTGGCTATGTTGTTGGATTACTCTACCACAACTGTGTCAGAGACAGTGAGAGTCTGGCTGGCAGCACGTCCAGAAAGGCTTTGCAATTTCAGATGTTCAGGGGGAACCATGTTTGATTTTTTCCAAGAAGTCTAGGAGAGTGCCTCAGTTTTTAGTTGGGGAAGAAGTTACTACTATGGTTCTCGACTGGTGTCCCGGGTCTGAGCCTTCTCAGTTTTTTGAAGGGGAAGTTCCTTTAAAAAAGAAACAAAAAATAAGACATGCTTCTGCTGCTCACTCACGAAGTGAGTGGCAGGCCTTCATGGAGGGGCTATTTACTGCTTTAATATCCTTAAAACCTCCTTAAGGGGTTTCAGTTCTTGTGCCTCCTTGGTCCTCTACTCCCCTTAAAAGGCCTAGAGAGCAGGATTCTTTTGAAGATGATTTGGATTCTGATAATGAATCCCTGACTTATTCTACTCAAATTCCTTGTCCTTTGGACTTTGGGTCAGAGGAGGAGGAATCTATTAGCCCAGATGTTCCTTTTGAGGAAATTTCCTTTGAGCACACACTCTTTAGGATGATGGATTTTTTTTTTAAATGGGATTGTGCTCAGGTCTCTGATATCGATGAGGTACTATGAGATGCTGCAGTTGGAATCTCCTAAACTTGCAGTTATTCCTCCTGTTTTGGCTGCTTTGCTGGATGCTTTTTTCAAATGTTTCTCATGTACCTGATTCTCTGCCCCATGCTCCCAAGAAGCCTGACAGGTTTTATAGGGTGCCTGAGGATTGTTCTTTCCTATATAAATGTCCTGCTGCTGACACTTCTGTAGTGTCTGTGGTCTCTGATAAACCATCTCAATTGCTTCCTTCACCCAAGCTACTGCCTTCTGACAAGGACAGCAGAACTATGGAAAGGTTGGGTAAGAAGGTTTACACTTCTGCTACCCTAGCCATTAGGGCTATTAATTATCAGACCCATATGTCTAGGTTTGTGTTGGCTCTTTTTCCAGACTCTAAAGGTAAAACGTTTGTTCTTTCCTTGCTAGGGACTTCCTCTCAAGTCATTCATCATTCTATTAAATGTAGTTATGATGCAGCAGATACCTCTTCTAGGGCAGCTGTTTTCCATTCAGTAAGGAGGAAGTATTCTTGGCTTAGGTTTCAACCTCTACCTGATGATATTAAAGCTATGTTGATGAATGCTCTTCTGGAGTCTAAACTTTTGGAAGCTGCTGCTGGTTTGTTTAAGTCCCTTCAGAGTAAGGGTAAGGCCTCACAGGAGCTTAAACATGTTTGTTTCTCCTAAATTTTAAAGAAATTACCCCGCTAAGCCAGCCTTTGTTCAAAAGCAATCCTGCCCTTCTACTAAAGGTAGAAAAAGTGGCAAACGGGCTCCTCCTGCTAGGCTACTCAGTTTGCAGCGACTCCGAAGCCCTCCTTTCCAGACAAACCAGGTGCTGTGTGACTATCCGTCTCTTCCCAGCCACATTCCTCTTCCTCTTTGCCTTTCTCTTTCTCTTCCTGTTTGGTGTCAGATTACTCGAGATTCTTGGGTTCTGTCAATCATTCGTCAGGGATACTTCATGGTGTGGAAATCCCATTCTCCTCTTATGGACGTTCCTCAGGCTCCTTGGGAACAAATTCCCTTTTTCCCCAGAGGTTCTTCAAAATTTCTTGACTCAGGGTACTATTCAATGGGTGCCTGTGTCCCAAAGGGGGAAAGGGTTCTACTCCAGACTGTTTGTGGTGCCCAGAAAAGAGGGCACTTGAAGGCCTATTCAGGACTTATCTAAACACATTTCTAAAAGTGCCTTCCTTTCGGATGTTGTCCCTTCAGGTTCTGTTTCCTCTCTTGCTCCCTCAGGCCTATATGGTGTCTCTGGATCACAATGATGCTTATCTCCATATTCTGATTCATCCTCTTTTCAGGAAGTTTTTGAGTTTCTCTGTTGCTTTCTGGCATTTTCAGTTCCCTGTTTTGCCCTTTGGCCTTTGTACTGCTCCATAGGTGTTCACAAAATGCCTTGCTCCTGTGATTGCTTTTTGCTGGCTTTGAGGGATCCAAATATTTTCTTACTTAGACAACCTGTTGATTCAGGCATCCTGTCCAGAGACTCTTGTAAGATCTTCATTTTGACATTTCCCTTCTTCAGAGCCTGGGGTTCACTACAAATTTCAAAAAGTCCTCTCTGACTTCTTCTCAGGATTATGTTTTTCTGAGTTGCAGGATTCAGACGGTGCCAGTGCTTGCATCCTGCCCCCTCCAGAGGCCTTAACTCTCATTTCTTTCTTTCACATTCTTCTTCTACTGACTTCCATTACCACCAGGGAGTTTCTGAGAGCTCTGGGTTTCATGGCATCCACCATTCTGATGCTCCCTCTAGGTAAACTTCACATGAGAAAGTTTCAATGGTTTCTGAAGTCAGTATGGCTTCAACACGCGCATCTTCTAAACTTTGTGGTTACGCTTTTTCCTTGTCTCATACAGGAACTTCACTGGTGAGTCCAGCAATTGTCTCTGAATTCAGGGATTCCTTTTCATCCCCCTCTCCCCTCTCAGGAATTGTTCACAGATACATTAGACATGGGATGGAAGGCAACATTTGGTTCCCAGAAGGTACAGGGGGTGTGGTCGCCTCGTCAGTAGGAGCACATTAATGTCAAAGAGATGAGAGCTCTTCTTCTAGCTCTTCAGGTGTTTCATTCTCTTTTCTCTCCAGGGCCTCTCAAGGCTTTCACAGACAATACCACAGTGATGTGGTATATCAACAAAGAGGGAGGAACGAGATCTTATCTTCTTTGCGGGTTGGCACTTTTGGTTTGGGATATTGCTGTCAAGTATCAAGTGACTCTTCAAGCAGTTTATATCCCTTCTGGTAAAAAAGTTGTGGTAGACACTCTAAGCAGGGCCTTAACCCAGTCCCATGAATGGATGCTTCACAGGGACATGTTTCTGGACATTATTCACCAGTGGGGTACTCCTCAAGTGGATCTTTTTGCTGCCCCTCTGAACAGACAACTTCCTCTATTTTGTGCCAGAGTCCCAGGCCCTCTGGTATGGGAGGTGGACGCCCTCTCATTTTCTTGGAAGGAGATGTTTCTTTATGCATTCACTTCCCTTCCTCTTATTCTGAAAGTCCTGTTTAAAATTCAACAAGATGTTCCCAAAATCTTGTTGGTGATACCCTTTTGGCTGCAACAGCACTGGTTCCCTCTACTTCTGCATCTAGCCAAGGTCAGCATCACAAGTTACCTCACAGGGTGGATCTAATCACACAAGACAAGGGATTTCTCATCCATTCCCACCTATCAACACTTCAACTGACACTGTGGGTGATAGGATTTTGATTTCTCATAGACATCTGTTTTCAGATGACATGCTGGAAGTCCTGCAGGAGGCCAGAAAACTTGCTAGGAAATCCTACTTATCCAAATGGAAGAGGTTTTCTATTTGGTGTCTCTCTTGCAACCCGGACTCACTTACTATGGATGTTCCTTTGGTACTCTCTTATTTGTGTGAGTTGCTCAATGCTGATTTGGCCTACTCTTCTATTAAGGCCCACTTATCAACTATCTCTCCGTTTGCCTTTTCTCCTCCTCTAGCTTCTAGATTTGAGGTGAAACAATTTCTTAAAGGCATCCTTAATATTAGCCCTCTCAGGAAGCCTATTCCTTCTCCCTGAGATCTTAACTTTGTTTTGGAGAAGTTGACTCGGGCTCCTTTTGAGCCTGCTGCTTCAGCCTCTTTGCATCATTGTTCCTGGAAGACTGTTCTTTTGTTAGCTCTTATGGTTTGTACTCCTGTTTTGATCTTTCATGAGGATAGTGTCCTTGTGCACTAACCCTTCTTTTATAGTGGTTAATGAGCTTTCACTTAACCAGTCTATTAATCTGCCTATTTTTTCCCCTCTCTGCAAGATCGCAGTGAGAGGGTGTTGCATACTTTGGATGTGCACAGGCAACTCAGGGTTTATTTGGATAGGACGAAGACTATTAGAAAATCTGATCAGTTATTTGTTTTCATCCTTGATCTTTGGGACTTGCTGGATCCAAGGAAATTATTTCTTCTTGGATTTCTAAGGCTATTTCCTTTTGTTAGACTTTTCATGGCAACAGCCTTCCTTCTTCAGTTAAGGCTCATTCTACTAGAGCTGTGGCTTCTTCTGGTGCTTTTTTCAAGGGCTTAGATACTAATTCTATTCTTGAATCAGCCACCTGGACTTCTGTGAATACATTTACTAAGCACTACAAGTTAGATGGTATCTCTAGAGTTAGGGATGGTTTTGTTAATGCTGTTATTCATGGCTTTTTAGGAGAATCTTCTGCTCTTTCCCCCTCCCCAGTTTCCTCTTGGCACTCTCCCATTTGGTAATGAATACTGCAGCAGTGAATGTAAGGACATAGCATAATTGTGTAAAATCTTACCATAACATTGGATATCCTTGCCTTCAGTATTCGCTCCCTCCCTCCATCCACCTAGTCTCTTGCCTTCCTGGATGCATAGATTACCTCTTGGGTTCCTTGGACTGGCACTCCTACTAGGGCAATCAGTTCTATTTATGGTAGGCCTGAATGCAAACTTTATGCCCTATGCTATGCAAGGAGTGTTTGGGTGATATTCGGCGTACCTTTTAAATAAGCAATAAGTAGTCTTTGGTAGACTGGCCGGACATTTGGCCTTCCGTGGCTGAGAATCCCCATATGGTAATGAATACTGCAGTTGTGAAGGCAAGGACATCTACCATTATGGTAAAATTTTACATAACTGTACTTTATATCTAGCCAGGCTCTCTGGAGCAGACATAGTTGAGCCCTGATTGCCACCAGAGTGTGACAATTGGGCCTCCTTTCAGAAGCGCTGATAGGGTCTGTCATAGAAAGAATCTCTGGACCCCTGGTTTTGTGGACCTCCTCTGCTATGTGAGCATCATCATCCATTAAAGTCCCCCTCTGCCCTGGGGGAACTATCTCCACATGTGCCCTGGAAAGGACCCTGGGACTTTCTGAACCACATTTTCTGACCACTTCATTGATTCCTAGAAAATAATTTTAATGGGGTCAAAAAACATGCACCCACTGCAGAGAAGGTCTTCCCATCCTTTTCACACCTGCAGCGTGCCCTTCACTTTTGAGCCAAACAATGAACTGCTGTCAAAGAGTGTACTGATGAACGAGGACTTGAAAGGCTTTGGAAAATCACATAAGTGCATCCAGGCATGCCTGCTAATAGATGTGCCTGAAACCACTGCCCTTGAGGCACCTTCGGCTGCATGCGAGATAATCCTCATGGAAGAATTTGGAATGGATTGCAGGGTAGCCAACTGAGAGGCCACAGAAGTTTGATTCTCAGCTGTAATGGTCCCTGAAAGGGATTTTGAAAGTTCTTTGATCAAATCCCTTTGCAGTCTGGTAAAATGTGCCAAATAATGCAGCGACCTAAGGGCAAAGGTCACTGAAGCATATAAATACTTCCTAAATCAATCCATCAACCTAGACTCCCTATTTAGGGGGATGGACAGAGGAACTTTGCTCAGCAAGTTTCTTCTTAGTGGCCACTGCCACAACCATAGCATCCATAGGCACCCCCTTACCCCAGAATTCCTTTCCAACAGGTGGCAGAATCTGATCTCGCCTTTTAAGGATTGGCTCAACTGAGTCAGGTTCCTTCCACACCCAACTAGAGATCAAATAAATGAGCTCATTGGTGGGAGGAGTAACTCAGGAGGTAGATGGGTCAGCTCCAAAGGCCCCCAGAAATACTGAGTCCTCCGGTGAAGAGTTGCTGGAGGACCAACTACCTCTCTGCCTAAGGATCTCATGAATGTCTCCAAACAAGATGTCTTCTGGAGGTGATCATGGGGATCCTTCTCCCACATCAAAATCAGTACCCTCAGTGACTGACTCTTGCAGAGAGTCTAAGTGCTTCCTCTTGCATTTTCTATTTCTAGGGACTTCCTCAGTGGGATACTTCAGTGAATTGTTGGAAGAGATTGTAAAGCCCTGCTGAGGTTGATTGGGGGGTCTTGAGCTGACTGTCCCTGTGGCATAGAATGATGTGGACATGTGGGAACCATATTGGAGATTCAACGGGGATAGATCCATCCATCCTGTCACAGCAGAGAATACTTTCTTCATTACCTCAAAGGCAGACTGCTCCAGAGGGAAGGAAGACATCGGCCCCAAGAAGGCAGGCTTCTGGACTGCTGCCTCCCTCTACCCCAAGACCAATCTCTCCGAGAAGAAAGTTGGAGCCAAGCTATCCAATGCCGAAGCTCTGAGGGGAAGAGACAGCTTCGAAAACCTGGGAGTCAACTCCAACAACTCAGACCCGACAAGGTAGCTTCAGCTGTGAGAGTCATCTGGATCCAAAGATGCTGGAGCCGGTATACTCAAAAAAAGCTTTGGATCCAAAGATAAAGCTATCTTTGGATCCAAGTTGGATGGACCTAGAAGGTTTAGATCCAGGGACTCTGAAGTAACCAGAGGGTTTAGAGAAGGAGCAAGTAGTGGTGGTGTGGTAGATGAATGGGCTTCCTGATCTGAGGGGGTAGGAGGCGGTGAAAGACCCATCTGTACCTGTGCCAACAGAAACCTCATCATTCTGTCCTCATCTTCCTCAGTCAAACTCTTGGAAGAACGAGATGAGACAAGGGACAGTGACCTGGAATGATGCCTTTCCAAAAAGGAATAGGGAACCCTGGAAGGCACTGGGTCCAGTGTTGGTGAATATTTAGTCCTGGGAAAGTTTTTCAGATCTGAAGCAGTTGTATCTGTTGATTTTTGTCACTGGACCCGAAGAACTTGGATCTGTTGATTTCTTTGTAGAATCTGAAGGAGAATGGATCTGAACTGGTTTCAGATCCATTGTTGGGTTTTTCCTTGGCAGCTCTGAAGATGGATTCGAGGAGGTAGAGGGCCTCAGAGACTTAGACAAGGACTCCTTAGTTTTTGTTTTGGGGATTCAGCCCCAGAAAAAACTTCACCAAAGGTTGATGGAAGCAATCCTTTTAGTATAAATTTGGTTTTCCTATCGGCAACTGCTCTAGGATTGAAATTTCTACAAATTATACAATCCTCTTGGAGATGTTGAGGGTCCAACCAGTAAACACATAACATATGAGCATCTAAAAAAAGCAATTTGTGCCCACTTTTTTGAAACCAGAAGGTCCTTTTTCAGACATACTGGCAAGCAGAAAAAGGAAAGGAAGAAAAGAAAGAAAACCTTTTTCCTTTTTTGGGGGGAGAATAAAGCAAAAATGGAAATACCAACAATGGTAAGGAAGACTACACTAGTGTGTAAAAACAGCAAGAAACAAGGAACAAGTTACCAAAGATGGTAAAAAAGAAGTTATGTACACAACATAACATTCCATCTGTGTTGTTGATCTTCACTAATTTTTGACAACTGGGACACAGTTCCGATCCACGGAACCGGCTTGGTTGTTATACAGCTCATGCCAGCCAAAAACACTCTCAGGCTAAATCTCTACCTACAATGCCTCCTCTCCATTACCTCAGATCGAGTTTGCAGACTAAAGCAAGAAGTAAACTGAAATTATGAAAAGAAGAAATGTCCAAGGTAATAACCCTAATGAAAACCCAGGACAAGGGTTCGATCCTTCAGGAAATCTAATGGAAAGGGAAGGTGGGTGGGATGTCAAGAATGAACAAAGATCGACAACACAGATGTAAAGTTATGGTGAGTACATAACTTCTTTATCTGATGTTTTCAATCTTCGTTACTTCTTGACAATTGGGACAGAATCCCCAGCTACTTTATTCTCTGGGTGGCCTTATGGAAGGATATTCCTCAGAACCATACAGCCAAAGGATGCTCTTCCCCTGGAGACCATATCTAATTTGTAATGAGTGATAAAGGTATGAGGTATAGCCCAAGTTGTGGCTGGACATATTTCATCTAGAGGAGCTTTGGAATGAAAAACAGCTGATGTGGCGATGGATCTGGTTGAAGGCGCTCTTATAGGCACAGATAACTTTCGATTTTTATGTTCATAAATTAATGTAACACAATCTCTTAACCATCTAGATAGGGTCACTTCTGATTTGGGTTTTCCTAGTTTTGGTCCTGAAAAGGAAATAAACAATTGGTCTGAAGCTCTGCAGTCTTAGGTGCCTATGAACGTTCAATAAGTGCAAACAATATTCACCCTTGTTTGAGAAATTGGGAAAGAAAACTGGTAGTTCAATGGACTTGATTAATGCTTGACTTGGGAGACCACCTTAAGAAGAAAGTAAGGGTTAATCCTCAACGATACCCTGTCTTTATGAAAGATGATGTATGGTGATTTCACACAAAGTGTCTGAATTTCCGATATTCTTATGGCGGAAGTGATAGCCACTAGAAAAAGAGTTTTCCAGGAAAGGAATCTGAGATGGCAAGTGGCTGCTGGTTCAAAGGGAAGTAGTGCTAGGCATTGCAAAATGAAGGTATAATCCCACAGAGCTAGCGGGTCCTTGAATGGAGGTTTAATACATAAAAATCCTTTGAGAAACACTTTGCATAGGCGATGGGAAATTAAAGAACGGTCATCATATCCATTGTGAAAATTAGAAATGGCCACTAAATGAACTCTAATGGTGGAGGCAGCAGCTCCTTGGTCGAACAGAACAGCTAGGAATTCCAAAACGTTTTCAACTGGAGCCTAGAAGGGATCTAAATTGTTTTTAGAGGCCCAAATAGAAAATCTTTTCCATTTACTGGAATAGACTATTCTGGTGGAAGGTCTATGGGAAGCCAGAAGAATTTTTCAGATAGGAAAGTAATATTATTCTGCCTGGCAACTAACAGAATAGGAGTGAAGATCGGGATGCAGCAATCCTTGCGGGTGAGACGGCAGGTTTGGATCTGGGTCCAGAATCCACAGTTGGTGAATCAAGCGAGGCCATAAAAAGGGGAACCAAACTTGCATGGGACAGAAGGGGGCAATGAGGATTACTCTGACTCGCAACCTTTGAGCTTTCTTCAGGAAGAGGTTTTACAGAGCGCATACTGCCAGATGCCAGTGACTGAGCCCCTCCATCCACTTTTCTCTGTCATACCTCTTCTTTTCTCTACTTTTTTATTCTGTAATACGAATAGTTTAAATAGAAGGGGACCAAGGACCCTGTGGGATGCCAGTAGGGATGTGGAGGTAGAGAGAGATAGATTGCTGCTGTTTGACGGCATGTTGCCTATCAGAGAGATAGCTTTTAAACCAGTTAAGGAACTGAGAAGACAGCCCTATGGAAGTAAGTTGAGAGAGAAGGATAGAATGGGATATTGTATTAAATGATTTAGATAGATCTAGAAAGAGAGCAGATGCTATATAGTCAGAGTCACGGATTTTGTTAATAATAGAAGAAGAGAAGAAATTTGTGAAGAGAGTCTTTCGGCATGGAGAGAAAGAGGGGTTGAAGCTGTACTAGGCTATTGTGTTTATAGATTCATAGATTCATAGATAAGTACTAAGCTAACTGCTCTTGTGAGCCATTTTAAGCCTAGCCAATTATCCCTTGTGAGACTCAAACCCTGCACCTTGTGTTTGTAAGTCAAACACCTCCCTGTTTATAGAGTAGAGTATTGTTAGTAGTAAGTATAAGGGGTTGCTCTATAGTTGAGGAAATAGAATATAAAGACTAGGAGAGATGTGGGAATAGGAGCATTCTCTGGAGTGTGTTTGTTGGACTGTGAGTTAAATGGTAAAAGTTAGAGACTATGGACCTAGTGCTGTGAGGTTAGAAAATAGTAGCAGAGCAGAGAAGGGAGTGAGAATGGAAATATATAAGAAGGGAGAAAGTGAGAATAATTGAAAGATATGGGGTTATGAAGGTGGGTACTAATGGGCTGTCCTCCCTGTAAGAAGGGAAAATGTGAGAATAATTGGAAGATACGTGGCTATGGAGGGGGATACTAATGGCCTGTCAGTGATTCGGTGGTGTAGGAGGAAATGGGAGTGGCAAGGAGAGGAAGTGGGAGTGGCAGGGACAGGATAAATGTAATGAAAGTGGGGATGGATGGGAATGGGGGTAGGGTAGTGGGGTTCCTATTACGTTATCGAAAGATCATGTAATCAAACGATCAAAACTTTGAAATGGCAGCATTTCGAAGATTGCATTGTGGGATCGCAGTACAATGAGGATTGGAATGTTTGCCCTTTCCTCTTTGTAGTGTGATCACGGAGTTGGAATATATATTTAGTGGGGGGTGTGGGGGCCACAGCCCCCCACAATACAAGCTTCGAAATGCTGACATTTCGAAGTTTTGATAGTTCGATTACATTATCTTTCGATAACGTAATATGAACTCGGGTAGGGGAGTGGAGTGGAGTGACCCTGCGTGGAGCGAGGGCAAATGGAGCAGGTTGCAACCATGAGGCAGACTGGGCTGAGAAAGAAACAATCAGCAACTTTGTAGTCCAGGGGTCCTGGATATCAGGCTGCTAGTTAGGTCAGACTAATATGCACAGTACAAGTAAGTGACTTAATGCAAGACTGCTTCAGTACAGTAAATATTACCTTTACCAAGCTATACCACATACCTCCCTAGTCCAATATGCAGACAACTCAACAATATTCTGCTCTGCACCCAACCTCATTATCCTACAACAAATGACCCTAATAGCCTTCTCTACTCTTGAATCTTGGCCCCACAATCATCTTTACTTAAATGCCAAAGAAAAAAAAAAACTTATGCTGTTCACCCAAAAAACAAAAAACACCACTATCAATATACAAGACTTTAGCATTCTCTCACTGATTTCAATAAAAATTGAACTTGTAGCTGGCACCAAACTTTTAGGTGCCATAATAGACGACAATCTAAAATGTGATTTACATATTCAATCCAACATCTCAGAAACTCACAAAAATCTTGGGCTTCTCTACAGGCATAACAAATTCCTCTCCCTTTCAACTAAACAAGCCTTAGCTCATTCCTGTCTTCTTCTCTCTCTAACCTACAGTACTCCCTTATTGACTAATCTGCAGTCCTCCCTGAAACTAAAATTAGAGGCTTGCTACAACAAGACTGCCAAATGTGTTTTTGTCATCATTCAACACATCACTGTATAGCCTTAAGAAATCTCCAATGGCTTGAATTCCCACATTTCCTACTACACCTTCAACTACATATCTCTCACAGACTTAATTTCAAACCTCAAGACTGCCCTGCACTCAGCTCCTTATTTTCCCCTTACTCCCCTACCAGGTCATTATGATCAGAAAATCAAAACCTACTACAGGTTCACAAACCTAACCTACCTGCAAGTAAACTCTTATACTCCTGGACTATTGCCAGATTTTGGAACAATCTCCCCTCCTCTGTCTATTCTGAGCAACATCCCATTAAATTCAAAACAGCCCTACACTAACACTTTTTCTCCATCTGGATCTGGAACTGCTCTACCATGTCTAATGCTATCACTTAACTTTCTTCTCCCCAAAGTCAGACCTAGTGCTGCCTTTTTTAACTATCTAACCACGTAAAACATACTCTTCCTCCACTTGAACTGTCACCGACACCCTATCAACCATTACTAATTCTTCTATACTTCACTTTAAGCATGCCAATTGCTAACTTTAATCTCCAGTAGCTACTGTTTACTTGTATTTTCTCTGCCTTATCTTCCCCTTGTACTCATTACTTGATACAGATTCTACAGCTGCTCCACACACAAAACTGATGACCTTGCTCAATTTAACTTGATTTTCTTCATACTTTTTTTACTGTTTGAACTTGCTTTTTCTTGTATAGCTTGATATCATGTTTTTGCCAAACTGTAGTGACTCTTGTAAATATTATGACTACCTATTGTAACTATTTTGCACTGTAATTGCTTTGATTGTTTTGTACACTGGAACTTTTCTCCCTGTGCCTCCACTGAAACTGGGCTCTTTTCAGCTCAGTGGACTTTCCTGGTAAACCAATGTCAGTAAATAAATAAATAAATAAAAAGAGGGGAATGAGGGGAAAGGCATAAAGAAGACCTGGGGGCCAATCAAGAAGGAGACCATCTCTCGGGGACCCCCCTGAGGGGGGATTAGGGCAACATAGCTGCTGCACTTGTTGTTGGTTAGGGAGGCAAAGAGATTGCAGTAAGGCTGGCCCCATCGGCAAAAGATTTCCTTTGCCACTTTGTGATTGAGAGACCACTCGTGAGGCAGTAGAATGTGTCTGCTCAACTTGTCACCTTGGATCTCCCCAGGATATGCATTGCCACAGGTAGGAGGATATCACCCATTGTCAAACTCTGAGAGCTTCCCGGCAGAGAGGGTAGGACTTGGTTCCCCTGTTTGTTGATATCCTAGACTACTGACATGTTGTCTGATTGGATCGTAACTGTTCCCAGAGGAAAAGCAGCTTGAAAGGCTTGTAATGCTCTCATTTCTTTCACATTGATGTGCAAATTGACCTCTTCAGGAGACCAAGTGCCTTGGACTGTATTTTTCCAAATAATTCCACCCCCACCCCATCTGGGAGGTGTCTGTAGTCACTATGGCCTTGGGCTGAGGGGGAGCAAAGGGATGGCCCATTAGGATTTCCTCTGACTTTATCCACAAGGACAGGTCTTTTTTGCAACACTCTGTTATCAGGATTGGGTGATAAAGAATGGACCATTGTGAGGCTAGAAGCTATATTCTCATACGAAACCTTGCTAGTGGAACCAAGGTGATAGCTCCTGCCAGGGATCCTAGGGCCTGAAGAATAGGAAGAGCGGGCACCTTGTGTTTCGGTAAAATGGATTGAACTTGCGATCTTATCTTTTGGAGCCTTTGAAAGGGTAGGGAAGCTATGCATGAAACTATGTTGAAGCAGGCTCCTATGTACTCTAAATCCTGAGTGGGTGATAGCTGAGACTTTTTGTAGTTGACCATTATGCCCAGGGTACTGAACAGGCACGTGATGAAGTCTATGGTTTGAATCAGTAGATGCCTGGTAGGGGCAGTGAGGAGCCAGTCTACATAAGGAAACACCCAGAATCTGCATAACCTCATGTGAGCCATGACAGCCACCATACATTTTGTGAACACCCTGGGGGCTGTGGTGGGGCCAAAGGGCAGTGCTCTGAACTGGTAATGACTGGCCCCTATCCAAAAGTGGAGGAACTTTTTTGAGCACTTGTCCATTTTTGTATGGTAATATGCATTTGAAGGTCTATAGAGCACATCCAATCATTTTCCCCTAGAAAAGGGAGTACAGACTGAACTAGGGTTGCCACCATTTTTTTCGGACTATCCAGACATCAAATTGACTCTCTCCGGAAAACACTGTACAAACTCTGGCATTCTGTTTCAAAAAAGGAAACAGGCTATCAGAGTTTGCTAAATTGATTGATTTACTATGCTTTTCCGTAAAAAGGCATAGTAAATCAGCTGAAAGAAGGCATCAGGAATGAAAAATAGGACATTCATGTCCACTGACGTCACAGAATGGGCAGAACATAGGTGGGAGATGGGGTGGGAATGGGCAGGGTTACTGTGATGCAAGGGGTGTGGCCTTACTCTGGTTTTAGCCACAATGAAAGGTGGTACCCCATACCAAACCATGACCATCTGTAATTTTGTCTGCTGAACAAAGATGTTCAGAAAGCTGAGGTCCAGTTTTGGCTTCCAGTCCCCCGTCTTTTTTGGCACTAAAAAGAACCTTGAGTAAAAACTGGATCCTATTTGGTCTGGTGGGACTTCTTGAATGTCTCTTTTTTGTAGCACCTTTTGAATTTCTTTGCCTGCTTGATCCATCTGATGGGGTGGAGCATTGGGGAGTTTTCTTAAAGAATGTGGAAACAGGGTGAAAGGGATGCAATAGCCTCTGGTAATGATTTTCTGCACCAAATATCGGTGGTTATCCATTGCTAGGCTGTTGAGTGCAGTGAAAGTCTTCCCCTGACTGCTTCCAGAGATAAGCAATCGGGCCGCCTTTCAAGAGCACTGGTAAGGCTGTCCACAGAAGGAGTCTCTGGACCCTTGGTTTTGCAGACCACCTCTGCCCCAGGGTCGGTGTCTTCTGTCTGAGCTCCCCCCTCTGCCCCAAGGGGAGCCGCCTCCAAGTGTGTCCTGGAAAGGCCCATGGGACTTTTTGAACTACATATTTCCACTCCTCTGATTCCTGGAGAAGGATCATTGAGGAGTAGAAAAATGAATGCCCACAGCTGACAGGGTCTTACCATCCTTTTCACACCTGGCTAGTATGTCCTTTACTTTGGGGCCGAACAAAGATGATCCATCAAATGGACTGTTGACAAAGGAAGACTTGAAGGGCTCCACGAAATCACACAAGTGCATCCAGGCATGTCGCCTAATGGCAATGCTGGAACCCGCTGCCCTAGTCATATCTTCGGCTGCATGTGCGATGAGCCACATGGACGAGTTTGATATAGACTCCAGGGTGGCTAGCTGCGAGGTGACCTTATCTTGTACCTTGTTAGACATAGCCCCAGCTAGAGTTTCTGATAATTCCCTGATCAGGTCTCTCTGGAGTTTAGTAAAGTGTGCCAGAAAGTACAAAGACCTCAGTGCAAAGGTCGATAAAGCACAGTCCCGCTTTCCAAACCTGTCCACCGTCCTAGACTCTCCTAGGGGAATGTACAGAAGGACTCTCATCAGCAGATTCCTTTTTGCTGGCAGCTGCCAACACCATGGCATCTACTGTCAAACCTTTTGCCCCATACTGGTGGTCCTCAGGTGGTGATAGGGTCTATGTCATCAGGAACTTTTCCAAGCTCGCTGAGTGATTCGCTTGATATGATCATCAACAGGTAGGGACACCCAGGAAGTAGATGGTTGAGCACCAAAGGCTTGCAAGCACACAGTTTCCTCTGAGGATGGGTCTTGGGAGTTCCAGATACCCCTCTGCTTTAGAATTTCCAGGATGGGTGACCGGAGGGAACCCACCCATTCATTGAAACCCGTGTCTTCAGTGACAAATTCTTCTGGGGAATCCAGGTGCTTCCTCGCACATGTCTTTTTTTGTGGCAGTCCTTCAGTAGGGATCTCTGAAGAGGACTCTGAAGAAGATGGGTCCTGTACATGGGCAACTTGAAGATTCGGTGCTCACTGTTCTGTTGTAGGGACTGGTGTCAACTCTGGACCAGAGGATATAGAAATATGACACTCTGAAACAGGAGGGACCAGCTGGGAGCCTGCAAAGGCTAAGGCCCTCTCCATGATCTGGAAGGCAGTGAAGAGTGGAGCCCAGAACTGAGAAAGTCCACCTCAGAACCAAGGTCACACCCTCCTCAGAGAGCCCACCCTCCAAAGCCGGAGCCAGGGAAGGACCCACGACCAACGATGCTGAGGTCGGCATTATACAATAACTAGGTGCTGTACTGAGACCCGTGGATCCGGCAGAGAGATCACAGCCCCGAGAGTCCATCAGCTCCACAGCAGGAACCAATGAAGTGAGGGCAACATCCAGTGCTGAGGTGGAAGTGCCTAACAGCATCGAAACAGCTGATACTGGGGGAATCTAAGTGCTAGGCTACAAAACTCTGGTGGAAGTCAGAGGAACAGAAGTAGCAGGAGTCCTGGGAGAGTAGACCCCAAGTCCAGGTGGGAAAGGGACATGAGAAGGAGCAGAAATACCTTTGGCCACCAACAGTTGATCCACCAATCTCAAGACATCCAACTCAGAGAGACTCCTGGAGGATCGAACTGAAAAAAATGAAGGAGACTCTGGGCGTTCTATGAAAGGGCTAGGTAGGTGGCACATGAAGGGGTCTATAGATGGAGAATATCTTGTCCTGAGTTCTAGATCTGATTTCGGCACTGAAAGAATGGGTACAGCCTGCTGAGGTGCAGAGGGGCCTGGTGAAACATGTTGCTGCACCAAAGGAGAGCTCAGCACAGAGCCAGAAACTAAAGAGGCTGGAGCTGACACCAGACCAGATGGCACTGTGAAAGTAAATGGTACCAAGGAGACATCAGGCTGAAGTTTCAGTACCTTAGCAGTCGGTTCCGAGGGCATCGGAACCAAAGTCTTATGTTTGCAGGCCACTGGCACTGATGGACATACAGGTACCGAGTAGCTCCTCTTTTTTTGAGTATCCTGGTTATAGGTGTCGGCCTTGGACAAGGCTTCACTATAAGATGTTTTGAGCAAACCTTTTAGTATGAGCTTGTTATGGGTCTATATTAAAATTGCGAAGAGGTGTTACATTGAACGCCTCTTCACCAACACATAAACACCGAATACATTAAACCGTGAATGGTAAAAACAGTGATTTCTTTCCCTGGGAAAGAAATCACTAGTACCAAACACACACACACACTATTTAAAACATAACTAAGTGGGAAGTTTTGCCCTCCATTCCCCCTAACTAAATATACCAACTCCGAGATTGCACTACAGTGGGGTAAAGTGCAATGTTAAGGCTCAAGCCAAGCGACTTTTTTCCCTGGGAAAAAATCACTGGCCTGAGCCTTCACTCTTTATGATTTGGTGAAGAGACGTTCGATGTAATGCCTCTTCGCGATTTTAATATAGACTCGCTTGTTACGGCTCTCAACTAAAGTTCTCTGACTGAGGCCCATATAAATATCACAGTTAGTTTCTAAGTGGGGGGGGGGCTCCTAAACAGTAGACATAAGAAAGATGTTCATCAGAATTGGGCATCTTTCTTCCACAATACTGGCACTGCTTAAAACCAGATGTGCCTTTTGTTTTTTGCCATCTTGAAAATGGAACAAAAACTCACTCACACACATACACATAACAGGAAGGAAAAAATAGATGATCTACCAACAATGGTACATAAGACTACCAATAAGGTAAAAAGGGAGAAACAGAAAATCCACCAACAATGGTAGATAAGACTACCAGAATGGTAAAGGGTGGAGAGAAATACCAATGATGGTATAGAAGAAAAAAATCCTGATGGGCTAAGAAGGAAGAGAGGGGATACACAAGATAAATGTATATGGTAGAACTACTCACACTCAAACAGAAATCAGAAAAAATATAACTCAAGGATATTTAAACAGATTGAAAGTTATAGAAAAAAATCTAAGTCCATTAGCTGAGAGCAACGGCTGATGCGTCTTGCTGGCAGAACGGCAAATGAGATCTGGGGTAATGGAGAGGGGGCATTGTGGGTAGAGACTTACCCTGAAAGTTTTTTTAGCTGTCGCAAGCCATATAATAGCCGAGCCTGTTCTGAGGTTCGGAACCGTATCCCAATTGTCAGGAATTAAGGAAGACTGACAACATTAGATCAAGAATTACACTAAGTGTAGGAAGGGTAAAGGAGTAATATATTAATATGATTTATGACAGAGAAAAAGGAAACTTTAACAGAAAAACACTTTGAGGAAAACCCAAGAGGTGAAGATGACCACTTCTTTACGCGAAAAATGGCAAACAAGATCTGGGGTATTTTAGGGGTTGGTGCATTTTGGGTAAGGAGGGAGCTTGAGAGCATTTTGGCTGTCATGAACTTTAGAAATGGCCAAGTCAGATCCGAGGATTGGATATGAACCCAACAGTTGAGGACTGAATGAAAATTGATAACATCAGATCAGATATTTTGAATCTAACTACAACCACCTCATTCACCTGCTTACAGGCTACAAAGTCTTACATAGTGGTAGACCCAGCATCTCAGCTTGTGTAGATTTCAATGTAAAAATAATCATCGCTTTATCGTAACCTGATGAGTATGACCTCAGCTAGCTACTGCTACATAACCAGTACTTAGGTTCACAGGTTCATAGAGTAGTACTAAGCTAACTGCCCTTGCAAGCCATTTTAAGTCTAGCCAATTATCCCTTGTGAGACTCAAACGCTGTACTTTGTATTTGTAAGGCAAACACCTTAACCATTAGACCACCCTCCCAACTGGGGACTTGTTGTGCAAAACTCTGCCTAGGTTTACTCTGTCTACCTCTGCCAACCAAAGAGATATCACTGAATTGCTTCTGAATGTGTATAATAGCAAAAATATTATCATAAGTGATTTTAATCTCATATTAGCTTCTGGCACTTTCTGATCTATCCCATCCTTTTTGTGGGTTATAACATAACCTAGTTAAAAGAGTTAACTAAACAGAATTACATTAACTGCCAATAATTTACATCTGGACTTAATACTAACCTATAGTCCTGATAGGGTTGCTCATTGTACAGTACAACCCTCCTTAATCAGCAGTCATACTGCAATAGTCTGTTTTTTTTTTTTTTTTAATTTCCCTCCCCTTTACCTTTGACCATTTGGGTCTTCTACTGCCCCAGTGACCAATTAATTCCCCCCATTATGACCAGCCAGAGAGTAAACTGAAGCCTTAAGTGGGTATCTACTTCCCCATATCAATGGCTTTGCAAGAGTACACACACTGTTTTGCTGGTCACGCACTCCCCTGGTTCCTATGCAAAAAAAAAAAAACATACTTCTGGGCCTTCCCACGAATGCAATCCTGCTGTATGATCAAGCCAAAACCCTACATTGGGATGTCCATGGTGATTTCAACACTTCCCTATTCCTCCCGGTCTACATCCTCAAGTTTTAGCACTGCTAATCAAACCTAGATCATCTTGGGGCACTAACTTATTAGACATGATTATACATCAACCCTGAAATATTGTGCAAAGCCATATTTATGCAGCACTTTCTCAACCAGCTCTCAAGTCACTGAACCAAAGTTTTTGTGGTAGTATAACATGAATACAGCATGTAGAGTAGGCTACAAATTTGATATCTGTCCCATAGCAAGCCAAAGTCTTAGCAGGCCAGGTATCCTGTTAAGGGGTTCAAAAAACTGCACTGCGTGGGATGCATAAGTTTTTATTTTTGTGTTAAGTCATAGATTGAACATAACAATATACTATATATTAACAATGGTTCCATTACAAGTGATGGACATGTATTTGCTGTTATATTATTTTACCATGTCCAGTTCTCTGACTATGTTTCCTAACTCTGTGTCTCTGAGACTGCAGTTTGCGTAGGTATTATGCTTGGAATCATGTTGATAGATTTACAATGCTTTACCTAACAGCTTAAACTCAGAAAATGTTTCATCAAAAGCACTTTCGATGAAACTCAAAGTAAATCTTCTTTTGCAGGGTGGCAAACTCCCCATACCCCTTTCTTTCCCACCAACTTTGCATACTTCTCAGACTGCAATAGTGATAACCAACCTTTGGCTTAAAGCACTCTGGTACAAAATACACTTAAGAGCATCCTTGTGTTAATATATAGTATATAGTATAGTTAATATATAGTATATTGTTATGTTCAATCTATGACTTAACACAAAAATAAAAATAAGTTATATACTCATGTGGGAGGGTGGCCTAATGGTTAAGGTGTTTGCCTTATAAACACAAGCTGCAGGGTTTGAATCGCAGAAGGGATAATTGGCTAGGCTCACAATGGCAGTTAGCTTAATACTAACCTATGAACCATAACATTCCATGTGAGTTGTCAATCTCACCTTCATTCTTACAGATGGATTCAAAGCCAATCCTTGGCTCCGAGTCGGCCAACTACAAAGCTCGAGGCCAAGCACCTTGAGTTACCTTGGATCTTGTTTGCTGCCTCTAATAATACCATATGCCATTCTGCCACTTTTTAAGGTAAAAAACATAGGAAAGACAAAACAACCATGATAAAACATGAATCTTGGTCCTCGAAAAAACCTGGAGGGGGGTAGGAGGGTGGGAAGTAAGAGTGAAGGCGAGATGAACAACTCACATGGAACGTTATGGTGAGTACATAACTTCTTTATGTGAAGTTGTTCTATCTCGCCGTTCATTCTTACAGATGGGTAGCATCCCAAGCACCATCTTTCTCGGGTGGCTCATGGGAGTATGTTTCTCAGGACAGTAGAACCAAAGGAGGCCCTGTCTCTGGAGGTCCTATCAACTTTGTAATGAGTGATAAAGGTATGAGGCTTTGACCAAGTGGCTGCTGCACAAATATTGTCTATTGGTAGCCTAGCTGAAAATGGAGAAGATGTGGACACAGCTCTGGTTGAATGAGCCTTAATTTTGTGTTGTAGAGGTAAACTGGCAGCTGAGTAATTAAAAGTGATGCAGTCAGATAACCATTTTGATAGCGTTGTTTTTGCTACAGGCATACCTCTTCTAGAATCTGAAAAGAAAACAAAAAGTTGTTCAGATCTTCTGAATTCTTTGTTTCTATCTAGGTAAAATCTGCGCAGTCTGTTCACATCAAGTTTATGCAGCATATACTCCAAATTGTTGGTGTGTTTAGGGAAAAACACTGGTAAAGCTACAGTTTGGTTAAGGTTAGCTTCAATACAAACTTTATGTAAGAATGAAGGATTTTTTCGCAGTGAAATACTGTCAACATGAAAAACCAAATATGGAGGTTTTATGGACAAGGCTTGTAGCTCTGAGACTCTTCGAGCAGACTTGATGGCTAAGAAGATAGTCTGCCAAGACAAAAATTTCAAATCACATGAGGAAGCTGGCTCAAACGGTGGGAGAATAATGCATGAGAGCAAAAAATTTAGGACCCAGGGGGTATAAGGGGATTTAACTGGTGGTTGAAGGTGGAAAGTCCCTTTGAGAAAGGATTTGAATGGCTTGCATGACATGTTAAAGCTCTCAGTACCAAGATGAAAATTAGAGCTGGCAGCAAGCTGCACACAAATTGTAGCTGCCACTGCTCCTTTGTTGAAAAGCATAGTCAAAAGTTCTAATGTAGAGGAAATAGAGGCTTGGTAACTGTCAATGTTATACTGAGAAGCCCATATGGAAAATCTCTTCCATTTGCTGAGGTACAACTTCCTAGTAGAGGATTTATGAGAAGATATTAAGATATGTTGTGTTTCGTTTGAGAGGTTATAGAACCTGGCTATGTTGGGAATTGGAGCAGCCAAGCTGTCAATTTTAGGGACTGAAGGGAGGAATGAAGATCCCCCGATGAGTGCATCAGAAGGTCCAGAACTGGGTCTAGAATCCAAAGCTCTTCCAGCAGATGAGGTCGAAGGAAGGGGAACCAAATCTGATGAGGCCATTGAGGGCCTATTAGAATGATGGTCCTTCCCAGGGCTTTGGCTTTCTGTAATACTTTGGGTATCAAGGGAATTGGTGGAAATGCATAAAGGAGACCCAGAGGCCAATCGTGTATGAGTGCGTCCCTTGGGGAATCTCCCAGAGGGGGAATCAGGGCAATGTAGCTTCTGCATTTTGTGTTCATGGGGGATGCAAAGAGATCGCAGCAAGGCTGGCCCCATTTGCGGAATATTCTTTCCACTATTTCTTTTTTGAGTGACCACTCATGAGTCAACAAGATTGCCCTGCTCAGTTTGTCTGCTATCACGTTGGATTTCCCCAAGATGTGCATTGCTATCAGAAAGCGCTGGATGGAGGTAGCCCACTGCTACACTCTTAGGGCCTCTCGACAAAGGGGATAGGACCTGGTTCCTCCTGGTTTGTTTATATACCAGGCCACTGATATGGTTCTCCATCTGAATCGCAATTGTCTCCAGAGGGAGATAATCCTGAAAGTACTGCAATGCCAAGAGTACTGCTCTCATCTCTAGGACATTGATATGCAGATGTGTCTCTTGTTTGGTCCATGTGCCTTGGGCTGTTCTTCCCTGAAAATGCCCCCCTCCACCCGATCAGAGAAGCATCTGTGGTTACAGTGGCCGATGGTGAGGGTAGACTAAAAGGACGACTTATCGTTACTTGGAGAGAGGTCAACCATCACTGAAGATCCTTTTTGCAAGAGTTTGTTAGAATGATGAGACATTGGGAGTTCTTGATAGGACCATTGTGTGAACAGGAGCCATTGTAGAATCCGCATATGCATACTACCCAATGGAATCACTATTACTGCAGCTGCCATCATCCCCAACAGCTTTAGCACTTCTGAGGCTGGCACCTTGTCTCTGGATATGACATTCAGAATTTGCTGACGAAGTACTGATATCCTTTCTGATGGAAGTTTTAAAGTGATGGTGATGTCCAATTCTGCTCCGATAAAAAGAATATGTTGCGATGGCGACAAGGCAGTTTTTTCTGAGTTTATGGTAATCCCAGGATGATTGCACAGAGTAAGTGTGGTGTCCCTGGCTTGTATAAGCTGATGCCTGGTGGTGGTGGTGAGGAGTCAATCGTCTATGTACGGAAACACCTGGAATCCCTAACGCCTCAGGTGAGCCATGACTACTGCCACAAATTTGGTGAACACTCTGGGGGCTGTAGTGAGACCAAAGGTCAGGACTCGAAACTGGTAGTGATTGGCTCCCAGCCAGAAGTGCAGATGATCTCTGGATGATCTGGCCATTTTTATGTATTGGTATGCATCCTGGAGAGCTATCATGCACATCCAATTGTCTTTCCCTTAAAAGGGAAGTATCAACTGTAGCGTGACCATCCAGAACTTCTCCTTCTTGACAGATCTGTTTAGTCTGCTGAGGTCCAAAATAGGTCTCCAGTCCCATGTCTTTTTTGGAACTAAAAAGAATCTTGAGTAAGTTCCAGATCCTATCTGTTCTGCTAGGACTGGTTGGATGACTCTTTTTTCTAGCAACCTTTAGACCTCTATTGTTGCTTGTTCCCTGTAACTGAGTGGAACGTCCGGGATTTTTGTTATCAAAGGGGGAGGAGTGATGAAGGGAATACAATATCCTCTGGAAATTAGGCTTTGTAACCAGTTGTTGTTTGTTATTTTTAGCTAGGTATCTGGATACAAAGAAAAGTGACCCCCGACTGCCTCCAGAGTAGGACAGTGAGGCCTCCATTCAGGAGCGCTGGTAGGGCTTTCTGAAGAACTGGTCTCTGTCACCCTGATTTTGCAGACCTCCTCTGCCATGAGGGCGGCATCTTCCATTATTGCCCCCTCCTCTGCCCCTGGAGGGGAGTTCACCACGTGTGTCCAGAAAGGCTCCTTGGGCTTTTCAGAACCACATCTTTCCTCCTTTTTGACACTTTGGGTAGGGTCAGTAGGGGTGAAAAAATGGACTCCGACAGCAAACAGAGTCTTTCCTTCCTGCTTACACCTGGTCAGACTTTCCTTAACTTTGGGCCTGAAAAGAGATAAGCCATCAAAAGGGGTGTTGACAAAAGATGACTTAAAGGGCTCCGCAAAGGAACATAAGTGCATCAAGGTGTGTCTCCTAAGAGCAATTCCTGTACCTGCTGCACTAATTGAACCATCAGCTGCATATGAAATCAGATGCATGGAAGAGTTCACTATGGAATTAAGGGTAGCAAGCTGGGATGCAACCTTGTCTGTAGCTCCCTCAGCTACCGTACCCTGTAGAGTATCTCCAAGCTCTTTTAGGAGGCCTCTCTGCAGTCTTGTGAAATGTGTGAGGTAGTTCAGTGAATGCATGGCCAACGTCGCTGAACTAAACATGCACTTTCCGTATCTATCCATGATCCTAGAGTCTCTGTTAGGAGGATGGACAGAGGAAGAAGTTTCCGACATCTCCTTTTTGGTGGGTGCCACCACCATCATGACATCAACAGGCACTCCCTTTGTGAGAAAGGTCTTATTGTGAGGGGCAGAAATAAATTTATTGGGCCTCCTAGGGACAGGCTCCAAGGTGTCCGGAGACTCCCACACCCTTCGTGAGACCAGCTCCATAAGCTCATCAAAGGGCGGAGACACCCAAGTGGTGGAGGGCTGAGACTCAAAAGCTTTCAGGAGGACCGACTCATCCTCAGTAGGGATGGTGGGCTTCCATCCACCCCTCTGCTTTAGAATTTCCAAGATATCTGCAAATGAGATATCTTCAGAGGGGGACCATGGGGACCCTTCTGATTCATCCAAGTTGGTGTCAGATGTGATAAGACTCCTGCAGGGAGTCTAGATGCTTCGTCTTGCAAATTCTCTTACTGGGAACCTCATCAGTGGAAGCTTCTGGTGAGGTCTCAGAAGAGCAGGGACCACCCAGTGGGGGTTCCTGAGGCTCAGGGTCTCTATGCTTCAAAGGGATCTGTGAGGCAGAAGTAGTCACGGGAGCTTTTAGGGAAGAGGTAGTTGGTCTTGAAGTTGTGGATGTCCTGGGGGACATTACTCTCCTCATGGCCTCAAAAGCACACCTGCTCCGGTGGGAGGGAACCCCCAGATCTAAAGAAACAGATGATTCCCTTGGCACCAGAGCAGTGGGCTCTGATGCAGAGGTAGGAGCTGAACTCATCTGAGCTGAAGCCCCAAGAGGCAAAGTTGCTACCGAAAGATCGGTTTGACTATCCTCTCCAGACCCGACCGGAGAGTGTCGGCTCCTAGACTCCTCAAGGGCCATCAAAGAAGGCTGAGTAATCAGAACCAATGGCAGTGGAACAGGCATCTGCCCCAAAGGCTCCACAATCATCAGTTCTAACTCCTCTGGCTCCAAAAGACCAGTATGGCTCAGAGGAGGAAAAGAAGTAGATGGGGGAACGGTTTTCAGTTCTAAAACCACTTGGGTCGGAGCCGATAAAAATTTGGCAAATGCCAGTGCCTGTAACAACTTCTGCACCACACAATCCACATCCAAATCCGATAGGCTTATTGTGGACAGAGAAGAATGGATCGAGGGTGGAACCGACTGTAGAATTGGTGAAATTAGCACTGCAGAGACTGGTTTCAAGATTGGGGACCGGCTCCAAAATGAAAAGACGCTTGGCTCTGAAGACTGTGGAGCCGACATCGATATTTTTTTTGATGGTGATGGATCCAAGGCTCTCTGCTCCGAAGAATTAGACTTAGAAGATTTAGAAGATTTTGGGGATTTACCAGTTTTGTCATGGTCGTCCAAAGCTTCTTGGAAGGATGATTTTAAAAGCCCTCTGTCAATTAGCTTTCTTTCTCTTTCATGTAGGACTCGACTACTGAAAGAATGGCAGATGGAGCAACTCTCTTGCAAATGCAAAGCACCCAGACAGTAAACGCAATTGACATGACTATCAGTCACAGACATTTTTTTGTCCACACTTTGAACATTTTTAAACCAGACTTGGGTTGCTTTTCCTTATCCTGATCGGCCATAATGCAAATGCACACAAGAAACTTTGCTGTAAAAATATGAAACTACACACAAATGAAGATAGAACAACTTCACATCTACACACACAAGTGAAAAAAACTATCAAAGTCAACACACACACAAGTATTGAAGTGTAATTAGCCCTTAAAACACACAGGCTCTATAAAGACAAAAATAGTCTAACTGTAACAATTGAAAAATCTCAATTAGCACACCACTATGTTAAAAAGTAATTAGCACTAAAACAAAATGGGCTCTATAAATTCTAACTACTAGCAATAATAACACTCTATTATAACTATAATTACTTCTATTCTACCAAAAAGGTACACCAGAAAGGGAAGGGAGATAGTAAAAATGGCCTTAAAATGCTATAAAGAACTAGAGAAAGCTAAGTAATATATAATATTTAAGTGTTATGGAAAATATGAAGAAAACCTAAACTACAATAATGTAAAATACAGGAAATATCTATAGAAGAAAAAAACTATACTGGCCCGTGCTGTGAGGAAACCTCCAATCTGTTGCAGCGGCAAATTAGATCTGAGGTAACTCAAGGTGCATCATGGGATAGGGACTTGGCCTTGAGGTGTCTGAAGACCTCAAGCTTTGTAGTTGGCTGACTCGGAGCCGAGGATCAGCTCCAAACCCATCTGTAAGAATGAACAACGAGATAGAATAACTTCACATTAATATTTATGCATTTCTTTTCATATTTATTTGGTAACTGGGTAGTCTGGATGAGTCAAACCCTTTTTCAGAGGGGACCTCATGGAAAAAGGCTCCAAATACAGATTGCGCCTCCCCACAGCAACAAACCATTCAACCACTAGCTACCATAAATTTCATGTTCAGAATAAATACAGATTGATACTACAAGCACAAAAGAGGAGGAATAGCTGCCTTATAAATGAGAAAGCTAACTGATTACCAGTCAGGGAAAGAGCTAACCATCTTCAGTGCTACCTGCTTTTCAAGTTACAAAACCTTGACCACTGCTCTCTGCTAGCTGTTAAACTTGATGTCAGAGAAATATGCAGCCTCAAGTGATTTCATCCTGGAGGAAACAATCCCCGGGATTCATGAAGCTTGCGCCAGGCGCATACATAGCGTAGGCGGTATAACGCCAAATATGGCCATCGAGCGACTCAGGTACGATCCAGTTCCACGTGCACTACCGGCGTATGCCAGAACTGCGCAGCCCCCGGCGTAGGTATGCTAATCACCCCATGTGCAGTGTCGCACCATGCAAATGAAGGCATACAGCGATTAATGAAGTGGTGCAGGCGTAGCGTAAGCCCACAGAAATGTAAACCAAAAAACACGGTTTATATTTTCCCAAACAGAACATCGGAGCTATGGAAGAGGGCCAGACCCAGGTATCACAACGTTAACATATGCCAATAGCAAAATACACAGCCAATGGCATAAGAGAAGATGCACAACATGTAAATAACATTTAATGTCATGTCCACAGTAACACACAGCACAACCGCAGGGCATGTGTGCGGAAGCTGTAACATAAAGAAATAATATAAAAATGTCATAAAATCGCAACGTAATAGAAATCAGGTTTACGGCATAATACACAATGGTAGGGATGGAACACCACAACCAAGGTGCAAGGGTTGCTAAGGGCCTGCGATAGTCAATGCCATGCAAATGAGGCAGATAATACTGAATCGCAAATGTCCCGCCAGATGAAGGTTGTACCATACGGCGCAGTGGTATAACACCCAGGAGTGGCTCAGAGGAGATACATGACATCAGCAGAGGGATGTGCCACCGTAGCAGTAAGCACATTGGAGCATTGCAAATCTGGCCTGTCCGTTGCTAAGCAAAGCTGCAGGACAGGGGTGGGGAGGAATTGTTTAGCTGAGAGCACACATGGTGCCCAAAAGCGCATGTGTACGAGGACGAAAACATGCCCGAAACCCAGTAATCGGACACACGCACCACAAACAATAGCAGAAACAGGAAGGTCAGGGGAAGAAAAGAAGGAAATGCGGAAGTAGGGTAATTGGAGTACTAATGAGCAATCAACACCAATCAACCCACGAAGGCCAATCGAAGGCAGCTGACAAGTCTGCTTGCAGAAACCTGCAAAACAGGATAGGGGAGGAATTGGAATGCAAAGAAAGGAGGGGAGGTATTGGATTGCAAAGATAGGAGACCTGACACAGCAGAGCAAAGCAAACTGACAGCAGACTGGCAGTAGCACACATAACGCAAGATACGCCAGGTCCAGGAAAGTACAAATGAAAGTAGGCTGCAGGATGCACGCCAGAAAATGGTAGGTGCAATGTGCAGAAATGTAAAGGGAAGGTCAAGAGGTAATCCATGGCAGGCAAATGTAATTCAACACCAAAGGCACCACAATAGTAGTTCCGGCAGTAAAACACATAAGATAACCTGTAGCTACGATCGTACATACACACCCTATGACATCATCAGTGTTCACAGCACAATAGTATAAAGTGTGAAAGCACCCAACACACACCTGTGTATTCCCAAACACCGCACCATAGGTGTAAACACACGGGGAACTTTTAAGATGTACATGTTGGGAGCTGCCATAGCTGTGATTCATCAGCATGTGTTAGAGACTGACGGTGTTGTGGAGGATGATGCCAACAACCACCGCAGGCCTCGGAGGAGAAGGAGAGTGTTCAGACCAAGGGTAACCTACATGACCTGGAGATAGTAGAGCATTACAGGGTGGACAGGGACATCTTACAGCAAATAGTGGAGCTGTGCCGGCCACGCCTGAGAACCAGAAACAACAGAGGGGAACCCATCCCAGTGGACACGAAGGTATGTGTAAGCCTGTGAATACTGGCCACAGGTACCTTTCAAAGGCCAACTGGAGATATAATGGGTATCTCACAGGCATCAGCATCCAGGGTACTACACCAGTTCCTGGATGCCATGTTACCACATGCCAATGAGCAGATATACTTCCCCAGAACTCAGGAGGAGTTGGCCAGCAATATGCACCACTTCCACCATGTGGCACAATACCCGGAGGTACTGGGTGTGATAGACTGCACGCACATACAAATCAAGTCACCACCCAGTGAGCAGGGTAGGCGCTACATAAACCACAAGGGATTCCACTCCATCAACTGCCAGGTCGTGTGCAATGCCCAGGGCATTATCATGGATGTGTGTGCTGGCAGCCCTGGAAGCTACCATGACTCCCATATCTGGCATGCCTCACAGCTGTATCAGGTATTTATCAGGGGGGACATCCCACATGGCCATCTCGTGAGGGATGCTGGCTATGCACTGGAGCCGTGGATGATGACTCCCATCAGAAATGCACACACACCCATGCAAGAACGCCATAATGAGGCACACGCACAAACCAGAATCATCATAGAGTGTGTGTTCAGGATGCTGAAATCATGGTTCCGGTGCTTGGATACATCTGGTGGAGCCTTGCAGTACTCTCCAGGCATGTGTGCCCACATCGTCATAGTATGTGCCATGCTACATAATATGATCCTGCGGAAGCAGCTGCAGCAGGGACAAAATGATGAAGGCCCTCATAGCCCACCGCAATTGCCAAGGCCATTACAGGCACAGAGGGATTCAGACCATAAACACACTGTGCCAGCCCCAGTAGGCAGACGGAGGCATGCCCAATATGACTACGCCTTGGCAAAGAGGGAACGTATAGCACATACAGTGTAGGCCCCTACGGACTGACACCTCTCCACCTGCACACACAGTAAAATGGATGGCACACAAACATGACCACTTGTAAATTGTAATGTATAGGTGGCCCAATGTGTGACTCCTACATAGGCAGCCCTCAAACATTGTAAACACAACAGCCAGTGGAACACGGAATGTCAACACCTGAACAGTACATGAGCCTTACAGCATATGGTGGTGCTGTGTGCCTGTCACGTTCCCCGCCAGATATATATATATATATATATATATATGTATATATATATATATATATATATATATATATATATATATATATATATAGATATATATATATATATATATATATATACACATACGCATATATATAATACAGATAGAAAGGGCAATAGAGGGATATATGGTGATATAGATGGATTCAGCGATATCTGAAAATATAATAGATAGTTCAACGACATTCATAACACCTTGGAGGTACAAATAAATAGGATACCGCCAACCATGGAATGTGTAACATACCGACATGTGTAACCACGAGGCTGAAAGACCGATAGAACACAGTACCGGAACAGTACATCCGCGAGTAATAGTATGATGATATGAAGGGACAGTTAGTCACCGCTGCCGGTGTCGCGGTCCACGTAGGTATTGTGTTCAACTGTGTCTGTGAGTGCCGTAGTCTGTGTAAGTGTGCATTTAGGGTGCCATGTGCGTCTGTGTGACTGTAATGTGTGTGTGTATCCGCAACATGTGTTTGTTAGTGCCAAGTCAGAGGCAGATCAGTATGGTAGGTGTGGGTATAACTAGCCGTAGGCATACGGCTACTACCTGTCCCACAGTAGGAGGGACAGCCCCACCCTGGGCAGGTGTGTCCAGACATAAAACAGTACAAAGGGCAAATGTCCGAGATGGTAGGACATAAATATGTCCCATATATAATGTAACAGTCGTATGTAATAGAATAGTTATGCCTGTATGTAAGAAACGTAAATGTTACATGCAATATGATAAGTAGCCAAAGTCACACAACAATAGGTATGTAGTGAGGATAAAAGTATGTGCTAACCTGTGTACTGACCATGGCTACGTGTTGGCCTGAAAACACCACTGTTGTCCCGCAGGTGTCCAACAATGACCATATGAAAAGGTGGCAACCTATGGCAAACAGGCTCTTTTAACAACACAACCACAATGACTGCAAATATCTGGGACAGAAATACAAGAGATAGCTGTCACTTACACATATCCCTTGATATATCGCCACAATTACGGAGGTATACAAGTAGCAAGCTCACCTGCAGATGATATAGAAACCAATTAACAATGGCCCAACGTACAATCCCGTAACATAAGTCTACTAACTGTTAGCTCTCTAATTAGGGATGGAGCCCACACACATATATACGGATTATGTAGAAATGCAAGGCCCACAAACCTGTATATGCTACGTACACCCACCGACATCCCCCACACTAGAAACTAAAGCAATACAGACTGTAATAGCAGCACAAACATCCAGTCAGTCAATTACATCTGCAGAACCCTCAACATACCGTGTGAGAGACACAATTAAAGGCGTCATGCAAAATTGCAGGCGTTGTATAATGGAACAAACAGCCATGTTACAGGTTTTGTTTGCAATACTCCCGTTATCACACGTTGGGATGACAGGTACACCCATATGTTGAACCAAATACTCTACCTGTCACACACAATCCACGGGGGACATGAATCCAAACTATACTTGTCTCCATGCATAGCAGTTGCAGTTACACATAACAAAACACAATACTGACCGTCTCCCCGAAGGTAGGGCAAATAGGCAACGCCCAAGTGGAGAATCCAATTATACCCCACTGTTGCCACGTAATTGGTGAATGGAGTAGCTGCACAGCTGATATGCAAGTAATTAGTCACTCAGGAACACCAACTGGTGGGATGAATCCACATGTTACAGGTATCGACATATATAAGGATGACTTGCCAGACATTCAAACCGTATGCTCATACCGAATACCAGTTGAAACACTGTGAGAGAGATAGAAATGAAATGCTGTAAGGACAACAAGGTATGTAGAACGCCCGATATGTAAGGTTATGTATAGCATGATCTGTATTAATTAGTTTTACTGTATGTATAGCCTGGTTTGCATTAATTAAACGTGTCTGCAATGCATAAAGTGGGGAAAGGTATTTCTGTACTGATGTCTTGCTGAGCATACTAACGCTTGTAGAAACTGTGCGTCCAGCAGTGGGACACAAGGTACACAGCACAGACACCACAAGGGATGCTACATGAGGGCGTTAAACAGAACAATTCCATACAACCCGCCGTCAGTGGTAGGGTATGTCCAACAAGGACGTGCCATAGCAGGGAATAGTATATGTTGATATACTGTCACAGCACGCATGTGTATGGGCATATAACATTAATGACATATGTAAGGTGGTCCCGCTGTGCAAGCATGCTTTGCATTATGGGATACTATGTGAAATATGTGTAATGTATAGTATTATAGGTAGATATGACAGATATTCTACACAGCATAACAGGCATATCATGCATACCACAGGTATCGTCTATTGGTATGTACAATAACAGGATACATATGGCCTGTAGGTATGGGACATAGTAATAGCATGATAGCTAATCTAAATGGAAGGGCTACCAAGTAACCATGCACAAAGGACATGTAATAGCTTCACAGGTGCATAGTGGGGTACTATGCAGTCTGGCAAGTCCATGTGTAAGCACAACTACAGTGTTCACACTAGTGGTACCTCTCTAGGGTAGTGTCCTGTGAACAGCAGAGCCAGGTGTCACCTGCACCTCTGCACAGTACAGCCACTGCAGTGATCCCAGGCCTACATGTGTCTCCCAACCACCAAGGGAGGTATCACATGAACAGTGCTACTGAGTGTCCCTGCGTGATGTACATAGGACTTATGTTCGAAAGCATGGTGAGTGACCAGTTTGGGAATGTAACCCACAAGCACATCCCACTCATTGTGGCATGTGTGCACATATCCATGAGCATGTTGCTCACAGTGGCCTCTGCTTATGTCGCGTATGAGGAGTATATCCATTAATAATGTTGTGGACATGGGCTCTGTCTGATCAGCAGAGGTCACCCCTGAGTATGTAGTATGCAAATGTGTACACATGTGGTGTCCATAGTGCAGCCACATATTTAAACTGTCGTAGCTCAGTAAACGTCATGGCGTGTTAATGTTGTGGCATGTAAAGCTGTAGCTGTTGTGTAAGGTACACCCTAAATGGGGTGGTGTACCCTTGAATGTGTGTAGATGTCTTGAGTTCAGAGGTACAATGGGTGCCTATGTACCAGCTACACACCCAGTACAGATAGGTGTGGCCACGTAGAAGGATATCCACACCACAGTGGCAATACGGTAATCACAGGAGTGGGTGCGACATATGTGTGTACTGCAAACATGTACAATGTGATATGTATCTAGGGGACTACCATCCATGTGATAGTCAGTGGGTGAATGGTGTAATGCAAAGGTGATGTGCATGCACCTTGTGTCATGCAGCTTGATGCCATAATAGTCATATTATGTATCTGTCACAGCGACACCCATATGGTTGGAGTCAGTATCAGCTGGTGGAGCAATCATGGTGCTTGGTATGCAGGGGTTTGAAAGCTAGGCAGGGAAAGTCCCATGTGCTAGCCTGTTCCACAGGGAAGCATATACTGAACATGAGGGGCCCTATGACTGAGGACCGTGGTATACCAAATGGACCTGACATGTAGTAGGTACTATGGTATGCTGGCCTCACTGTGTGTCCTGTCCATGAGCCACATAGCATAACATCCTGAGACACAGGGTATGATGTGCAGGTGGATGTGTATGTTGTCAATACCAGAATGGGGAATGGTGCTGAAAGGCAATGAGAGGACAATGTAGGATGCGTGGACTCCCGTACCATCAGCACCTGCCCTGGTAACTGTATGAAAGGAGTCCACCATGTGTAGGGGCCATGCTCTGGCCCTAACAAGCCCAACCCGGGTGGCAGCAAAGGACGAGAGCCCAACAATGTCTCTGTGAATGACATCCTTGATGATGTGCCCCATAGCCATGCAGAGCAGTCCAGTCAGGTGTGTAGGACTATAGTCCCACTCATGCAATGTGGTGCCACCTGTGTGTAGTGTGATAAATGCTGCTGTGTGCCATTCAGGGGCTACAATGTCTGAAACAAGGCTATTACTGAATATGGTGGCCTAGTGGGGAGACATGTAATTCAGAGGTTGGTGGACATCACAGCCTGGGACGTTGGAAGGTGACATGGGGCCAGTGTCCCAGGACATATAGAGTGTAGGTCAGTACTGTGTAGGTGTGACCACAGGGACACCACAATGTTCATGTATGGATTGCGGCCCTGTAGTGAGTGAGAGGGTGTAATGTCAGCATTGAATCCATCCTCCAGCATGTTGGCAACAACACCTGGGTCTGCAATGTTCCTGAGTGACTGTTGTATGTGACAGCAGATGTGGGTGTTGCCATCGACTACTGATATACCACCATAATGCCTGGTGGTACACTCCGGAATGTGTGGCAGTCATGTTTACGTAGCTAGTCTTGGAGTATGTGATGAGGGACCCTGTGGCCCCACCACGGCTGACCAGTGAGCCACCCCACACATGGGAATGTACACCACTGTGTAACAGCCTACACCTGTTGTTGTACATCATATGTCCATGGAACATGACCACCAGAGTGGCGTCTGTTATCTGGTGTGTACCATCATGGCTCTGTGTGGAATAGCATGATCCATGCAGTTGTGTACATGCTAATGAAGTGCACTGGGGTATGTGTCAGCATTTGTATGTGCATTGTCCATCTGCACGGGTGTCATGATGTTAACAACCGCTGTCAGCAGACATCTGTAGTAGGTGTTGTAGTACTCATGTACTGTGTATGCTGTGATGGGTGTGTTGCCAGGATGTGGCTAACAAGGTCGATTAGCATATGTTCGGAATCCACCAATGAGGGGATAACCCCAGGTGTGTAACACCAGTCACACAGTGGTAGTGTTCATGCCAAAGGTAATGTAGGTCTTGGAGGTGGTGTGTATGGGTTGACCCAGCAGAGCGGAGGGTATGACTCATGGATGTGTCAGTACATGAGTGGCTATCCCAGTGAAGTGTGGGGTAGTGTCAGTCACACATCAGTAGTAGCTGTCTGAAGCCCACTGTCCACTATACCAACATAGAAGGTATGTTACCCGTGGGGTATGATGTTGACTCTGTCGCTTGTTACAATGTGTATAGCGGTCCCAGACACAGTTAGTTGCACGTGGAGCACCTCTGATGCATTGTGCTAAGTAACTTGCCAGGATGTGTGCAAAACATAGTGGGATATGGGAACCCCTCAGTTGTGGGTGTGCCGGTCCAGGTATGTGCCTGAAAGGTATGGTCTGTCTATAACCTGTCATTGCAGGTGTGCTCTGCAGAGCCTAGAGGCAGGTCCCAGTCACTGCAGAGATGTTTGAGTGGTGCATTATAAGGTGTGCCTTGCCTGCGTGCGTCACAGAGGAAGATGCAAGCATTGTGTCACATGACCCCATGTCATGCCTGCCAGTTACCGCCCTGCTGGTGACAGTTATTGGAAACTGTGCAAGACAGGCAGTATAGAAGCAGCAAGTGCCTTACATGTGACCTGTACTCCCAGGGCTGACAGGTGCAAGTCATCTGTGCCACAGCATTGTGTTTGACCAGGTCAGTCATAGTGGACAGATACCAGATGCCTGTGGAATGACAATAGGAGCATAGGCAACTGTTGAAGTGACACAGTCAGTCATTGTACAGTGGTATCATGTCCGGACGAATGCAAAAGGCTGCCCAGGGCTTGGCCCACACCCTCAGGGCTATAAGACTGGTGAGCTATTGCATGTCCCTGCAAACGTAGTCTGTGAAGTGGCATCACAGGGCAGTCACACTAACATGGAGAATGACAGTCATATCATACCTGGTGAGGTGTGGCATGGGTGCATAGGTTATGTTGCAGAAGCAGTTACCCGACAGCAAGATGTAAGCGACTAACGCCTTGTGTAGCCTGCTGTGTGGAACTGCAGTGTGACTCCCTACAGAGTCATCTATGACTGGTGTGTTGTGAATGTTATAACTCACTATTGGCTGTATGTGATGGGCACACATGAGTCTGTGGGCTATAAGCTGGTGATGTTGTCTTCCATGATGGGAGCTACCTCTGGTGCCTACAGTGAGTATGGAGACGTACTGCACAAGTTGTCCTCGTAGATGTGGCCAGTGGTGTAGATCATGTGAGACTATGTGATGGGTGGGGTGTGTTGCAAATGTTACACTTCCCCAAATGACTGTCAGGTGCAGTCAGGGTTGGTGACAGCATTACCCCCAGCCATAGCTGTCAACCTCCTGTCCCCAAACTGAGGAACATTAGCCCTCATACTGTGTGACAAATGGGCAAAACGTGGAACACTTACAACTGGCTTACTAACAGCTTCAACTAGGAAGGGCATATGATGGCTAAAATAGGCTGGTTTTACGTATAAAAAGATATTCTAATGAATTAATATGATTCCCATCTATTTAGCCATGGCTAGCAGGTAAACAATTTACAACAATGAATGTGTGACAGACCCTTCCAATGTGGAACCTTGAGGAACATGCACCTTTTAGAACCCCATATGAGGTACGCTCCTCGTAATGAGGTACACCTGCGAGCTATGCCCCCAGCACGGCTGCAGAAGTGCATCCCCACAGGCTGTAGTGCCGTATGTTGGGAGGTGAGCATTGAATGTGTACATGAGACAATTGCTCTATTGCCACATGTACGACATATCCCTCATATAGACAGGCAGTAGCACTGGTACGTGACAGTTGGACATGCCTGTATATACAACCATATCCCACAGGATATGTAAGCGTGTGTACAACAGCTGTTGTACCATAAGCAAGCTGGGAAGTGTAGGACAGCCAGTGTACCTGTGGGAAATGGTGTGGAATGGGTGCTATAGTAATCAGTAGCTCATGACATGCTCACAAGTTCTGAACAAGTGCCTAGCATGACCATACAATACAGATAGGGTGTTGGATAATATCAACCCACAAGTGGTGATGACAGTCAATTAGGGTGGCACCGCACTATGACCCTGCTGAATATGGTGTGCATGTCCATGAACCATTAGCACTGTAGATGTTAGCAGTACAGATGTACAAGACAGCACGGATATTTGATTACAAATACCTTTGCATGTCACAGGAGTGTTCCACCAGTGGCCTGTTGACAGACTCACAACTACAAAAGGTGCAAGAGTGACATGTGCACAGCACACCAGTGCCAGCTACAGTAGAACAGGGTTAATGTGTTGTACCCCACCCTCATTGTAGCCCATACCACACAGACAAATGTTAGGCATCTGTGTATGTAAGGCTGTGAATGGCCATGACCTATCAGTATAGCTGTGTCAGTGTTGTGAACAACATACAGAATGGGCTGTGTGGGTGAGGTGTGTGACATATGTGCATAGTCTGATGGATGATACCAGCAGTGTCACCTCTGGGTGAACATCCCCGTACCCATAAACTACTACCTAGGCTGTGGTCAACATTATAGACACTGTGTAAGGGATGGTGCTGTGCAGTGCACCCCCCGACATGGTGACGTCTCCAGGCCCCTTAGGTAGTCATATGAGGTACCCATTTCATGTCAGGGTGCCATCCATGAGCACAGAGATCACTGGACAGGCATATACAGCACTGTGGTGACCAATATTGGATCACATACCACCTGTAAGGGGTAATGGCTATGCATGGATGTGCGATACCAGCCTTCACAATCCTCACCTCCACTATGCAGCATGCTGTCTACCTTGCAGAAGGACATTTGCTACACCATGATGATGGACATGCTACATGTCCATATCCTGATCTATAAGACATATGTCATGGACAGCCACCGTCTTAATACTAGGATCGCCACAGGCTGGACAGATCCCTGTGCCATATATGTGACATGCTCCCGCCATACCATGCAACCCTGTCCAACAAAGCTGCACATGTCATCCCAGTCATACATGGTGAGATGTCCGCATGGTAGATGTACTATCAACTGAATGGAACAGTAATGTGGCACTGATGCACCTTGTGGTGGCACAATGGCTGTCTTGTACAGCTTGGAAACCATGCCCGCACATGCTATGGTTGATAACCATCCCTGCGAATGTTGTCTGACTAGCCATTGTCCCATGTCTATCACATGTGCAATACAGGCGATCCGTGGCAGGATGAACAGTTGTACAGTGCTGTGTAGATGTATCTGGCAAAACACATGCATGTACAGGTGTCCATGCGTATGTGTGCATTGTCACTGCTCAAGTCCATTACGGCTGTGTCTGTGTTGATATGTGACATATACACAGCATCCAGGTCAACAGTAGTACCGTGGACACATCCAGGCATGTGCAGATAGGTAAGAACACAAGTGCAGGCAAATAGACATGCCCACAGCAAGACAGCATTTACATGGAGTATGAACACTGTAATGAGGTGACACACATATATGGTGATGATATCCAATGCATAATGGGTGTGACGTGTGACACAAACACGTCAGTCATGTCAGTGTCATGATGCTTTGCAAAGATAACTGTGCAGATGTAGTAGATGTCATAGAAATGTATGTACAGCAGTATCTCTGTACATCTCTGAAACTGTGACCTGTCACCATCATTATGTCTTACAGATAATGCCCCGTACACGCCTCCCAGCATACACCCGCCAGGAGGATGATGTCCTCATCCCACAGCTCCATGACAACTATGACTTGTTGTTCAGCCATGTGCCACAGCATGCCCAGCAGCAGGATGACCTGTGGCAGGATCTACGCAGGAGGGTGAACGATGTGGGAGGCCATAACCGCACCTACCAGCAGGTGCGCAGACACTGCACGGACTTGATACGACATGCAAAACAGCGTGCCACTGCAATCTCCAGGGAACAAGGTGGAACAGGTGGTGGGCCACCAACCCAGCCCCCACTCACACACACCGAGGAGCTACTGGCCAGTCTGGGGACACCCAGGGAACAGCATCCAGAAACACTAGCTGCCATCGTGGAGGTGGGTGTCTCCCAACCAATGAGCCAGGAGTTGCCTGGTAAGTCAGTACTGCACATATGGCTATTATATCCCATGTAGTTGCATGTGTCACTGTACATTATGTGAAGTAACAACATATGCAAGGTATGTGGACACACATGCTGCATACTAGAGTATGCTACGTTGTGTATGCACTCATGTGCATACTATATGCTATTACATAGGTGAATGTGTTCACATGCACAGTGCAACCTGTGGCTGTCATACAGTCATGGATAATGTTCATACTGGTGTGTCACCCCTATACAGGTACCTCTGGCGTGCCGCACAGACATGAGTCCGTTGCAGGTGAGACTGTCATCAGTATCAGGCATGTTACAGTGTAGATCTATTTGCCATGTGGCCAGTCAACACTTGCACACCTAATGTTTGTTCCAGTCAAGATATGCAGGTCGCACCACCAGTCATTGACACAGGCCACCCATGTGCAATATATACAAACGTAATGATACATCGACTTGAAACCACAGTACTTGTCATTGCGACATGTGTGGTCAGCTGTGCATACAACGGTGGAGGTGTTCTACACTGGAGGCATATGTAGTATGCATTGGATCAACATGTGTGGTACGCACACAGTACCACACAGTGAGCTGTGTAATGGGCAGCCCACAGGTGTCACCATTGTGTCATATGCCCCAGCATTGGGTGCACACATTGTGATGTGCCACCTAACATGTCCCAGACATGTAGTGTTCTGTCTGCAATATTGTCACACTATCGCATGATTTATACCCCACATACCAAACATACAACCCATTGTCTGCATAACCCTGTGGATTGTGACATATCTGACATCTATGGGTGTATGTCATATGGGACAATACAGACATGTGAGATAGCCATCTAACACATGTGCACACATGGCCATGGGGGATGGCCAGAGACATGTAGCCACACAGTACTTGGGATGTGTATACACCCTGTTGCACATTGTCCACACATGGTCCAATTATAGCCTTAGTTGACCGATTATACAGTTGATGTGGTACATTGGACAACCTAAAAGCCTGTGCACAGCTACTGGAGGTGTCACTGAAGTCTACCATATACGATCTGTTGAACATCATGACTGTGTTGCAGTTAAGGCTATGCAATGTGTACATATTATGCATTCTACAGCAACATAGATGCCTCATGATGCCATGCAATGGCACAGTGTCTGTACTTCACACTGTATAGCAATGTAGATGGCTCACACTACCCTCCCATGCTCATGCACATTTGCTAAACATGCATTCTATCTGTAGGGCATACACACAACACTGCAATGTGACGCCCATTATGATGCTGTACATGTGTCAGGACACCATTGTGTCAGACATGTATGCATGTTCATGCACATGTCAGCAGATTACATGTCAAGGTCACGTCAGCCATGTGTACTGTTATCCTTGTCTGGGCCACATGGTGTATCACGGGGATGCATGCATACTACCATGATTGTGTGAACTGCATGGCTACTGATATGACACCTGCTTGCTGTAGTGTGCACCTCAGGGAGGTATGCTTACTAACACTGTTAATGTCTGAGCTGCATGCCCTCTGCTGTATCGCAGGCACGCTGCATGCCATCTGACAAATCACATGCATGGTGTGTGTGTGTGTGTGTGTGTGTGTGTGTGTCTGTGTTTGTGTGTGTGTGTGTGTGTATGTGTGTGTGTGTGTGTCTGTGTCTATTGTACTTTACAGTATTTCTTTGCATTCACAGGTGATGTAGGTGAGTTACCCTCCTGCGGTCCATCTGATGTTAGTGTCCCCACAGATACTAGCGATGATGAACATATTCATGAAGTACAAGCAGGGTTGTCATGGGCTGAATCTGTGCCAATGGTTACCATCCCAGCTATGCCCCCCTCTTCCCCGCACACAGTTCTGCTGCCAACACATACCACATCACCAGTGGCAATAGAGGAAGGACAGTCAGCGTCTGTTAGCGTGGAACAGGAACGTGTGGTGGCTACAGAAGGTGTGTCTACACACCATGGTGTCAGTGTAATGACTGCAGATGTGCCACACAGGCATGTGGCTGGTGCTGCTCGTAGGAGGACCTCTGGCAGACATGCACCTGCAGGACAGAGCACAGCAGCTGGTATCACCAGATGCATGTTCCAGACTGTATTGGCGGCACAGGCACGTGCTGAATGGCAGAACAGAGAAGGGCAGAGGCTGCAGAGGGCTGCTATCTATACCCTAAATGACAACATCCAGGCATTGGCAAATGCTCAACAGCAGATTGCTAATGTTCTGGATAGGCGATTAGGTGAAATGGTCGGAATCCTTGACCGAGGCATGGCAATACATGAGCGGGAGCTGTCTGTGCTGGAACATCTGGTAGGAGTGAGGCGTAGGCCATGTGGATGTAGGCCGGCAACACCACCTAGTGTAGGTCGACGTGAGTGTGCCACCTCACATGCCTGCTCCCATAGTGCCGGTAGCAGTAGCAGTGCAGCTGGTGCTGCGCTGTCAACACCAGGACACAGCAGGCCACGTGGACGTGGCCCTGGATGTTCTCAGCGGGGACACTGTTCCAGCGGACATGTGTTGGACAGTAGCCACTCTGTACTCCACCTGGTAGTGCCCGTGCAACCCCAGGCAGGCACAGGTCACGTGGCCGTGGATGGACACAGTGAGCTGTACAACCTGCTCTGTACAATCTGGGGCTGTCAATTATACCCCATGTAGGCCTCACAAATGGCAGAACTGTGTACATACATACACACACACAGCAAACACAACTGTAGGGCTCCACAACATCCACATGCATTCTGCACAGACATGTCCAGTCAACTCACCGGCCCTTACACACACACATGATGTTATCCATTGGTGCAGCCTATGCCCCTGGCAAACATATCACCCTGTGCATATGATGAAGCCTGTGCCACATCCGTGTCATCCACACCATCGGTGCAGGGTTATGCACAAATATTCTGATGCACATGGTGAACAGCATAGTGAGACCTGTGTATGCATAGTGAGGGATGTGTATGTTGCAGTGGTTGTGTGTGAATACTGAGAGATGTGTATGTGATATTACCTGTGTATGCATAGTGAGGGATGTGTATGTTGCAGTGGTTGTGTGTGAATACTGAGAGATGTGTATGTGATATAGGTTGTGTACTGTCGGCATGCACCGGTCATACCATGTAGTGCAGGTGCAGCATGCATTGTGATGTGTTCACGGTATGTGTCTCGGTTACATCTGTAGCACCATGTTGGTTGTGATACCCTGGTTCCCTCCTATGGTTTACTTGCATGTGCCAACAGGTAACAGTGTTTGCAGTCCCCCACGTGTAACTGTGGATTGCTCACAGGCATGTCTGGCAATATCAGCATGCTACATGTACCCTCAACCTGACTGTTGGAAACACCAACATGACACAGATGTCCGCACATATACTGCACCTGATGCATGTGGTCAGTGCCACAGGCTACACTGGACAGAGACGTGACATACATAGCAGGACACATTACAGGTATGGTGACATGGTGCAGGGGTTGTACACAGCGGTCTGGCCAATGATGTTGTGAGGTGACACTTGGTAGCTGGAGGCCACACTGTGCAGCAGTAGGACCCTGTAACAGTACGGGAACATGGCCACATTCACGGGGTGTACACCACTATAACACACACCCCATAGTGTGCAGGTGGGGACCCTTGCCTATGTGGTCATCACCCTCACAGTACTATGCACCCACATGACATGTCACAGAAAAGGAGCATGCACAGGTAGCCAGTATGGCTGGGACCTATGGCATCAACAGGTTAGTGCAATGCATCACCATTACGGGTTAGTCACCACGTGGGGTTAGTGATCATTTCTCACCGTATATTAGCATACACCCTCACACCAAGCACCACACATACATACAGACACACACACACTGTGGTGACCACACATGTGTATACGGACAGCTGACATGTGTGATGCACCACACCGGCCGACGTCATGCTTCCCACACTGACGTATGTACAGATCTCTACAATGGTGTACAAGGATGTGTAACAACTGGGACATATTCCCTGCGATATGTGGCATCTCTGGTCACACATTCAGACACACATGGCAGTACTGGGAATTATACACCTGCCATATGATGACACGTTTGATAGACATGCAGCGGTATTGATTGCATTATGTGTACCAACGCTATATCTGGCAAATGAGCTGCTATATGCACATGGGAGGTTGTAGGTGTTACAGGTGCCATGTGACATATAGTTGGTAACACCTGACCACTGTGTATGCATTATGTCAGCACTGTCATGTAACAGCGACATAGCGTACTGTTTGCACATGGTATGATAGGATGGTGTGTGACACAACTGTGAGCCACCCCCTGCACACATACATCTACACAGGTGGTACACCACGTTATGTACACACATCCCTCCATATGTGCTGTTTGTATGTCACCGTATACAGGTGTCAATGATGGGTCTGCATTGCGACTGCATGTCGTAGGTTGGTGCAACTATGGCACGGAGATCAGCCACTGCACATGCATGGTTGCTGCATGCACAGTACAGATGTCACATGTGTCTCCTGTTGCCATGTTTGTATGCATTGCTATTGTTGGACATGTGTGTTGACATACATAACACATGGACTGTGGTATGATATCATGGGTGTCACAGGCAACCAGTACAAGGGTATGTGTCCCGGTCAACATTGCTACCCCCGGTAGTGTGGGCATTCAACAGACATGGGCCCACCTTCCATTCACGAGTGTAGCATTGATTAGGCCACTGTTATGCACAAGGTACATCACAGGCTATGCATGTATGTGTTGTGTGTGCAGTCCATGCACACATCCACACAATCACATGTATGACATATCTAGATGTGTGTTCATTGGTGTATAGCAACAGTCAGGTGTCACAGCTGTGTAAGGGCCATGGTATGTCTTGAGCCGACCTGTGCATGTATACTGGTATCATTGCAATGCATAACACCTGTTGGATCCCTGTTGGTACATGTGTACTCTGCACAGCTGGTGTACACCTCTGTACAGCCCAGTGGTCATGTGTCACATTATGTTGTGGTACTGTAAGGTTGTGTAGTGCTGCACCGACGACATGGTGCTGACTTGACAGCTACAGTGTACACTGCAGTGTGTACGTGTGTGACCTGCACCTGTGACAGCTGTGATGGCAGCTGTGTGTGTACAGGTCGCTGCATGTGTGACCACCCTGTGCGTGAGGACAGTTATACCTTCCTGTGCCCTTCTGTACTGTGCCCTTCTGTGTATACACTCCATCTGCATGCACAACAGGCCTTTGCAACAGCTAAGTGTGTGAGCATGCCCAGTATGCTGTTGTGTAGATGGACACACAGTACAGTCCATGTACACAGTTGTGTAGATGGACACACGGTACAGTCCAATCTGAGACCTTCCGTGTTTACAATCCATCTGCATGCAAGACGGCCCTTTGCAACAGCTAAGTGTGTGAGCATGCCCAGTATGCCGTTGTGTAGATGGACACACAGTACATTCCACTCTGCACCCTTCCGTGATTAGACTCCTTGTGCATGCAGGATGGCCCTTTGCAACTGCTAAGTGTGTGAGCATGCCCAGTACGCCGTTGTGTAGATGGACACACAGTACATTCCAAACAGACGTGTGATACTAAGCGTGTGGGCATGGCCATTGACATCCTGTATAGCCATGGTGGTCATCCAGGCAACAGATGTCCATTTTCAATGTCACGATGGATGCCTACATTGAACACACTGGTTGCTGTCTCGAAGGGTGTACTGTCTGTGGCGCATCCTGTATCTATTTAGTGTTGTAGTGCTCCGTACATATTTAGTTGGCCTGATGACAGCACTGCCATGTTTGTCTACGTCTACCTTGGGACAGTAATATGCTTTCAGACTGCTCACTCTCTAAACATTCCCTATTGGCATCTTTGCCTTTGCGGATGATGTCACCCACCTAGAAGTATGCCTCTGGGAGTGCTGTGTTCAGTAATCTCGGTAGCGCATTCTGTAATTGCGTAATGCTGTAGTGTGATAAGGTAGTTAGGTGTATGTTCAACTCCCGGCCCTGCCAAGTGTGTGTGTGTGTGTGTGTGTGTGTGTGTGTGTGTGTGTGTGTGTGTGTGTGTGTGTGTGTGTTTCCAGCTGCCTGGGGACACAGTAATGCTTTTACATGCCTCAAAACACATACATTCCCTATCGGCGTCTTTGCCTTTGCGGATGATGTCACCCACCTAGAAGTATGCCTCTGGGAGTGCTGTGTTCAGTAATCTCAGTAGCGCATTCTATAAATGCGTCATGCTGTAGTGTGATAGGGTAGTTAGGTGTAAGTTCGATTCCCAGGCCTGCCAAGTGGGTGTGTGTGTGTGTGTGCATGCTCCCATCCGCCTGGGGACTCAGGTTATGCTTTTAGACGCTTCGCACCACGGATATATCCTGCTGACGACTTTGTCTTTGCGGATGTTGACACGCACCTAGTAGAATGCCTGTGGGTCTGCTGTGTTTAGTAATCTCGGTAGCGTGTTCTGTAAATGCGTCATGCTGTAGTGTGATAGGGTAGTAATGTGTAAGTTCGATTACCAGCCCTGCCACGTGTGCGTGTGTGTTTGTACGTCTGTATCTCTCTCTCTCTATATATATATAGATATATATATATATATATATATATATAATCTATTTTCTGCCCATAACTCTGCTCTTGCATGGACAGCTGACACTTTCATGTATTGCATATTTGCATAGCTTTCACATACCAATGGGGTATGTTGCAAATCCCAACATTGTCCATGCAACGTCCATGTTACGGGCGGTGTTACATGCCCTTACAGGCATTTGCTGTATATCTTGGCAGACATCTATCCTTGCTGTACTCTCACTGTACTCGTACACGCCGGAGGCTTCATGTATCATGGCCTAGTTTTGCTGTGTGTATGGCTGTGGGTATGTCCCACTATCATCATTTGTAAAGGTGACAGCCCTATAGGTACTTCATGTAGACTGCTGTGTCATTTGACATGTCAGCACATACCTGCGGACAGTACTGAACGTCCTATTGCAGCGCATTTCATACCTTCTGCGTTATCTTGCAGTCGATAATGCTGTTTCCTCACACATGTATCTGTTTCTGATCATACCACTCCACCTCCTAGAGCAAACGTCTGGACAAGGCCTTATCTGATAGTGGGACACATAGGGGCAGTATTGACATGTTGCTCTTACAAACGTAGATAGTTGACACAATAATAGGTTTTGCATTAGTATGGCTTTTCTGACGGATTTGGTGTCTTAATCACATGTTTGTCATTATTTCATGACTTCAGTTATCAGGAATGTGCCAGAATGGTACTGATGTTACGTGGAACACACCAAACATATGAGGCAGAACTCTGCACATTCTGCGTAAATCTGTACAGTTGCGGAGTATGTGTCTGATACAAGATATCATCTTTCTGACACCAATACACACACTGTATGGCAGCATCACAGGCCACATGCCATTACATTTATATTGCAGGACACACCCACCCAGAGAGTTGTATTCCTCACACAGGCCAACAGCTGCTTATCCACACTAATTAGTCTATCATGTACCGTATGTGTGCGCCAGTATTTGCACTTTCTGTCAGTGGCAGAGCTCACATACGAGTATGGGGGACTGGACATTGTTACGGTGACACTGCATGACACCCTGAGGGACATATTACTTTTGTGTCTATTAACCTTCCACATTGACATTCACAGGGCATACGTTGTCATTCACATTTGTCGGAGTACATGCGTATGACTTGTACATGTTTTCTCATTTGTCCTGATGTCTTTCTTCTCACCTGTCCACCTAGTATCACTAGTTCTGTACATGTATTTTGGACAGGTTACCTTCATACCCCTAACCTGTACACATTATGAGTAAATGCCCTGCGGTGAGATAATAGTGACTGATATTTCCATTACATGATTAGTAACACTCATAACATTCGTATTCCTGGCTACGCCAGTATTCTCACAACATTCTGACTTTGTCTGGGGTATATCTAATATAGTCCCTATTTGTATTTCATGTACTATGCCTTAGTGCAGCTGTCTTATTCTGACAGTTTGCCAGTTATGGTTACCATCTTGGTCGTACGCATGTCCATCCATGATAATCGCCTACATGACACTGATATAGGGCCCTACATATTCCCAAAATGGTTTACGCAATATCCAGTGGATGGTTTGCCCCATTATTGAGAATATAGGCGTGTGCTATACCCACATCACTCCCACGGGGCGGGCCTATGAAATCTCTGCCAAACAACACCTTGGCCCATTTCTGCATACCCATGATTCCCATACCTGACAACCCTCTACAGTACCCATTACACATGTTTAATGTGAGCGGTACTGAAGTGTGGAGACACTTATATGCACTCTCCACTCTGCGGATATCAGTTCGTATGTCATACATTCTATCGACACGTGTCATCACCCTTGCACCTGCTACTGTTGCATGTACAGCTATATCGTATTTGCTGAGGTCACTTATTTTGCGTCAATGTCGGTTGACACTACGTATGGATCAGTTTTTGGGGGTCCTGCAATGGACACCTATATGCATGTTTAAAGTGTAGAACTTGCTGGACTGTCACTTTCTGGCCAATGGTTTGGAAGGCAGCGGTTTATTCACCTTTCGTGCATGTCTGTTTGTCTACCCATATTAGCTATAACGTGGCCTATTTATGTACATATGTCATATCTACAGGACATATGTCTGTTGTATATACATATATACATGTACAATCCTCATTTCATAACTTGCTTTGGTTTACGTCTGTGGATTATGTGTATACACATATATCTATATCCATACCATACCTTTCCACTGTACAGATTGTCACAGAGTGTACAGCTGGTTGCCTCTTTATCTTCGGTGTATTTTACATAAACCTGTGTCTATTTTACATAAACCTGTGTCTATCTGGCAATGTAGTGGCATTTCATTTGAGACTTACAATGGGAAATACTGGCAAGCAGTTCAGGTTATGACTGCATACCCTTCGGAGAATCCATGCTACTGACACACCGGTTATTCTATCCACTTTCTATGTTTGTTCTGGCACATATCTGGGGTTTGTCCCTATTTGTACTGGTAGTTTGCATGCCTTTGTCCAGTTTCATACTTTATGGGGTTAACAGGTTTGAGCCATGTATATCTAACATGGGGGAAACAGCATTCATTTACTATGCTGTGAGCGGATCACACACACACAGGCGCACTTGCATTTCCTTATTGTGGGTTACGTGCAGGCGCACATGCATATCCTTATTGTGGGTTACATATGTTTACTAAGTCTTTGTGCTTACATGGGCTTTACTACTTGTGACAGTACCAGTAAATTATCTGTAATCTGGTTAACGGATGTATGCGAAACACACGTTCACCTTCACATATTTAACTGTCTGTACAGCACAGACGCATTCATTACACTTTCACATTATATGTGCTGTAGTCGTAGTTGAACCGGGACTGCATTCACGTTGGCCGGATGCTGTAACCACTATACTTTTGGTGTTCTGACTCATTTATATGCATACCCATAGTACATAGCTACATTAACATATGCCTCACCGCTTCACTTACGACACAGGCATCCATTCTCCTGCTGGGAAAAATGTGGTACTACATGTTACACATTCCCTATTCCCTACTGCTCTGGACCCAAGCTGCATATTTAATCACTGCAGGGATATTGAGAACCCCAAGGCTTATAGTCCTGACACATACAGGTCTTTAATTGTCAGGGTGTTCATGTGGTGATCTGGGTTTAGGCTTGTCCGCCTGGTGAACGGAACTGCCCTGACCGTGTTCAAATGTCAGACAAAGCACATGGACAGGGTTTGTCCATTTTAAACATTTTATCTGTGTTTACAGACACAGGTGTTTGGGCACCTGTCAGCAGCTTTTAATGTTGGCAATACATAATATGGGTGGGGGTGGTTACAATACATAATCCACGGTGAGTGGTGTTCCCATTCACATTTGACTAGTTCCTGTATTCATTCATACGAGGATTATTATTTTGCACGTGACTTAACTATGAATTAACTACAGGTATGCAGTAGTACAGTCAACATATGTGAAGGTTTGTTCCAGTATAAATGTACGGACCTCTGTAATACTTGGGGACTACCCCACATCCTTCACAACATTTCATGCTAATGTACATACTATTATTCTGTGAACTTTCGAAGTTTGTGAGAGCAGTAATTACATCTGTCCCTATTTGTCCACCCATCCTTTTAGGTTTTGTCCAGATTTTGTTGCTGTAATAGGTTGAGAGGTGGTGTTGGTATGTGATTGAGTTGAATATATACTGTCGATAATTCAGTGGGGAGTAGGGTTACCACCTGTTCCTCTTTGCGAGGGGAAGTCCCACTTTGGACAGTTGTGCCCTGCGATGAAACCTAAGACATGGCAAATGTCTTTTGATTTTACGACAACAGTATATTTCTTATTTTCTTTACTAGTTGCATGATACAGGTATTTTGTATCTGGAACACATAACTATTATTTGGGATAGCATAAGCTATTCAAATGCTATGAAATAAGCTTTTATCTTGGCATACAAGTGTAATTCTGTCCTTTGCACTGGCCGGGGGTATGTTTTATCCTGCAAATTCTCACATTTCTACAACGGATGTCCCACCTTGGGCATCTGAACAGGTGGCAACCCTAGTGGGGAGACCTGCATGGTGGACAGCTGTTCCATCCTGCGTAGTATGTTTCAACAGGTTACTTATCCCACGCGGGATGTACACACATTTGGCCGAAACATGAACGCGCGGGCATTTGGATTTACGTAACTGTGATGGGATGTTTACAAACGTGGGATACATATTTGCAATCCTGACACTGCCTAGGATGATACTTCCTACTACATATGGGGAATACTCGCTATGTGTAGGTATACGGATGCGCAAGGCTGGTAGCTGGATTTGGTGGACATTCGGACATGGGTGTGGGTTATGTGCTATACAGGGGTTGTTGCGTATTGCATTTGCATGCATGGGTTCTGCTTTTGGATATCCCGGTTCCGCATATAGCATCCTATGTGTATGTGCCGGTTACGTTCCTGTTCATGTGTATAGCACATTTTAATATAAAATTTAAAGTTAAATGGAAAAAGGTTGTAGTACCTTTACTAGCATCTAAGGAAATGGCAGCATGGTCAACAGAATGAATTTTATAAAGGTACTTGTCCGTAACTTAGAAAAGGCATCTTCTAGAGCCCTCAGAACTGGAAATATTGCAAAGTGCTCAAGGATATCCATGTTCAATAGCTCATAGCACCTTTTCTGTGAATCAGAAGCTTCTTTACCCTCCCATTTATAAAAAAAAATCAATCGTACCTCAAGGGAAACTTCCTCATTAGGGAAACCAGACTATAAAGTGTCCTCTACCTCAGATTTACATCCAGTGGGAGAAAGAATTACAGACACATGATAAAGTCCTTCATTATGTGAATCTGAAAATTTCTCTTCTTCAAAGAGTGAACTCCTCCTTTTAACAGTGGTAGAAGTTGATGATGAAATTGCAGGCAGAGAAGACTGAAAGAACTTGAATAGCTTTAAACATTGTGCAACGTCAACTTCTAGTAATGGCAGACAAGTAGTGCCATGGCTGAGGAGCTCATGTTCCCCCAAAATGGTAAAGTGTTAAGCACTAGAGTGGCAGCCCTGGTTGTTGGTGTTTTTATGTCGATTGAGTGCCCAAAGGATTTACTGAGTGGTTTTCATTTCAGCTGTGGTGGGTGCATGTCATGCAAAGTGGTCACAGAAAGAAGTTGGGCAGTTCATTAAATGTCTGGAAATGTCCATGTCTTTGGCCACTAGTCAGGGGATGGCGGAGGAAGAAGGGCCGAGGGAAATGGATTGCCCAATTCTGATGCAAGTCATTCAAAAACATAATTAAATAGTCACAAAACTGGATGTCTATAGGTCCTGAATAGAAACTCAGCTGACTAAGGAGGAAACAGGTTTCTCTAGGCACAATGATATGTCAGAGTTTCAAATGCAAAATCATGATTTGGAAATGCAGGTGACAACTGACATGTTAAGAAACTCTGCCTAATGATTTTGAGGATAGGGCACACCACAAGAATATCCATATGGTCAGTATTTAGAGAAGGGAAGCAGACAACAGTTAGTGATTTGTTTACTAAATTCCTGGACTGGAAAAGACAATGTGGCCATGCACGTAGATAGGATTCACTGTGTGTTTGTTCCCGGATCACTTGGGTCACAGAAGAGACCAAGATACATCATCATTAGATTTACAATTTTCAGCTTTAAGGAGAAAGTCTAGTCTGCACTTTGGCAACTGGGAATATGACTGACGTCAGGGGCACAGAGTGTTTGTGGAGCAGGACTACTGTAGGTACACAAGGCAGAAAAGAACTAAGTTCACACTAGCAATACAGTTATGCAGTACTAAGGGACTGAAATTTCATCAGCGGTATCCTGCATACTTCAGTTTCTTTGTTCACTGGTGCATGTCCCTTTTTAGAAAAACATGATGCACTGGAAACAGTGAGATACTGATCTATACACAGGATGCTAACGAAGGATCTCAGCTGCTGACAGACAAGGAAGATATAAAGAGGAAGAAAACCTTAGGGGCAAAAAAGAACCTTTTCCCATCACTTAGAATGTTGTAAATATAACAGCAGAATAGTCGTAATACTTTGGATCTGTTTTTTTGGAGATTTTGCTGTTGTGGTGCTTGTTTGTTTGGACTGGAAGGCTGAAAAGAAAACAAAAAACTTGAATGGGGGAAGGGTGGCAGTACCTAAGAGGTAGGGACTTCTTTTTGAGATTACAGTGTTGTACAGTTAACATCATTAGAAGTGCCTGTCTTATTCCAAGTGGGAAATGTAATGAACAACCCACTTGTAACCTTCATGTTAGATGGCCGACTTGTGGTCCTGGGGCTTTTTATTGAGCCCCGAATGTCACATCTTGAAAAAGTAGAAAGAAAAATGTATTTATTTTATAAAATAATAAAAAAGTTCAGGAGTAACCACAGGCTGAGCAAGTATATCCACATATAAAAGGCAGCAGTCATATCACGAAGAGCACCGGTAGTTAGTAACCCACACACTTGATGTCATAAAACGAGAACGTATTTATTTAATACAAGTAGGTAAGTGCTTTCACCCAGATGGGCTTCATCAGACCTTCAATCAGTACAACTGATTTAATTCACAATATATAGGCAATAAAATAATGACATTACTTCCTATAATAAAAAACCCTTAAAGGTGTACAAATAACATAAAAATGTGTCATAAAATTTCTAACATGATTAAAATACATAATAAATGCAACACTTGTGCAACTATAAAAATATACATTATACAAAAATATATACACATATATAAAAAATTATTAATGTAAAAATATATTCAATTAATTATAAGTCTCCTATTCCTAAGAATGGGCTTAATTGGAATTCTATCATTTAGACCGGGTTTACGGTCTGCCCTTAACCCTGTAATCCAATTAAGCTCCATCCTTTCTGCATAATTACGTACATCTTCACCACTAATGGTAGGATAATTAATCTGTACAACTTGAAATTTAAAATAATGTTCATCTGATGTATTTATAACATGTTTAGAAAGGGCAATGCATACAGAACGTATGCGTATATTATACATATGTTCCTAATTCTCTCCTGTAATTTCCTGTCTGTCTTACCTCCATAAAATGCCATGCATGCTACACATCTAGCTAAATAAATGACACGTGATGTGGTACAAGTAGCATGAACATGAAACTTAAAAGTCCGTGAACCGGTGGGATGGAAAAATGGGGTATCATCTAAAAACCTACAAGAATTACAATTGCTACAAGGGAATGTACCCACATTCATATTATTAATACTGCTATCAACAGATTCCTTAGGATAGCAAAGTAACCTATGTAGGTTTAACTTATTCTTATAAATGAATTGTGGTGTCTCTCCTACTATTCCTTTAATCTGTTCATCGACCATTAAAATTCCCCAATTATTGAGGTAAATCTCTTTTAACTTATTAACATCTTGTGTGTACTTAATAGATGGTTTAATAATAGAATTCATTGACATTTCAACAGATGGTATTACACTCAATGTCATCTGCGGATTAGAAAAATATGGACAAGCTCTACCATTTCTCAAGTCATATACCCATTCAAAATTCCTAGTCACCTCATCAACCTTATAAGATCTTTGGACCAACCTATCCCTCAGATCGGTAAGTTCTTCTTAAATCCATTATAAGTAGGGTTCATGCTAGACGCCTGTATGGCTTATCCCCTAATTATATTCTTAAAGACGTAACTGGGATGCATACTGGTTCTATGAAGAAGTGAATTTTTATAACAACTTTTTCTATAGACACCAGTATTCAATAGTCCATTCAGTAGTCTTTCAATATACACATCCAGGAAAGCTATCAAACTATCTGAATGTTCCATTGTAAATTTTAAAAAGTTAGATACAGCATTAATCTCATCAAATAAACTTAGCAATTCAGCATCTGTACCACTCCAAAGGAAAAAAAATATCATCTACAAAACGAGTACAGAAAATGACAGATCTCTTATAGCTGTCCAAATTAAATAGATTGTTTTTCCTCCCAATCAACCATGACCAGATTGGCGTAGCTATTGGCACACAAAGTGCCCATAGCTACGCCATCTTTTTGTAAGTACAACTTCCCATTAAATGTGAAGACATTATTCTCCAGAATGACCTCCAAAAATGCACAAATCAAATCATTCTGCACAGGTGTATATTTATTATAGTCTTTTAAGCATCTGGAGATACTATCTATACCCTCTTCATTAGGAATTACTGTAAATAATGATTGTGCATCCAGTGTCACTAACTTATACTGTATCTCACCAGATAATGTAGAAACTTTATCATATAATGCTAATAAAAATTGCTTAGTGTCTTTCAAGACATACAGAAAAGTCTCTACTAGGGGTCCCAAATGTTTCTCCAGATATAATGACAAGGGCTCTGTGGCCCAACCTCTCCCTGCCACAGTAGGTCTCATAGGGGGATCCAATGGATCCTTATGGATTTTTGGCAGGCCTTGAATGACTGGAATCAGGGGATTAGGAACATGCAAAAACTGAAACAAATCAAATAGTATTAATTTACTACGTACTAAATCCTCTAACATACGATAAATCCCATCTACACAGAGTCTAATCTCATCTAAGTGAACTAAGCTATAAAATCTGGTCTCACTTAACATATTAACCATACTATGTTGATATTGAGCTGTATCCATTATTACAATTGGTCCCCCCTTATCTGCAGGTCTCAAAACAATGGAAGTGTCATTCCTAAGTCTATTCAAAGCAGTCCTTAATTTTAGAGGTAAATTGCCAAACCATCTTCTCTGTCTATTTTCATGATCTAATTTATGTAAATCATCCTCTACCATTTTAGTAGATGCAGTATTGGTGTATAAATACTTGGTTTCTTAAAAGTAAACCGCTCAGCATTCTCGTTTTATGACATCAAGTGTGTGGGTTACTAACTACAGGTGCTCTTCATGATTTGACTGCTGCCTTTTATATGTGGATATACTTGCTCAGCCTGTGGTTACTCCTGAACTTTTATTTTATACAATTGCTTGAGGTGCGGGAGCATTTACCCCTTGGTTGCTACATTTTTGTCTTTATATTTATTTATTTTATTTAACATTTATTGACTGGGAAAGTCTGACTAGGACACAGCCTATTTTCAGTGGAGGCCAGGGGAGAAATGCTCCAGACAAGTCTTTGGAATATGGGAGGAAACTCACATGAACACAGGGGGACATGCAGACTCCACACAGAAGACACCCCCCCCCAAAAAAATCAAACCAGAGAACCTCTTGCTGTGAGACGACAATGTTAACCGCTGCATCACGGCACTGCCATGTTTGAAACATTTTGTATTAATATTCTGTGCATGTTGAATGGGGCATTCTATGCCAGGGAAGCATTTTTTTGTTTGTTTGTTTTGTTTTTTTTCTTTTTTTTTACAGCAGGTTTGTTGCTATATAAATGAAGATCTTGCAATTATTGAATTATTGTGATTTATGTCAGCCTGGATTGGGAGGAGAAAGTACTGGAGTATGGAAATAAAGTGATGCAGAGCACTTCTGGTGTAGCTGGAGTGTTCATGAGAAGATGAATGCTCTTGAACTCTGGAGATATTAAGCTGGAATAATGTAAATGGTCTAGGGAATCCAGTCAATAAGGCTTTAATCATACACTGTATATATATATATATATATATATATATATATATATATATATATATATATATATATATATATATATATATATATATATATATATATATATATATATATATATATATATATATATATATATATATATATATATGTATATATATATATATATATATATATATATATATATATATATATATATATATATACGTATGTGTGTATATATATATATATATATATATATATATATATATATATATATATATATATATATATATATATATATATATATATATATATATGATCATAGGAGGTTACTAGGCTAATGGCCCTGGGGCCCTTACAAGTTTATCCCCAAAAAATAAACCTCAGTCAGTACCTGTCACCCCTGTTAATGAGGAACAATGGTGGAACCCCTGGGACAAATTTATGGTTTCCCATCCACTTATCAAGGCTGCGTTATCATAAAATGATATATACCACAATGTTGATGCCAAGAATATTGACCACAAAAGGTTGACAACAGAAACACAGTGTGTCAACTGCTGCCCATGGGTGAGTAAAATCCTCCACACCTCCTGCTGATTATATATACTAATGCCGAGATTACACAGTCCCTGGGGAAAGGGAATATTTCCCCACCCAGGGATCGTCTCTCTACCACACTTGTTGACCATCTGCATATGTCAACCTTTTGTGGTCAATCAATCAGCTGTTGACATTGTGGTGTGTCAAAGTAATGCAGTGGAACCACACACACACACACACACACACACACACACACACACACACACACACACACACACACACATGCCCACACACACTTATATATATATATATATATATATATGTGCATAAAATGGCTCTGCAAATTGTATTATTACATGAAACCCATTTGTTATTAGCAGAGTATAAGAAGTTGGGTTTCGGTATATATATTCATGTAGGGTCTTCTTCATTCCAGGTGGCAAAGCAAAGGGAGGGTAGTAATAATACTTACAGTAGAAAAGGTGGCAGAAAATGTCTATGGTAGGTACACAGTTTAGATAGTACACCTCAGAGGTTTAAAGTAACTTTGGTGTCTTTTTATTGACCATTGGAGTCAAATTGAGAGGAGCTAAGGAGCATGTTAAAAGAAGCTGCGAGTAATATTGAGGGCACTGTAATGTGGCTACAAATATAAAAGGCACTAGGTCTGGGATGGAGTAGCGTGGACTCCTAAGATAGGGATCATCTGGTAGATTACAATTTGATGGGATTGGTAGCCATTGCACAAGACATTCAGGGTGAAAGTGCAGTGACAACACATTTTTTTAAAGGGGGCAGAGGTGTAACTTCTTAAACCAGAAAGAAGTCATTCAAGTGAGGGAATTTCAGACTCTCTCGGATTTTTTTTCTGATCACTCCCACTAATGCTCAAGATCTATGATGAATCAAGATTGGAAAATAAACACTGGAGATTTGGAAATTCTTCTCTATAGTGAACAGTTCTGCAACTGGCTGATCCCTAAGTTTGAGGGAGTACTTAACGTATGGGATGTAACTGGCTGTAAGCTAGAAGAAGAGGACAGATGGGACAGAAGCAGGAATTGGTGTGTTGGACTAATCAGATTAAACAAGCTAGGTATTTTAAGCTGAGGGAGCACCAGGTAAGCTTAGACCACCAGGTAAAATTAATGGGCAGGGGTATTTTAGAGTCACAGCAAGAAACTGCAGCTATTCAGATGGAAATTTCTGAGCTCATTCAGTGGGAAGTGGATTTTAAGTAGGGGAACCAGTTGGCAACTTGCTTGATGGATTCAGTCAGTACACAAAAATTATTGGCATTCAGGCTTGGACAGAGGAGGGTTGAGGTGATCAACAGTGCATTACGAATATCCATTCTCAAAGTGCATAGTTTTAGATTTGGTGGAGATCTTTGTGCATTGTTTTGCAGGGCTATATGAGGGAAATAATAATCAGATGAAACACTCACTACAACTATTTGCATTCTTGCAGGGGGAAAACCTGCTGTCTCAATAAAAAGCAAGTTCAGCATTTGCTAGAGCAAATTACGAAAATGGGAAGAGACAAAATCATTAGCAGCTTGTGTCAAAACAAGGTCTCAGTCCTGATGGGCTGACTCTGGCATTGTATATTGTGGGAGGGTACAAGCTACAGGGCAGGTTGGTAGCTTTGGGTGATCTGAGTTTTGGAAGTAGGTGAGAGTCTCTCACCATGGAAGCAAGCTGTTATTACCTTAACTCGTGTACACCTAAGTTGGTGTGGAACGTCACACCTCTAGCAGTTACACACATCCTTGTGTTCTTCAGCATTTTCTGAAAAATCAACTTTAAAAGATACACAAATGTAATGTAAATGGTTTGTGAACAATATAAAAGCTATTAAAACTGTAAAAATAGCAACGTTATCAGAAGGAAGTATTCTTTACAGCTCCAACAGTTAGTGCATTCATAGTCTTTCCAGAAATTCCATATTATAATGCACACAAACCCAGAATTATATTTTTGCTAACTGTTCACAAACTATCATATCTTCAAAACTATACAACCAAGACATATGTTGTTAGAAAATTTTAAGTTAAGACATAAGCTTTCACGTGACAGCACGGAATTCCTCTCTAAGTGCATGTTTATTGAGATATTTACAGAAATATGAAAACATATGCTTGGTTGTATAATTAGCAATATAAATATCACGGAATATCTCTGAAGATGTGGAATTAACAGTGCGAATATCAATGACAGTTGTGTTTAACAATATATAAGGTTAAACTTTCGCATGCAACATTTTAAGTACTTGGTTTTTGAAGGATTAAGCACATATGTAAAGACTGTATATTTTATAATGACTAACAAACAAATAGGAGTATCTCAGGTACATTGTGATATAAATGGACATTGACAATGAATTTTACTGTCTCCCACAATGACATTTCATTCCATACTCCTCAACAGCAAGTAGGTCTCTCAGTTATGAAAATATGAACATAAATATGAAAATATGAATGTGTCAAACAGTGATTAATTTCTCTACTGCAGGACATCCTAGATTAATAATCTTATGGACATTTTCTTAATAACTCACTGACTTTTCTAATACTGCCTGTCATTAATTGGTAAGTTACTTAGCTGAAGAAGATGGAACCAAAAAAGGTCTGGACACCATAAGGAGCTATGGGTATTCACTGGAAGTATACAAAAAGGCACTATACGTGTGAATGAGTTAATCCATAAAATGGGGAAAGACCCTGGCACCCCAGCCTCATACAGGCTAATATCTATATTGAACCATGACTGTAAGATTTTTATGAGATTGATGGCTTTGAGGCTAGCTTTCAAGACTGGGAACTTGATTCTTTAAGATCTAACTGGATTTGTTCAGGGGAGGTTATTCCATGATAAAATGCTGAAGTCATTATTGATTAACAGAGGGAGCACTGCACTGGAATACTCTAGTTCTTTTGTTCACTGTCTGACAATGGTACACTGGGATTATTTTGTTCAGTGTTTTGCACGAGTATAAGTTCCCACCAAAATATTTTCTGTATTGAGAAGTATAGTGGATGGAGACCAGAATAAATCATTTCAAAACTTTTCCCACCTTTAGTGTGATCTATAAACTATACAATTCAATTGAAAAACAAACAAATCTGTTAGGGGAAAAAATATAAAAAAATAAAAAAACGTACAATACACTGAATGCATAAGTGTGCACACCCTTAAACGAATACTTTGTTGAAACACCTTTTGATTTAATTACAGCATTCAGTCCTCTTGGGTTCACACATCCCATCAATTAAAGAGACTTTGATTAACCCCAAATAAAGTTCAGCTGTCCTAGTAGGATTTTCCTGACATTTACTCAGTTGCCTGCTAAAGCAAAAGCCATGGTTCAAGGAGAGCTTACAAAGCATCAAAGGGATCTCATTGTTAAAAGGTATCAGTCAGGAGAAGGGTACAAAAGAAATTTCCACAGCATTGGATATACAAAGGAACACAGTGAAGACAATCATCAAAAAGTGGAGAAAATATGGGACAATAATGATGTTGCAAAGAGCTAGACTTCCCTCCAAAACTGATGAAAACACAAGACAAAAACTGGTCAGGGAGGCTGCCAAGAGACCTACAGCAACACTGAAGGACCTGCAAGAATTTCTGGCAAGTACTGGTTGTGTACTACATGTGACAACAATCTCCCGTATTCTCCACATGTCTGGACTATGGGGTAGGGTTGCAAGACGGAAGCTTTTTCTTACACAGAAAAACATCCAGGCCTGGCTAAAATTTGCAAAACAATACATCAAGTCTCCCAAAAGCATGTGGAAAAATGTGTTATGGTCTGATGTGACCAAGGCTGAACTTTTTTGGCCACAATTCCAAAAGGTACGTTTGGCGCAAAAACAACACTTTCCATCACCAAAAGAACACCATCCCCATAGTGAAGCATGGTGGCAGCAGTATCATGCTTTGAGGTTGCTTTTCTTCAGCTGAAACTCGGGCTTTAGTCAAGGTGGAGGGAATTATGAACAGTTCCAAATACCAGTCACCTTTGGACCAAAACCTTCAGGCATCTGGTAGAAAGCTGAAGATAAAGGGGAATTTCACCTTTCAACACGACAATGACCCCAAGCATACATCCAAATCAAAAGAATGGCCTCACCAAAAGAAAATTAAAGTTTTGGAATGGCCCAGTCAGAGCCCAAATCTAAATCCAATAGAAAATCTGTAGGGTGACCTGAAGAGGGCTGTGCACAAGAGATACCCTCGCAATCTGACAGATTTGGAGCACTTTTGCAAGGAAGAGTGGGCAAATATTGCCATGTCAAGATGTGCCATGCTGATAGACTCCTGCCCAAAAAGACTGAATGCTGTAATTAAATTAGAAGGTGCTTGAACAAAGTATTAGTATAAGGATATGCACACACAACAAAGTATTAGTTTAACGGTGTGCAAACTTGTGCAGCCAGCATATTGTACTTTTTTTATTTTTTTATGTTTTTCCCCCTAACAGGCTTGTTTGTTTTTCAACTGAATTGTACAGGTTATAGGTCACATTAAAGGTGGGTAAAGTTTTGAAATTATTTATTGTGGTCTCATTTTTTTATATCATAAAAGCCTGGCATTTTAACAGGGGTGTGTAAACTTTTTATATCAACTCTCTCTACAAAGGATCAACAGCTCAGTTAAAAAATAAACTTCAAAGCTGCATCACTTTTTAAAATGGTGCAAAGCACAAGATCGGTATAACCCCTGTCTCATCTTTTTTTTATTTTATACTTGAATCATTTGGTGATGGCCCTTTGACACTCGACCATACAGGGCTTTCTGGTGGGAGAACTTGAGTAGAAAGTGGACCTATATGCTGATGACCTGTTAATTTATTTTGGTGACCCTGACAAGGACATTGGAATGCTATTTAAACTTTTAGATAAATATACTAAATTGACTGGTTACAAGGTGAATCAAAATAAAGCACAACTCCTTCCAAAAGGATATGAGCCTTCCCATAAACTAACAAGAGTTTTCAAGACTTTAGGGCAGAAAGGAAATTAAGTAGGTGGGGGAATATCTAAAAAAATCACTGTAGAACTCAGAAGAATACCTCCAAATTAGCGTAAAAAGACATAGCCAACTTTCTATCTACTAAAAAACGTTTAATATTTATAACTTCATTTAGGCCTGGGGGAACTATCTGCTCCCAGTCTCAGTTGCCATAAAGTCTCTTCTTGCAATTTTATTTTTTAAATTTCCACCTCTTAAATCTAACTCGGTGTGCTCTAAAACTGAAAAAGTAAACTTTGTACAGGAAGTACAGCAGGTTCCCCTGCACCCTAGTGGCAGGAGTGCGCAGTTAGAACTTGTCTGATCAAATACTGCTTGAACGGGGCTCAGTATTTAGCTTTTTATTGATTCATTTGTTTAAATCAGTTTGCTCATTTGCTACTGTTATATTAAAAAAACTACACTTTACCCATCGCTGCTTAGCTAGGGTTAAACTATTCCTGGCACCATAAAGTGTGCTCTTCACATTTTCCCTTAGAACTAGCCAGTTTTTTAGTTTTAGCACTCAGATCTGTTTCTTTGAGCTCAGCACTTGTTCAGAACTCGTAATACTAAATAAGCTACAAATTACTACAGCACTCAACTTTCCTCACTTGTCTAGAGGAAAACAGTTTTTAGTACTTAATAAATAAGCATATATCCAGGCATGTCTAAGGGTCAGCTCCCGGTGCTTTCTCCTGTCTAACTGATGAATCTGGGCATCTTGGGGCAATGCAGCAATTGCCTCATGTACACAGACACCCCTCGCCTCCTACCACCCAACACTACAACCTGTGAGAGATGCACTTATATAGCCAAACTGGAAGCAAAGTTCTTTTCACCCAAGACTGGACTAGACAGTCAAGATGAGAAGGTAAACACTTGCACCACACCACACTCATCACATAGTCCCTCAAAACCTACACCAACAAAACAAACACATAGCAACACAAAACAGACACCTACATTCACAGAGGCTCTCAATAAAAATCTGCTCAAGCAACAGAGACCTCCAAAGTAAAAACACATGCAACCTCCACCCCCCCAACACAACCCAAATGACACATAGCCCACAAACTCAGTCTGCCACTCAACCACAGCCCATAAGGCATAACAACGTACCCAACACTCTAGTCATAGGCGACTCTATAGTCAGGCATACTGATGTCCCACTTACCAGGCTAAACAAGGAGAAAGTTACTGTCAGCTGCCTGTCGGGTGCCAGGATCCGCCACATAATGATGCACTCAGGTCACTCCACAACAAGTACAAATATGACTCTGTCATTCTCCATGTTGGTGTGAATGACCTGAGACATACCTCCATGGACTACATGAAAAGAGACATGGAAGAGCTCTCTGATTTTGTAGCACAGGCAGGTATGACCCTAGCCCTGAGTAGCATCCTGCCATCACCCAGAATGATACCACAGTACACGGACAAAATTATTGACTTCAACAATTGGCTAAGCTTCTGGTGTCATTCTAAGGGGATCCAGTATCTGTCTGCCTGGGATGACATGATGGACAGACCACAATGCTTTGCCAGAGATGGCCTGCATCTGTTGCCCTTGGGATTCCGGATACCGGCTAAGGCTCTTGTCACCCCTATAGTGCCTTTTTTAGGCAAGGTTCAAATGACAAATTCACCACCATAACAGGTACAAGCAAGCAAAATCTGAGGGTAATGCTACTCAGTGCTAGAAGTCTAAACCTCAAAATGCATTCACTTGAGGCACTCCTTAAAATGGAGAACATCGACATCTGTGCAGTGACAGAGACCATTGTTCAAGGCTCCAGAGAGCACCCCTGCATTACCAGACTATAAGTCATACCACACCTTTCGGCCACCTAGCCTGGACCGAAACACTAAAGGTGGAGGCATCTCCATATTCATTAAGGATATCCACACCTCCAGGCTAGTTGGTCAGCATAATGCATCCGAAATTATCCAAGTGCAACTAACTTTGGGCAAGACAGCAATCCAAATTGTAACTTTCTACAGACCCCCCATCATGCCCCAGGATTCCCACTCCTCATTTCTTGATACACAGGAAAATATTAGGGTACAACCCAACACCCTAATAATGGGTGATTTCAACTACCCAGCCATTAACTGGGAAAACTACTCATGTACCAACTGTTTTGTTCAACGTTTTCTGGAATTCATAAATTCCAATGCCTTGGATCAACTTATCCACACCCCCACCAGGGGCAGCAATATCCTAGACCTGGTCATTACCAACATGGGTGACCTGTGTTCCACACCAGATGTCAATTCCTCATTGGTCAGATCCGACCATAAGCTAATCAGCCTAGACATCCACATCCTGCCCCCACCCCCTTTTAGGGAAACCACTGTAAAAAATTTCTCCAAAGCCAACTTCACGCTTCTTAAGACAGAAGTGGCAAACTTCACGACACCCATGCAGATGGACAGTAGAGGTATGACTGCTGAATCCTACACAAATGCACTTTATAAACACTTATACGAGTGCATTGATCGTGCTATCCCTAACAGAACCAAGATGCTATCCTCCAAAAAAAGGAAGCCAATCTGGTGGTCCCCTGCCATAAACAAACTCTACAACAGAAGAAAGAAACTGTTGCAAAAAAGAGTAAAATCCTATGACTGGAAGAACTCCAAGGTCAGCCTCAGTAAGAAGCTGAGATCCCTCATAAAATCCTCCAAAGCTAGTTATGAAAACAGAATTGCCACTGACTCTACAGACAACCGCAAAGCATTCTATAGCTATGTCAAGAATCTCAATGGGAACACTCAGATCTGCTTTGAGTCACAGCACAATGGCACTAAATATACAGAACCAACTGATATTGCCAACATCCTGGCAGATAGATTCAGTGCTAACTTTACCCCCCGTCACCCCCTAAAGGGCCCATCTCTATACCAGATGAATGCAAAGTTCCTGTAATCACAGCTGCACAGGTAAAAACCACACTCTCCAAAGCCAAGAACACAGCATCCATGGGACCTGACAACATCCAAGGCTGCTTTCTACATGAACTACAGAATGAACTGGCACCCCACCTAAGCACCATGTTCAGTCATAGCCTCACCTCAGGCTTTATGCCCAACTGAATGGCGCACAGTGACGGTTATCCCATTCCACAAAGTGGGAGCCACCATGGACCCCAAGAACTACTGCCCCATTAGCCTAACGAGCCTGGTCTGCAAAGCCATGGAACGTATCATCACGGAACTTATAAACAAAGACACTGGTAATCTCCAAACTTTGGACCCCACCCAGTTCAGGTTTGCAAAAGGCAGATCATGTCTTCTAAACCTGACTGACTTCTTTGAAGCAGTCACCAAAGCCGTAGACGAGGGTAAGGTGGTCCACACAGCCTATGTAGATCTCGCCGAGGCTTTTGACACCATCTCCCACTATGGAATTATAGATAAACTCACTAAACTAGGTATAAATCTCTATGTCACAAGATGGACTGTCAACTGGCTTACTGACAGAACCCACACTGTGAAAGTAGCAGACTCCAAATCTGACTTCAGACCAGTGACAAGTGGAGTACCACAGAGTTCAGTCCTGAGTCATCTCCTGTTTGGTATCTACTTTTCTGAAGTACAGACTAACACAGAAGGTCTTTAGCTAACAAAGTTCACAGATGACTGCAAACTAGGAACCATAATTGAAACTCCTAATGATGTGGACATCCTACAAAAGGGCCTCACCAAGACAGATGCCTGGTGTCAAAGTGATGGCCTCAAGCTCAATGCCAAAAAGTGCACTGTCTTCCCCTTTGGTAAAAACTCTGTACCCATGAGCTACCACATTGGTTGTAGTCTAATTAATACTGAAAGTGTGATACGAGACCTTGGGATACAGGTGGACAGTAGTCTCTCCTTTGATAATCACATTGCCACAGTAGTCAGGAAATCCTTCTACGTGGCAGACCTCATCACAAAAGGTTTCTCATCCAGGAAAAAAGAGGTCATTGTTCCCCTCTGCTCATCACTCATTAGACCCATTATAGAGTACAACGCCCCTTTTGGTATGTACCTCACAAGATATCTACAACAACTGGAAAGGCTGCAGAAATACCTCACAAAGAGGATTACCGGCCTCAAACAGATGCCCTACACTGACCGCCTCAAAAAATTCCAGCTTTACTCCATCACATATCGCCTACTCAGAGGCAATCTCTGCCTAACATACAAAGCTATGTCAAACCCAGAGCTGTTGGACATGCTCCACTTAAAGAAATCCCAATCCATCCGAGCAACACACTCTAGGGACCTAAACCTTGTCACCACAATAAACAGAACATGCTGGAGGGATAGATTCCTGTCCCAGAGACTTCCCATCCTCTGGAACAAACTACCTATCTAAATCAAACAAAGCTCCTCATTAGCACTCTTCAAGAAAAATCTAGATGATTGGATGGGAAATAGGCAATTCTCCCCGGGGATCACCTCTGTGGCTCTGCTCGACAGTGGCACAGGAAAATAATTTTCTTGGGTGGCGAAAGCCAGGGTACCTTTTTGGCTAGGCTTGTATAGGTCCTAGGGCTGATAGCCTAGTACCTACCTATGAACAGAATACCTATACAATGCATTATTATAATTTTTTTGATGAAAGCGTCAATAAAGTCTTTTTACACTAATTTGAAGGTATTCTTCTGAGTTCTACAGTGATTTTATTAGTTGTTTATTTCTGGTTCACAGTTAGTCCATTTTTGGTTTAAGTGGGGAATATACTCGAGGAAGACAATATTAGATACAGTGCAAATCAATTATGAGTTACTGAAAGACGGATTTTGGAACTTGGTGGGTAGATGGAAGGACATGGCCCTGATCTTATTCTCAAGATCCAAGCAATACAAATGTCTGCACTTCTGCTCCTGTTGTATACCTATCAGGCCACTTCACTGAAACCTGTAAAAGGCTTCTACAGGGAGCCAAGGGGGATGAAAAATGGGGAATAGATTAGAAGAAGTTGACTCTCCTATGAACTTCAGTGGGGGTTGAGTCTTCCTTTTTTTTTCAATTATATAGGTGCACTGTTAAATTAAAATGGCTGTTAGCCTTGCTGGTGGATAAAGAGATCCCAAAATGTTTGGTGCTATGTGTGGAGTAGTGGAAAGGCTTTTCATGAGGAGGTTTGGAGAAGAGAAGGGCTAAAGGTAGAAGGATTGCTTCAAAGCAGAGGAAATGCAAATGACTAGTTCTGGAGGAAGTTGAATATTGTAGCAAGGAGGTAGTTAGAACCCCTTGGGCTTATGATAAAAAAATAAAATGGGTAAAGACAGACTTCTGGTATGGGGCAGAGCTAAAAGCACAGGGGTCAAAAACTTTTGTAATGTAAGAGATGCTGCAATGTAACTTCTAAGGTAAATGTATGTAATTTTGCTATTAAAGTAAAGCAGTGTCTACATTAGAAAAAACTATAAGCTCACTAAAGTTATAAAGCATACAACCTATGTAAGATAACACAGTTAGACTGATTAAACTTTTACTAATGTTTATTTTTATTAACTGAGCTGTCATTTGAAATGGGAAAGCTGTTTTATTAGCGAGTATTACGTCTTGCTGTTTTGAAAGAAGATAGAATAAGACCGACCCACTTGGCAGAGCAGACAGGATAATTTTCATACCTGACTGGATGGAGGGTTGTCCCTGCCTTTGTCTAATCCTCTACATTCTTTAAATGCTGTTGCAATGAACTTATTTTAAAGCTCTGCATTACCACTACACTACAATGAATAGTGGTCTAATTTATGAAAAAAAGCATCCTGAGCTTTCCTTGGTAAAAGTATGAGCATTAGACCAAGCAGCTGCAGCACAAATGTCATCAAATGAAGTTCTAGACCAGAAAGCTGATGATGTAACCAAAGAAGCAGGAGTATCTATCTTCACCAAAGATACGTACACCTCTAGACTGGTTAGACAGGAAAACTCCATGGAGTTACTCCAAGTTGAACTAACTGTGGATAAGACCCCCCCCCCCCCAAGTCAGTGTTAGCTGTAGGCCTCCTTCAGTGAACCAGGATACCCAAGCTGCTTATTTGGACCTACTTGAGTCAATCAAATTACAACCAAACACTCTAGTCATAGGTGATTTTAACTATACCTCCATTGACTAAGAAGCTTGCAAAAGTACCAACATACTCACATAAAGGTTCCTGGACTTTGTTAACACTAATGCCTGGAACAAAGAGTATGTAATCCCACAAGGGGGTCAAATATTCTCGACCTGGTCCTCACCAACATGGGTGACTGCTGCACCACCACATGTATAAGACCCTCACTGGTTAAATCAGATCACAAATCAGTCACATTTGAACTAGCTATAACACCTGAACCCCTATTAGGTGAAGTCAGGCTAAAAAATTTTACCAAAGCTAATTGTACACTCCAAAGGGATGGCATAAATAACTTCCAAGCTCCTTTTCTCACAGATGGAATTGACAACTATACACAAATGTATTGATACATCTGTACCTGCTAGGATCAAAACAAGATCCTCAAGAAAAAAACAAGCTTCCCTGGTGGACATCTAGCATCAATAAGTTATACAACAAGAGGAAGGAGTTGTTGTCTAAGAGTAAAAAGAGATGTCCCAGCAATGTAACACCCTGCTCTGCTTGAATAAACAAATAAGACAACTGGCAAAATCCTCTAAGGGCAACTTCGAAAAAGATTTAGCAACCATAGCCAAGGATAACTATAAGGCATTCTTCAGTTATATCCATGACCTAAATGGTAGGACCCAGACGTGTGTTGAACTAGCTGTGGATGGCATCGCATGCACTCATCCTGCGAAAATAGCTAACCTATTAGCTGACAGGTTTGGAGAAAATTTCACACCCCCATCCCCTCCAAATATTTCACAGAGCATTCCCTCTACATCTTCCCCACCTTGCATCTCCAAAGAGGAATCATTAATGCTCTCGCTAAGGCCAAAAACACAGACTCTAAGGGACCAGATAGCAAACCAGGTTGTGCTTTAAATGGTCTAAAACATGAGTTAGCAACTCCATTAGGTACCCTCTTCAAGCACAATCTGAGTATTGGTTTTGTTCATGCTGAATGGAAAACAGCAATCATCATCCCCCTTTATAAAGGAGGTACAGCAAAAGACCCTGGGAACTACAGACCCATAAGCTTAACCAGCCTAATCTGTAAGGCCATGGAACGAATCATCATGGACCTTATAAATAAGTATATAGGTGATCTCCAAACCCTTGATCCGACACAGTCTGGTTTTATCAAAGGCAGGTCATGCATGTTAAACCTGGTGGGCTTTTTCAAAAATGTTGCAAGAGCCATAGATAAGGCAAATCTGTGTATATAGCCTACCTTGACTTAACCAAGGCCTTTGACACAATCCCCACATTCCGGCACCACTGATAAACTCTCCCAGTTGAATATCAACCCTTATATTATCAGGTGGGTTGCTAACTGGCTCACTGACAGATCACACTTAGTCAAAGATGGGGACTTTACCTCAAACACCAAACCTGTCAGTAGTGAGGTTCCACAGGGGTCAGTGCTGGGCCCCCTACTGTTTGGAATATACTTCTCAGAAGTTCAGGCCAAAACAGAGGGGGCTGTGGCTGATTAAGTTTGCTGACGACTGCAAATTAGGTGCAATCACTGAATCCCCAAACAATGTCAATACACTTCAAGAGGGACTTACACAAACCAATGATTGTTGCCAAAGTCATGGACTCAAACTCAGTGCTAAAAATGCATTATCATCCCCTTGGTAAAAACCATATCCCTGTAGACTATCATATAAATAATAATACCCTAAGTAACAACTCAGTAGTGAGAGACCTGGGAACATAAGTTGACTGTACCCAAAATTTTGACCACCATGTGCCTACTGTGGTAAGGAATGCAGGCATTCTACGTTACACACCTTATTAGCAAAAGCATTGCCTCAAGAGTGAAAGAGATCATAACTCCCCTGTACTCAGCCCTCATCAGACCAATAATTGAGTACAATGCTTCCTTTGGTATGTACCTTACCAGGTACCTGCAGCAACTTGAGAGACCTCAGAGATTTCTAACCAAGAAAATTCAGGGTCTCCATCACGTCATTAATTTGACAGACTGAAGGCACTGTCACTGTACTCTGCAGCATACAGACTTCTTACAGGAGACTTGTGCCTGGCCTACAGAGCAATCTCGGATTCAAACCAAACGGAAATGCTGCACATCTGCAAGTCAAATGGGACAAGGGTCACCTGCTCCAGGGACCTTAACCTGGCCTGAGACATAAATAGGACCTGCTGAAGAGACAGCTATGTCTCTCAGAGATTGCCACTACTCTGGAATAGGCTACCAGTTCACATCAAACAGAGCCCCTCTATAACCCTGTTTAACTCATTCACTCCAATAGAGCTCAGGAAGATTGCACTGTAACTTCCAATGGGCAAAGCCTGAGTCTTTTTACAGAATCAAATTATGTCCTCACATTTCAAACAAATTGTCATATCTCTGGAAATGTAGGGGTAATGAAAGAAGTATAGATGGAAAACTCTTCAGCACAAATTATTTTTATAGTGGTAGTATTCTTTAGGTTCTAGGTCTTAAAATGAATTTTATAAATCACAATAAACACAGTAACTATTACGTTTGTAACATTTTGTAAACAAATTACTATAGCTCAGTAACCACTCAAGTTACACACATACTGTCAGCAGCATTTTATTCATCCAGCTGGGAGCTGTCCTATGAGGCTAAGGAGGCCAATCTGTGTTACTTGGTTATTGAGATATTTAGAAAAACATGAAAATTATATCTATATACACTAATATTATTAAAACATCAGCTAATATCTCTTTACCTACACTAGACAGGGGACAAATATTAATGCAGTTGTATTTGCCATTGTCAAAACCAAAGAAAAAACACAAAAACCTAATAAATCAAAAAGGCGTACATAGATTTGGAGTACCAAACAGCTTTGATCCTGGTACATAGGCATTTCGTCTTCGAGGGATATCAACATATCAAATTCTAAAGCTTAAATATACTAAACAATTGTGTTTCAAAATTTGTCTATACATCCCACTTTTAAAGTGACCAGTGCACATTATACATAAACACATCCCTTAGTCATGAAAAACTACTGCATTTACCATAGAACTTCAGCAGCATCAAAATTACAACAAAATTACCATGAATTCTACAACAATAACATCATCAAAAAATTCAACCAAGTTTACATAAAAAATACAACACCATCTCATAATGTGTGTATGTACTCATATAAAATACATACACACGCACACACATTTATGGAGATATTATCAATGAAATTTCTTAAAAAATTTAACAACACCTCCTGATTTAATCCATGTGGGATCAAGGTTCTAAAATTAAAACTGAAAGTAGTCTCCAGCTGATTTAACCTATTAGCAAATAAAGTACCACTACCACAGTTGCCAGATGGTTGGGCTAATACAAAAAAAACAGGGAATCAAAATTTCCTGAATGGGCTTCAATAAAATGTTCTGCCACTGGACTGAAGCCTATATTACCCCTTCTAATATTTCCCAAATGTTCCAAAATTCTAATCTTAATCTTTCTTTTGGTCTGACCTATATATCATCTAACCTCATCACACCCACAACCCAGAATATATATAGCACCACATGATTGACAATTAAACCTTCCTTGAGAGACGAAGTTGTGCCCATTGATCATAGTATTAGATACATTTCTGATTCTATGGCACACACTGCATCTTCCACAAGGAAAAGACCCTAATGAACTATTATGGGTCTGATTAGAAATTGAGTAGTTCAACAATTCTTTTAGGTTTAAAAATCTACCAAAAGAAAAAGTCACATGTTGTGGAAATAAAGTGCTGAGTTTATCATCAGCTGTTATCATTGGCCATAACATTGTAACCACCTGTCTAAGTGTGTCTGAAAAGGAACTAAACCTAGTAATATAAAATATTTTATTTTCTGTCCCTTCTTCTCTTGAAGCAAATTGAATTCTATGTCCAGACAGTACCGTCCAAACTTACTATTCTCATGCAATTGTTCCCTACTTACTACGTTATTCAACAGTTTATTCTTTGCTTAATTAAGAATAGATCTAGAATACCCTCTGGCTGATAATCTCTCCACAACATCAGCCAGAGATTTGTCTTTAGAAGCCATCTCAGAAGTATTCATCCATACTCTTCTAAATTCACCATAAGGCAATGACTTAATGAGATGTTCAGAATGCATGCTGGAAGCATGCAAAAAATTATTCACAGCAGTAATCTTTCTAAATGGAACATATTGAATAACTCCAATCTCATTCACAAAAAAACTGGACATCCAGAAAACTAAAGGTACTGAAGTCTGTGTGACAAAAAAACTGTAAACCATGACTGTTAGAATTCAAGTCCCCCCACAAATTTCTCAAATTCAGATAGAGGCCCTTTACATATGAAAATTAAATCATCTATGTCTCGCCTATATAACATCCCCTTCTCCTTGAAATAAATATGGCTGTACACAAACCGCTTTTCAAACTCCCCCATGTACAAAACAGCATAAGAGGGAGCAAAAGAAGCCCCCATAGCAGTGCCCCTTATCTGCAAATAATATTCCTTGTTAAAACTAAAATAGTTGTGTGTTAAATAAAATTCAAGTAACTCCAAAATGTAGGCACTGCAAGGCCCTTCACCCAGTATTGATGCCATAGCTTCAAGACCCTTACCTGTTGTAATAGTCGTATACAAAGAAGAAATGTCCAAAGTGGCCCAAAATATTTTCTTCTCCACATCATATTCTTCATTAGAACACAAAGCTCTTGTGTGTTGTGAATCTTTGGTATAGCATAAAAATATGGGTCTCAAGCATTGGCAACAAACAACATCCTAGCAGACTGATGAAAGGAACCACACTTTCCCCCTTCTCTAATAGTTCACTTAACTCAATTTTAAACTGTACAAGAGGGTTGTAAGGGAGCTTAACATACATTCTGTTGTTACACAGAAGTTCAGTTACCATGTTCTTGTAGCCAGCTTTATCCATAATAACCCAGTTATCACCCTTTTCTGCTACCTTAAAAATATAATCTCCCTATCTGGCCACGAAGTTTGGAAAATTCCTGCCATTCTTTACTTAAATTAAATTGTTTACATTTGAATTTACTAAATTCTTTTTCAATGTTATTCAACAACAATTTTTCAAACATAGCAACAACAGGAGACAATTAAGGGGGACAAAAGGTGTTTTCCACATTAATTAAACTAGAAATCTTAAGCTGACCATAACCAGTAACAAAAGCAGTGCTACATTCAATGCTTTTCTCAGTGTTGTAATTAAGTACATTTAAACTTTCATCATACTAGTATATAGATACATCTAACGAGTCGAATTTTCAGATATGGATGAAACATTTCTTTGCATGTTAAATAAAGTATCTCTAGAAAAATACACTTTCAAATGAAGTTTGTGACAGAATGTACTAGCTTCAATAAGTACATTAGCAAGAGAGGGACATTTAGTGGGAACAAACTTATCTCCCTTTAACAGCACATCAATAACTGTGTCAGAAATTGCTAAATTAACAATTTTTAAACAATCAACATTACTACTTTGAATTTCATTGAGTCCATTATCAACAATTTGTGAAGATACATGTTGCAAATTTCCAAATATTAACGTTTCCCTTTCTTTTTCTGTTTGCTGCCTATATTCCCAATTGCTGCTGGTGTGCTGAAAACCCTGAGAGCCCTGCGATGAACCCGATTGGTTCTCCTGACCAGCTGATCCTGCATTAGGCAGCATCTCAAGAGGTAGTAATGGTGATTGTTTAAAAATTGTTAATTTAGCAAAATTAGCACTTTCTGACAGTTATTGGTGTGCTGTTAAAGGGAGCTAAATTTGTTTCCACTAAATGTCCCTCTCTTGCTAATTGAAGCTAGTAGATTCTGTCACAAACTTCATTTGAAAGTGTATTTTTCTAGAGATACTTTATTTAACATGCAAAGAAATGTTTCATCCATTTCTGAAAATTCTGAAGACTGATTGTTAGATGTATCTATGTATGACTATGATGAAAGTTTAAATGTAATTAATTGCAGCACTGAGGAAAGCATTTTCTGCATTAGAACACAAAGCACTGCTTTTGTTACTGGTTATGGTCAGCTTAAGATTCCTAGTTTACCTAATGTGGAAAACACCTTTGGTCCCTCTAAATTGTCTCATGTTGTTGCTATGTTTGAAAAATTGTTGAATAACATTGAAAAAGAATTTAGTAAATGCAAATGTAAACAATTTAACTTAAGTAAAGAAGAATGGCAGGAATTTTCCAAACTTCATGGCCAGATAGGAAATTATATTTTTAGGGTAGCAGACAAGGGTGGTAACTGGGTTATTATGGATAAAGCTGGCTACCAGAACATGGTAACTGAACTTCTGTGTGACAACAGAAATAGAAGTTATGTTCTTACCATAACGTTCCATGTTAGTTGTCTTCTTCTCGCCTTCTTCTTGCTGGATGGGTTCGGAGCCGACCTCGGCCCGACTGCCACTCTAAAAGCTCGAGAGTTGGTTCCACCGGCTCGAGGCTCCCCTTATATCCCACAATGCTAGGCGTGAGTTACCTCAGATCTCGTTTGTAAGCTAGGCCCAGCCTATAATAGTAATAGAATAACTAGTAACAAAGTCCACCTCTAAAAACAAGGGAGAAGAGAAGGGTGACCTACATCCTGATCCAGGAAATATGCACAGCAGAGCATATACCTAAAGTACAGAGGTGGTAGAAAGAGAGGTCACAATCAAAACTCCTCTAGGTCTGTCCAGGCCAGGGGAAGGAGGGTGGGAAGAAGAAGGCGAGAAGAAGACAACTAACATGGAACGTTATGGTAAGAACATAACTTCTATATGTTAAGTTGTCTATCTCGCCTTCATTCTTGCTGGATGGGACCGTCCCTAGCACCTTGTCCCGGTGGCCTAACGGAACAGACTCTTGAGAACAGTGGAACCAAAGTTAGCTCTATGTCTAGAGGCTAAATCCAGCTTATAATGAGAAATGAAAGTGTGAGGAGTAGCCCAAGTAGCCGCTGCACAAATGGTGTCAATAGGCAGTCTATCTTGGAAAGCTATAGAAGTAGCCAAAGCTCTGGTAGAATGGGCTTTAGGTTTGCTAGGCAGCTTTTGGTGTCTAATTTCATAAACAAGGGAGATCAGAGATGTTAGCCATCTGGATAATGATACCTTTGAAACTGAAAGTCCCTTTCTGCCTTCTGCATAAGAGACGAACAGCTGGTCAGATTTTCTGAATTGTTTTGTTCTATCCAAATAGTACCTTAACTGACGATGAACATCTAGCCAATGCAATCTTTGTTCAGATCTGTTAGAATATTCTGGAAAAAACACCGGGAGGTCAATGCTTTGATTTAGGTTAGCCGAGGAGGCTATTTTTGTAAGAAGGACGGATTGGTTCGTAAAGATACTCTGTCCTTATGGAACAACAGATAAGGAGGTCGGCAGCTGAGTGCATGAAGTTCTGAAACTCTTCTAGCTGAAGTAATAGCTACTAGAAAGAGAGTCTTCCATGATAGTAATTTTAAAGAACAGGAAGCTGCAGGTTCGAAAGGAGAGAGAATTAAAGAACTGAGAACTAGATTTAGGTCCCAAGGAGGAGGAGGATTTCTTACGGAGGTCTGAGTAGAAAAACTCCTTTCAAAAAAGCTTTGCAAAGCTTGTGGGACATGATGGCAGAATCTGAAATGCCCACATGAAAGTTAGAAATAGCTGCCAATTGAACTTTAAGAGTAGAAGGAGATGAACCTGCATGGAAGAGTTCAGCTAGGAAATCAAGGACCATTTGGATGGAAGCAGTGAAAGGATCTATGTCCCTTCCTTGAGCCCAATAGGCGAAACGTTTCCACTTACTCAAATAAATCTTTCGAGTGGAAGATTTATGGGAAGCTATCAAAATATCTCTAACAGAGTGAGATATTTGAGGAAGCCTGGCTAAGGTTGGAATTGGAGGAACCAAGCAGTGAGGTTCAGGAAGGGAAGGGAGCGATGAAACTGACCCGACTGATGGATCAAAAGATCTGGAACTAGGTCCAGATGCCAAGGTCGCTCCAACAGAAACTGATGTAGAAAGGGGAACCAAACCTGTCAAGGCCAGTACGGAGCAATGAGGATCAATGAAGCCTTCTGAGCGATAGCTTTCTGTATCACTTGAGAGATTAGTGGGAAGGAGGAAAAGCATACAGAAGTCCCCGGGCCAAACCTGGACTAGAGCGTCTCTGCTGGGTTGGCCTGGTAACGGGAAAAGAGTGAAAAATCTCTGCACTTGCTGTTTTGGGGAGTAGCAAAAAGGTCGCAGCAAGGCTGGCCCCACTTGAGAAAAATTTCTCTCACAACAGAGTCTTTCAGAGACCACTCGTGAGGCATGAGGATAGCTCTGCTCAACTTGTCCGCGATTTGATTGGACTTCCGGGATGTGCGTTGCTATCAGAAACGCTGAGAAGAAATCGCCCATTGCCACAGTCTGAGTGCTTCGACACAGGGGTAGGACCTGGTTCCGCCTTGTTTGTTGATATACCACACTACAGACATATTGTCCGTCTGGATTGCTATCATTCCCAAGGGAAGAGAGTCTTGAAGGGCTTGCAACGCTAAAAGCACTGCTCTCATCTCTAGAACATTTATGTGCAAGTGGCATTCGTCTGGTTGCCATGTGCCCTGGACAGTTCTGCCCTGATAATGCCCCCACCCGATCAGGGAGGCGTCCGTTGTCAGAGTAGCAACCGGAGGAAGGAACAAAGGGTCTTCCCAATAAGAGCTGAGGGAAGACATCCACCACAGAAGATGATTTCTGCATGATTGCGTGATCATAATGGTGTGAGACATTGGAAGTTGCTGGTACGACCATTGCGTGAAGAGCATCCATTGAAGGATTCTCATGTGGAATCTGGCTAATGGAAGCAGAGGTATGGCAGCCGCCATAATCCCCAACACTTTCAGAACTAGCCTGGCTTTGATTCTGTTGCTGCTGAAGAGGAGTGAGACTATTTTGTGTATGTCTGTTATTCTCTGATCTGTTAGTCTTGCAGACATGTTGACTGTGTCTAGATTTGCGCCTATGAAGGTAATAGTACGACAAGGCGACAAAACAGACTTTTCAATTTATTGAAATGCCTAAATTTCGACAAGTGCGAAAGGTGTAGTCCCTGGCCATTAGAAGAAGATGCTTGGTGGGAGCTGTGAGGAGCCAGTCGTCCAAATATGGAAACACCTGGAATCCTTGTCGTCTCAGGTGAGAAGCTACCACTGCCATGCATTTGGTAAACACCGGGGGCAGTGGTGAGACCAAAGGGCAGGGCCCTGAATTGAAAATGACTGGTTCCCAGCCTGAAGCGGATGAATCTTCTGGAGCGTCTTTTCATTTTATGTGATAGTACGCATCCTGAAGATCTATAGAGCACATCCAGCTTCCCTTTCCCAAAAGGGGAAGGATGGACTGCAGCATGACCATCGAAATCTTGTTTTCTTGACTGACTTGTTCAAGATACTGAGATCCAAAATTGGTCTCCAGTCCCCTGTTTTCTTTGGAACTAAAAAGAACCTGGAGTAGATTCCGGATCCTTGCTGGTCTGCTGGAACTGGCTGAATTGCTCTTTTTGCAAGCAGCTTTGAAATTTCCAAAGCTGCAAGATCCCTTTGAGCGGGTGGAACATCTGGAAGGGATTTTTGATTGGTTTGGAATGCGAAGAAGGGAATGGAATAACCCTCGAAATGATGGACTGTACCCATTTGTCTTGAGTCAGGGATAGCCAGGCTTTTGGGTACAGTGACAATCTTCCCCGACTGCCTCGGTAGGCAGCCGGGCAACACCTCAGGGATGCTGAAAGGGCTTATCAGAGAAGACTTCCCGATTGCCCTGGTTCTGCGGACCCCCCCCTGCCTCTAGGGCGCGTCTACCATTGTTGTTCCCCTCTGCCTCTGGCGGGAACCGACTTTGTCGTCAGGCGAAGTCCCTTGAGATTGTTTACGGAACCACATTTTCCCACTTTTCTGGCCTTTGGGGTAAGGCCTAGAAGGAGTAGAAAAACAGACTCCGACGGCAGAAAGAGTCTTGCCATCTGTCTCGCACCTAGTCAAGGTTTCTTTCACTTGGGGTCCAAAACAAGATGATCCATCAAACGGGGAATTAGTGAAAGACGTTTTAAAGGGGTCCGTAAAGTTGCATAACCGCATCCAGGCGTGTCTGCGTAAGGCCACACCTGTCCCTGCGGCCCTGCTCGCTCCATCGGCCGCATAAGAAAGGAGGCGCATGGAGGAGTTAGCTATGGAGTTCAGGGTAGCCAGCTGAGTGTTCATCTTGTCTTGAAAACCCACAGCTGTAGGATCCTTCAACATATCACTCGCTTCCTTGATCAAGTCCCTTTGAAGACGAGTAAAATGGCATAGGTAGTTCAGCGAACGCATTGCAAAGGTCGCTGACGAGAACATCCACTTCCCGTACCTGTCCATAGACCTGGATTCCTTGTTAGGTGGATGGACAGGCACCGAAAGATCAGCTAGTTCCTTCTTGGTGGCAGCAGCTACCACCATAGCATCCACAGAAACACCTTTTGTGAGGAATTGCTTGTCAGTTGGTGCTGTTATAAATTTGGAGGGTCTCCTGGGGGTAGGGTCCACTGAATCAGGAGCCGTCCAGGCCTTCTTTGCAACCACCTGCATGAGGGGATCAAAGGGGGGGGACACCCAGGAGGTGGAAGGGCGAGAGCCAAACGCCTCAAGATACACAGATTCATCCTCCGAAGGGTTAAGGGCTGGCCAATTTCCCCTCTGTTTCAGGATCTCTAGAATGTCTGCGAAAGAGACATCTTCAGAAGGGGAACGTGGGGGAACCCTCGGAATCCTCTAAATCTGTGTCAGAGGTGACAGACTCAGGTGAGTCTAAGTGCTTCCTCTTACACTTTCTCTTCCTAGGGGGCTCCCCTGCCAATTCAGGAGAGGCCTCGGAAGAGGATGAGATCCCAACAGGGGATTCTTGAGGAGCTTGCTCTCTGCGGTCTGGGATGAGGGAGTGAGTCGACATAACCAAAGGCACCAAAGTGGGAGGGGCGGACGGAGCCGACTGTGGAGTCAAACAAGGTTCCAACACACTCCGCATGACCTCGAATGCACCCCCGTCAGGCAGAGCCAGAGGTCCCGCTCCGAGAAGCTGAGAACCTCCCTCGGCACCGACAGGGATGGCTCGAGGCCGATGTCGGAGCCGAACTCAAGCACCGAGAGGGAGAGGGGGGTCGGACAAGGGTCCGATGCCACTCACCCCCTCGGTGCCGACGAGGGAAGCCCGGCGCCGAGATTCTTCAAAGGAAGAAATCGGGCGACGGAGCCGAAGACAAATGTATCGGCTCCGACACTACCACAGTCTCGGTTCCAAGACGCCCCGGCTCCGAGCTCAAAGGAGTCGGAGGAGGAATATTAATTGGAACAAGCTGAGGCATCGACTGATCAGTCGGACTCTGGAGCATTTGGGCCAGTGCCTCGGACTTCAAAAGTCTACTCACTACCCTCTGGAGGTCGTGATCTGATAGCCTCGATGACCTGGAGGAGTGAGATCTATGGCTCCGTTCAGACAGCAGGGGAGATGCTGGAGCTGAATGAACGGAGCCAAGGGACGGTGACCTCGATCTCTTTCTAGATGTCGGCTCCGATGGTATGATCGGAGCCGACCCATGACTCTCTAATGCCTCGGCTCCGGAGCCGAGGAAACCACTGAAACAGCAGTCACAGACTCATCGGCTCCAGCTGGAGCCGATGAAGCAGTAGGCTTCAAAGCCTTAGGCCTCGACTCTAAAGCTGGAGCCGAGGTCCTAGAAGCCTTAGAAGGTTTCCCTGAAGACACAGGAAGGGAACCTTCAGGCTTAATTAAGCCCCTCAAAATGAGCTTATTTTTTCTCCTGCAGGACTCTAGGGCTGAAGCCATGGCATACAGCACAAGAGTCCTGCAGGTGTAAAGGTCCCAGGCAGTACACACAAGAAGTGTGACCGTCTGTCAGAGACATTTTCTGACAGCACGAGTCACACTTCTTGAAGCCTGAGACCTTTGTATCCTTGGACATACTCAAGGAACCCGAAGTGTAATCACACACAAAAACACACACACACATTACACTGATAGGTTTAAAAGGGAATTATTTAAAACTAAAGGTAAGTTAATAAAATTCCTAAGTAAAACACATACACACTCTAAGGAAAGGGAAGGAAGGGCCCGAAGGCCTTAGGGAAGAACTAGTGTTCTTTATAAAAGGAGGGGACTGGAAAGATAAAAAGGGGATAAACAAGTCCACTACACTAAGTGGTAAAGAAATTTACACTAACTAGCCTAAGTTTAAAGAATTTAAACTAGTCTAAACTTTCACTAACCTGGAGCCGGTAGAAAACACACCTCGATCGCTGTAGCGGCAAACGAGATCTGAGGTAACTCACGCCTAGCATTGTGGGATATAAGGGGAGCCTCGAGCCGGTGGAACCAACTCTCGAGCTTTTAGAGTGGCCGAGTCGGAGCCGAGGTCGCCTCCGAACCCATCCAGCAAGAATGAAGGCGAGATAGACAACTTAACATTTTATGTTAAGCTCCCTTAAAAACCCTCTTGTATGGTTTAAAATTGAGTTAAGTGAACTACTAGAGAAGGGGGAAAGATTGGGGTTTCTTTCATCACAGTCTGTTAGGAAGTTGTTTCGTGCCAATGCTCGAGACCCGTATTTTTATGCTATACCAAAGATTCACAAGAATGTGAGACGACCACCAGGGAGACCAACTGTGTGGGGTATTATTGGACTCTTTACTTAAAATACATTTGAGTTCCGTACCAGGCCACATAACGAACACAGAAGAGCTTTGTGTTCTAATGCAGAATATGGTGTGGAGAAAAGAACATTTTTGGGCCACTGTGGACATTTCTTCTTTGCATATGAATATTACAACAAGTGAGGGTCTTGAAGCTACGGCATCAATACTGTGTGAAGGGCCTCGCAGTGCCTACATTTTGGAGTTACTTGAATTTTGTTTAATACACAACTATTTTAGTTTTAACAAGGAATATTATTTGCAGATAAGGTGCACTGCTATGGGAGTTCCTTTTGCTCCCTCTTATGCTGTTTTGTAAATGGAGGGAGTTTGAAAAGCAGTTTGTGTACAGCCATATGTATTACAAGGAGAAGGTGATGTTATATAGGTGATACATAGACAATTTGATTTTCAAATGTATGGGCTCTCTTATCTGAGTTTGAGAAATTTGTGGGGGACTTGAATTCTAACAGTCATAGTTTACAGTTTTGTTGTCACACAGACTTCAGTACCATTAGTTTTCTGGATGTCCATTTTTTGTGATTGAGATGGAAGTTATTCAATACATTCCATTTAGGAAGAGTATTGCTGTAAATAATTTTTTGTATGCTTCCAGCGTGCATCTCATTAAGTCATTGCCTTATGGTGAATTTAGAAGAGTATGGATGAATACTTCTGAGATGGCTTCTAAAGAGAAATTTCTGACTGAAGTAGAGGAGAGATTATTGGCCAGAGGGTATTCTAGATCTATTCTTAATGAAGCAAAGAATAAACTGTAATGTGGTATGTAGGGAACAATTACATGATAATAATAAGTTTGGACATAGAATTCAATTTGCTTTAAGAGAGGAGCAGACAATAAATAAAATATTTTATGCTACTAGGTTTAGTTCCCTTTCAGACACACTTAGACAGGTGGTTACAAGCTTATAGCCAATGATAACAGCTGATGATAAACTCAGCACTTTATTTCCACAACATGCGACTTTTTCTTTTGGTAGATTTTTAAACCTAAAAGAATTGTTGAACTATCCAATTTCCAATCAGACCCAGAATATTTCATTAGGGTACCTTGTGGGAGATGCTGTCTGTGTCACAGAATCAGAAATGTGTCTAATACTATGATCAATGGGCACAGATTTGTCTCTCAAGGTTTAATTGTCAATCATGTGGTGTTATATATATTCTGGGTTGTGGGTCTGATAAGGTTAGATGGTATATAGGTCAGTCCAAAGGAAAAGTTAAGATTAGAATTTTGGAACATTTAGGAAATATTAGAAGGGGTAATATAGGCTTCATTCCAGTGGCAGAACATTTTGTTGAAGCCCATTTGGGAAATTTTGAGTCCCTGTTTTTAGTGTATTAGCCCAACTATCTGGCAACTGTGGTAGTGGTACTTTATTTGCTAATAAGTTAAATCAGCTGGAGACTACTTTCATTTTTAATTTTGGAACCTTTGTTCAACATGGATTAAATCAGGAGGTATTAAATTTTTGAAGAAATTTCATTGATAATATGTCCATAAATGTATATATGTATGTGTATATATATTTTTATATGAGTACATACACACATTATAAGAGGGTGGTGTTGTATTTTTTATGTAAACTTGGTTGAATTTTTTTGATGATGTTATTGCTGTAGAAGTCATGATAATTTTGTTGTAATTTTGCTGCTGCTAATGTTCTATGGGAAATGTAGTAGATTTTCATGACTAAGTGATGTGTTTATGTATAATGTGCACTGGTCACTTTAAAAGTGGAATGTATAGACACATTTTGAAACACAATTGTTTAATTGTTTAGTATATTTAAGCTTTAGAATTTGATATGTTGCTATCCCTTGAAGGCGAAATGATGAGGTACCAGGATTAAAGCTGTTTGATACTTCAAATCTGTGTACGCCTTTTGGATTTATTAAGTGTTTGCCATTATGTAAGCTTTAAGATGAAATCTTTTAAAACTGTGTCCATAACACAATTTTGGAATTATTGATGAAAATATGAACAAGAAATATTTGACACCTAGAGGCGTCAGTAGGAATTAACTGCAGATGCACCTGGAGGTGTCACTCAGATGTAATGAGTTAAGTGTAGCCTGGATGACTGGATAGGAAACCATAAATTCTTTCTGGGGATTTCACCTATGACCTTCCTAGATATGGGTAGTCATTACTAATTAAGATCTCAAGTTTAGGCATGATCCTTATATTGAGTTTCAATAGTATTATACTGGGTACACACAGCTAGGCTTACAAAGACCTTTGGGTCAATAGCCTAGTAACCACCTATGAACCTATGTAGCCACAGCTCTGGTGCAGTGTATTTTAGAGGGTCTGGGCCAGGACAAGCCATGTTGACTGTAAAAAAGGGATATGCGGTGTGGTAATCCATCTAGCTAAGGTAACATTAGAAACTGGTTTGTCCAATTCGCTGGAGGAGAATGAATCAAACTATCGGACTTTCTGAATTCTTTTGTTTTATGTTGATAAAAACAAAGCTGCCTAGGTACATCCAAGAGATGAGATAAAGCGTGTATTCACCTTTACTAGCAAAGCTGGGTAAGAAAACAGACAAATTAATGGTATGGTTAATATTCACTTCTGGGGCTACTTTAGGTAGGAATGATGGATTGGTTCGTAAGGTAACTCTGCCTTTGTGAAAGATCAAAAATGGGAATTTGGAGGAGAGTACTTAGAGTCTGGATACTCATCAAGCAGATGTAATGGTCACAAGAAAAGCAGTTTTCCATAAAAAAGTTTAAGTCAGATCTAGCTGATGGTTCAAAATGACTCTGAGTCAAAGTTTGTAGCACAACTGTTAAATCCAAAGTTTGTAGCACAACTGTTAAATCCCAGGGGGGTGTAGAGTCCTTCACTGGAGGTCTAAGCAAAAAGGTACCTTTGAGGAAAGCCTTGCACAATTTTGACAAAGCTAAAGAGGAAGCATTACCCCCAAAATAAATTAGATATCGCTGCCAACTGCACTTTAACTCATTCACTCCATTGGAGCTCAAGAAATATGCACTGTAACTTCCAATGGGCAAAGCCTATGCCTTTTGACGGAATCAAATTATGTCCTCACATTTAAAACAAATGTTCATATCTCTGGAACCATAGGGGTTATGAAAGCAGTATAAATGGCAAATTCTTCACCACAAACTATTTTTACAGTGGTAGTATTCTTTAGGTTCTAGGTCTTAAACCAAATTTTATAAGTTGCAGTAAACAGTAACTATTGCATTTGTAATATTTTATAAACAACTTACAATATCTTACCAACCACTCAAGTTACACACATACTGTCAGCAGCATTTTATTCATCTAGCCGAGAGCTTTCATATGAGGCTAAGGAGTCCTGTCTGTGTTACTTGGTTATTGAGATATTTAGAAAAAATTGAAAATTATATCTATATAAATTAATATCATAAAAACAACAGTTATGACTTTTTTCTCTTTCATACTGTCGTCAGACTCCACTTTCAATGCTGCAACAATTCATGTAAATATGTATATTTTATGCTCTACTTTAATAGCTACTGTTAAATATCTTGTATATTAATACTGAACTGCCTTTTTATTATCGCTATGTACATATTTTATCTTCCTTACATATTTCTGTCTATTGTTGCTTTACCTTTTCAAATCTTTTAATACTGTATTTTTTTGTAGTTATAAGTTTTAGTTTGTATTATTATAGAGCTTTTCTCCTCGGGTCTCCACTGAAAATGGGTTTCTGGCTCAGTTGGACCAACCCAATTAACAAATGTCAAATAAATAAATAACATTTATTTATTTTATTTATTTAACATTTGTTAACTGGGAAAGTCCGACTTGGAACATAGCCAATTTTCAGCGGAGGCCTGGGGAGAAATGCTCTAGATGCATGTCTTTGTAACAGCTATATAAATAAATAATAAGTTACTATCTATTTATCCAGACCAGACAGAGGTAAAATATCAATGCAATTGAGTTTGCCATTGTGTAAGCTTTAAGATGAAATCTTTTAAAACCTTGTACATAGGCATGGTTTTGGAATTATTGATGCAAATATGAACAAGCGATATTTGACACCTAGAGGCATCAGTAGGAGTTAACTGCAGATGCACCTGAAGGCATCACTCACATGTATTGAGTTAATAGCAGAGAAACTAGCGCCTTCATGAAAGATAGATATTAAAAACTCTAGAACAGCAGAAAAGGGGGCAGTGAAGGGGTCTAATTCTCTATGTAGAGCACAAATAAAGAATCTTTTCCATTTACTTTTGTAGATTTTCCTGGTAGAGACCTTCTGAGATAATAGTAATATATGTCGGACAAGAGAAGAAAGCCTGGACCATCTAATCAACAATGGAATTGGAGAAACCATGTGGTCAACTTGACGGCTGTAATGTTTGGGTGATCCATCTCCGCTAGATAAGAGAGAAAGTCTGGATTGGGGTCCAGTGTACAGGGTGGATATCAAAGATGAGACCAAAGGAAAGGGAATCACACTTGACGAGACCAAATGGGGAAATAAAGATAACCGTATTCTTAAACTAAAGTCCCTTTTGTAAAAATTTGGGAATTAGAGGTACCAGGGGATAAGTGCAAATGAGACTGGAGGGCCAAACATGGACTACAGCATCTCTCAGTGACTCCTTCAGAGGGGGTATCAGGGCAAAGAACTTGCAGCACTTACTGTTGAGAGGAGAGACAAACAATTTGCAGCAAAGTTGGCCCCACTGATAGAAAATCCTTTCCAACACTAAATTATTGAGAGACCACTTGAGAGGCATCAGACTGGACCTGCTGAATTTGTCTGCTGGTACGTTGGAGTTCCCCAAGATGTGCATTACCATAAGAAGCACACTCTCAAAATTTACCCCATTTGTTGATATACCAAATCACAGACATGATGGTTTGAATCACAATCATCCCAAGAGGAAGGAAGTCCTGGAAGGCTTGCAATACTAAAAAGACTGCTCTCATCTCTAAGACACTGATTTGTGAATTGGTCTTTTCTGGGGATCATGTGTCTTGGACTGTCCTTCCCAAGAAATGTCCCCACCCCCACTCCAGTTGGGAGGCATCTGTGGTAACCATGGCTACTGGGTGTGAAGGAACAAAGGAGCGGCCTTCATAAACTTCATCCGACTGAATCCACCAATGCAGGTGATCTTTGCATACTTGTATGAGCTTGACTGGTGAAGAAAAAGGATGGTGAAAAAGTGACCACTGAACAGCTGGAGTCCATTGGGAAATTGGCATATAAAACCAGGCCATAGGAAGCAAGGTTATGGCTGATGCCATCGACCCTAAAGTCTGAAGAATCAATCTGGCTGGAGAAGGATGTGATATAATATGCTCCACTTGACACCTGATGGTCTGTACTCTGGTTGGAGGGAAGCTATCTGACTGACTGTGTCCAAATGAGAGCCTAAGAACTACAGGCTCTGGATAGTTTGAAGATGTGACTTGCAAAGGTTGACTGAGATGGTTAGGAATTGACATAACTGGAGCAAGTAGTCCCTGGATTTCCTGAGGAGATGCCTGGTTGGGGCAGTGAGGAGCCAATTGTCTAGGTATGGAAACACTCAGAATATTAGCAGTCTCAAGTGAACTGCTATCACTGCCATACATTTGGTAAACACTCTGGATAAGACCAAAGGGCAGGGGTCTGAACTGATACTGACTAGCCCTAGCTGAAAGCGCAGAAATCTTTGGATCTTCTGTTCATCTTGATATGATGGAGTACATCCAATCGTCCTTGTACAGAAATGGCAAAATGGACTGAACCATGACCATTTGTAACTTTGACTTCTTTACAAATTGATTCAGATTGCTGTGGACCAGAATTGGTCTCAGGTCCTCTATCTTATTTGGCACTAAAAAGAATCAAGTAAGTTCCAAATCCTTTCTGGTCTGGTGTGACCTCCTGGATGACTCTTTTCTATAGCAGCTTTTAAACTTCTAGAGCTGCTGCTTCCTTCTGACTGGGTGGAACATTGTGGAGCATTTTCTTTTTGTTTGGGGGAATTTGTGAAAATGGTATAAAGTATCTGCTGGATATGACATTCCACATCCAGAGATCTTTTAAGATTGATGGCCAGATGTCTGGGTGGAGAGACAAACGCCCCCTGACTGACTCCAGAGATGAGCAGTCAGGCAATCTTTCAGGAACACAAAAAGGGTTTATCTGAGAAGGAGTCTTGGAAACCCTGCTTTTGCAGGCCTCCTCTGCCACAAGGATGGCATTTTTCATTAGAACTCCTCCCTCTGCCTCTAGGGGAGATATCCCCTCATGAGTCTTGGAAAAGACACCAGGACTTATAGAGCCACATTTTCCTACCTTCTCACTGATTCCTGATAAAGGATCTCTGAGGGGTAGAGAAATGGATCCCTATGGCAGAAAAGTTATTTATATCCTGCTCTCTCCAGGAAAGCATTTCCTTAACAGTGGGGCCCAACAAGGACAATCCATCAAAAGGAGCATTAATGAATGAAGACTTGAAGGGCACTGCAAAGTCACACAAACACATCCAGGCATGTCTTCTAATGGCTATGCCTGAACCTGCAGCCAATGAGGTATCCTCAGCAGCATGGGAAATTAACTTCATGGAAGCAGTAGAGATGGCTAAAAGAGTGGTCAGCTGTAAAGAAATGTTATTGTGGTCCTCAGTAGACATGGATTCAGATGTGATTAGGAAAACTCTTTATTCAAATTCCATTACAACCTGGAGAAATGTCCTAAGGAGTTCAGTGACCACTGAAGGTCACTGAGGTGTAAATGCATTTTCCAAATGTGTCCAATGCCCTGGACTCTATGGTAGGGGGATGGACAGAGTAGCTCTGCTCTGCCAGCTCTTTCTTTGTGGTTGCCACCACAACCACGGATTCAATGAGGTCCCCCTTGCTCCAATAGGGCCTGTCCTTAGGAGGGGCAAATAATTTACCCAGATGATGGGGGATAGTTTCTACAGTATCTAGTTCCTTCCAATCCCAGCAAGAGACTAAATATATAAGCTCATCAGCTGAGGGAGTCATCCAAGATGTCAATGAATAGGCTGGATCCAAAAGCTTCCAGGAACACTGACTCCACTTGGAAAGGGGTATCTGAGGACCATCCACATTTCTGCCCAAGGATTTCTAAGATGTCTATGAAGGAGACTTCATCTGGTGGAGACCATGGGGACCCCTCCCCTTCACTGAAGTCAGTGTCTTCTGTGAGTGACTCCTGAAGGGAGTCTATGTACATTCCTTGCATGGTCTCTTGCAGGGGAACTCCTCAGTGAGATGGTCTGGGGTCTTGGGAGGTGTCTGTAGAGAAGGGAAAGTCCTTGGGAATTGTCTGAATGCTTGATAAGGGTGGCTCTCCTTGTGTGATAGGTCTGTGAGGATCACAGCTCAGACCTGATGGTGGCAAGGCTGTAGGATCTGAAGAAGAAAGATTAGGTGTATCTCTTGGATGAGAGAAGAACATCTCCACCACCTTGAAGGCAGGACTAGGAGAAGCTGTAGCTGACCACATCAGAGCCAAAGCTCTAGATGCTGCCATGCCCTGCCCCTTCCCAGATCCTTGCCTCGAACAGAGAGTTGGACCCAATTAGTCCAATGCCGAAGCCCTGAGGGGTAGGGATAGCTCTGACAACCTTAGAGTTGGTAAGTCCCCCAGATGTTTCAGCTCAAAGACTTGTCCTTGTCCAAGAAGAATCAGTGTCAGATAATTCAGGGATGGAGTCTAAGTCAAAGACCTAGCTGTCATTGTATCCAACATCTACCCTCTGGGGGTTCTAGCATCCAAAGGCTCTGAAATCACTGGTCTGATCTGAGAAGGAGAAATCACAATGTAGGAAACAGAAGGGGAACTTACTGATGTGATAGGACATGGTGCAGGGATAACCCCCATCTGAATCTAAGCTCTGAGGAACTTCATCATCATCTTATCATCTTTGGCTTCAGAAAGGCTCCTGGAGGACCTGATGGAGGAAGTAGTGTACTGGGGCCAAGACTCTCTCCTTGGGGTCTCTTGTAGAAAGGGACAATGGAGTCAAGGAGAGATAGGCTCCAGAGTAAACCCTGGGGACTGGGTCCTAGGAGACTACAACTCTACTAGTGTTGGATCCAAAGATGTCAGATGTGATTGTTTCCACTTGGGATCCAAGGGTCAGATCCGATTTCTTCTGAACTTTGGTAAGAGGCTCCGATGTAGGAGCTGACTTTGGAGACTGGGTTGGAAACAGTTTCCTAGATTCTTTGGCATCTAAAGAGGTTTTAGATTTTTGTGGGGGTTTAAGCCCCTGAAACAGAGGAAGAGGAGGAGGATGGTAACAAGCCTTTTAGTATGAGCTTATTGGGTCGATCTCTGCAAAGTGTATTTAGATGGGCAGCACCTAGACAATAAATGGACTCCCTATGGGCATCAGAATTAGGGATCTTTTACCCACAGGAATTGTATTTCTTAAACTCAATGAGTTTGTCAGCCATAATCAGTCAAAAGCAAAAGGTAGATCACAAAAAGAGATTTTTTTTTATGGAAAAGAAAGCTACAAACAATGGTAGATAAAGAAATACCCATTAAAGGTAGAAAGAAAGGGGAATAAAGAAGAGAGAAGTACCAACAATGGTACTGAGTCTACCAGATGTAAAACAAAAAGAAAATGAAAAGGAACCTAATGCAACAGAAGTCCGATAGAAATTAAAGGTAAGGGAGGAAGAGGTAACTAAAAGAGCAATGGCTATTATAAAATTTAAGGAGAATTACAATCATTGTAGAAAATAACACAACCCAAGCTCTGCAAGAAGGATCCGAGTCTCTTGTGATAAGATGGTAAATGAGATCTGAAGTACTGCAGGGTAACCCGGACATTATGGGTAAAGGGAGGAACTCGAGAGTTAGATCTGAAAGTGTAATAAATGCGGCTCAGCCTGATCCGAGGTTGGATCTGAGACCCATCAGTTGAGTAAGAATGAAAAGGACATCAGATCCAAATATTATGACGTTCTAAAGAAAATAGACTTTTCTATGATATAGCTTAGAGGATAAGGTGCAGGATTACCATTTAGGAGACTTGGGTTTGAAACTTGATTAGGGCACAACTGGGCAGCAGCAGTATCTGTGTGGAAGAAAGTCCTGGTAATCTGCTTCCATAATATGCCATAGGAACTCTATGGAGCCTACACGTAGAGTAGCCATGAAGTCAATTTTAGTCAAGATAGATTAGTCAGGCAGGTAGGTCTCAAGGTTTGAGTTTGGATACAAATTGTAAATGCCGGTTTGAATCTCATGTCCTCTAATCTGTGTTCAAAGATGTTAAAACCTGTATGTAACATTAAAAATGTGTATAGCGAGTATTTAACATTCCTCATGGCTAAAATGTGTAGAAACTGTTCTGAACAATGTATATCACTGTTATTTGAGGAATACATCATTCCTACTTTCTCTTTAATCGCAAAGGCAACCTTGTTTATGGAATAAACTTCCCATCTTCATAAAACAAAGCCCATCCCTCACTCTCTTCAAAAAGAATTTGGATAGATGGATGGGGAATAGTAAATTCACTCCTGGGGTACTGTTCATTTCCTGAAGCAGTCTGCAAAATGACTCAGGGCTTCAACACACAAAGACATACTACCCCATCCCATATCTGGGGAATTAAGATATAATACTGTCATAGCCTGGCTATTACTGGCTAGGCTTTTGCACTATTCGCTTAGTAATCACCTATGAATCTATAATGTGCTCATAGTTGCTTAAAGAACAGATTGTATTCAGGTTTTGTAGCATTTAAAGTGTCATAAATTTGGCTTAGTTTATGTTTTTTTTCACACTTTGGTTATAAGCTGCTAATAAATAACAGTAACAGTGGGATGGCAGAAATATTGTGTCTTTACTAAATACAGATGACATTCAGAGCCATTCATTACCGTGGCCAGTACATCTGAAGTATGAAAAAAGGGGGATAAATCTACAGTGTGACAGGAATTCTTAAAACTATTAACATGGAACACAAATGGGATTGTAAACCCAAGCAAAGTGGAACGAGTGTTAACTTACTTAAAAGTAAAGCTTCAGTTTATTATGTTACAGGAAACACATTTAGCAAAAGAACATAATAATATTATGTAAAGGGATTTCAAAGTGGGGTATACAAAAGCAAGAGGAGTGTATTGCTAGCCGATACAGGAGCACTGTTAACACTACAGGAGACATGGGAGATTTACAAAAGTAAGAAGGTACTGGAATTGAAAAAGGATTACCCTAGCTAACATATAATCTGCTATCAGGAACAAAAATATCAGACTTACAGAAAATATCAAGCACTATAACTGATTTTCAATGGGGACTGTTGATTTTAGCAGGAGATTTAAATGTAGTATCAAAGGTGGAGGATGTTATTAGTGGTTCTAAGATGAACGTGACCATACAAGGTAAATATTTGGGATATTACATGAAGTTGTCTGGTCTTAGATATAGCATTAACTAACTATATAAAGAAGACTTTATATTTGATGGTATTTCTTGAGGGAAGGTTGATGGGGAGAGAGGGGTAAAGTTGGAGCTGAATTAGTCATCCATTAGGTTTGCTATATCTTCTGGCTCGGTATAGGTGGCTGTATTTACAAGGAGCTCTGCACAGTCCTATAAAACACAATAAAATATGGAAGCTGTGTACTTATAACAATGCTGGATCCTTTCATTCTTGTCCATCCTTTATTACCTGTGGGCCCTCAAGCTGCTTGTTAGATCCAATGTGGCAGCATTAGTGCTCCAGCCTCAAGACTATTTAAAAATGTCACACCTATCATGCTCCTGGAAACAGGATTACCCCAATTAGAAAGACATCCAGAAAGGGTAACTTAGGAATTTGCAACCTAGCTTTTTAGCTGCAAAAGAAATGAAAAACTGTGAATCACTTCTGAACGATCTAATCATAAGGAGGTAAAACCACCGCTATGCCAAGAAACAGAAATGAAAGCATACTCCAAGTCCCAGTAGCAAGGAAGGGGGGCATGGAAGGCTGTCATATTGGAATGACATGAATGAAATAATCCATCATTATGTTAAGTACATAACTTCCACATCCTATTCATTTAGTGCACCCGATCCCTAGCTACCTGGACTCTTAAGTGGAATCATGACAGCAGACACTTAGAGACAGAGGTTCCAAAAGAAGTCATAGCCATGGAAATGGAATCCACTTTGTAATATCTAATGATAGTGTGCACAAAAGACTGTTGCAATTGCACAAATTTCAACTACAGAAGAACCATGAAGAAGGCTGTAGAGGTGGCTGCTGCTCTAGTGGAATATGGTCTGCCTGGCAAAGGATGATTATATGTAGCATATACAATGCAATCAGACAGCCATCTAGAAAGGGTAACTTGGGAATTTGCAACTTAGCTTATTAGCTGTGAAAGAAATGCAAAACTGTGACTCACTTCATAGGTAGGTACTAGGCTATCAGCCCAAGGGCCAAAATAAGCCCAGCCAACAAGGTTCCCTGGCTTACACCACCCAAGAAAGTTAATTTCCCATGCCCCTGTCGAGCAGAGCTACAGAAGTGATCCACGGGGTGTATTTCCTATTTCCAATCCACTCATCAAGATTTTTCTTGAAGAGTGCTAATGAGGAACTTTGCTTGACATAGATGGGTAGCTTGTTCCAGAGTATAGGAAGTCTCCGGCACAGGAATCTATCCCTCCAGCATGTCCTGTTTATTGTGGTGACAAGGTTTAGGTCCCTAGAGTATGTAGCTCAGAAGGATTGGGATTTCTTTAGGTGTAGCATGTCCAACAGCTCTGGGTTTAACATAGCTTTATATGTTAGGCAGAGATCTCCTCAGAGTATGCGATATGCTACAGAGTAAAGCTGGAGTTTTTTGAGATGGTCAGTGTAGGGCATCTGTCTGAGGCCAGCAGTCCTCTTTGTGAGGTACATCTGTGGCCTTTCCAGCTGCTGCAGATGTCTTGTGAGGCACATTCCAAAAGAGGCGTTGTACTCTATAATGGGTCTAATGAGCGCCGAGTAGAGGGGAACAATGACCTCTTTTTTCCTGGATGAGAACCATTTTGTGATGAGGTGTGCCACATAGGATTTCCTGACTACTGTGGCAATGTAATTATCAAAGGAGAGACTACTGTCCACCTGGGTCCCAAGGTCTCTTATCACACATTTGGCATTAAGTAGACTGCCATTTATGTGGTAGTTCATGGGTACAGAGTTTTTACCAAAGGGAATGACAATGCACTTTTTGGCACTGAACTTGAGGCCATGCCTCTGACACCAGGCATCTGTCTCAGTGAGGCCCTTTTGTAGGATGTCCACATCATTTGGTGACTCGACTATAGCTCCTAGTTTGCAGTCATCTGCTAACTTCATTAGCCAGTGGCCTTCTGTGTTAGCCTGTACTTCAGAGAAGCAGATACCAAACAGCAGAGGTCCCAGGACTGAACCCTGTGGTACTCCACTTGTCACTGGTTTGAAGTTAGATTTGGAGTCTGCAACTTTTACTGTGTGGGTTCTGTCAGTGAGCCAGTTGGCAACCCATCTTGTGACGTAGGGAGTTAGACCTAGTTTACTGAATTGAGCTATAATTTCGGAATGTGGGATGATGTTGAAAGCCTTGACGAGGTCAAGATAGGCTGTGTGAACCACCTTACCCTCATCTACGTCTTTGGTGACTGCCTCAAAGAAGTCGTTCAGGTTCAGAAGGCATGATCTGCCTTTCACAAACCCGAACTGGGTGGGGTCCAGAGTTTGGAGGTTAACAATGTCTTTGTTTATGAGTTCCATGATGATACGTTCCATGGTGTTGCAGATCAGGCTCATCAGGCTAATAGGGCGATAGTTCCCAGGATCAGTGGTGGTCCCCTTTGTACAGTGGAATAATTGTTGCTGTGCCCCATTCAGTGGGCACAAAGCCTGACGTGAGACTATGATTCAATATGGTGCTTAGGTGGGGAGCCAGTTCATTCTAAAGTTCATGTAAAACGCAGCCTGGGATGTTGTCTGGTCCCAAGGATGCTGTGTTTTTGGTTTTAGAGAGTGCAGTTTTTATCTGAATAGATGTGATTACGGAGACTCTGCATTCTTCCTGTGTAGATATGGGCCCTTTAGGGGGTGAGAGGGGGGGTAAAGTTACCACTGAACCCATCTGCCAGGATGTAGGCAATATCAGTTGGTTCTGTAATTTTCGTGCTGTTGTGCTATAACTCAGAGCAGATCTGGGTGTTGCCATTGAGATTCTTGACATAGCTATAGAATGCTTTGTGGTTGCCCTTAGAATAAGTGGCATTTTTTTTTCGTAGCTAGCTTTGGAGGATCTCATAAGGGATCTCTGCTTCTTACTGAGGCTGACCAGGGATCTCCTCCACTCATAGGATTTTACTCTCTTTTGCAACAGTTTTTTCCTTCTGCTGTAGAGTTTGTTTATGGCAGGGAACCACCAGATTGGCTTCCTTTTTTTGGAGGATAGCGTCTTGGTTCTGTTTAGGATAGCACGAGCCATGCACTCATGTAAGTGCTTATAGAGTGCATTTGTGCAGGATTCAGCAGTCGTAACTGTATTGTCCATCTGCATGGGTATCATGATGTTCGCCACTTCTGTCTTAAGAAGCATGAAGTTGGCTTTGGAGAAATTTTTTACCTTGGTTTCATCAATGGTGGGTGGGGGCGGGATGCGGATATCAAGGGTGATTAGCTTATGATCGGATCTGTCCAACGAGGTTTTGCCTTCAGGTGTGGAACACTGGTCACTCATGTTGGTAATGACTAGGTCTAGGATATTGTTGCCCATGGTGGGGGTGTGGATAAGTTGATCCAGGGCATTGGAATTTATGAATTCCAGAAAGCGTTGAGCAAAGGAGTTGGTACATGAGTAGTTTTCCCGGTTAAAATCCCAGTCCAGGTTAGGCAGAGTCCCTCATTGACTCTCTTCAAGAGGAATCTTGATGAGTGGATGGGAGATCATAGGTTTACCCCGGGTATCACTTCTGTGTCGCTGTTAGACAGAGGCACAGTATACTAACCTCGAAAAAGGGCATAGCAAAATAAATTTAAAATGGGTGGTGAAAGCCAAACACATTCTGGCTAGGCTTATAAATGCCCTAGGGCAGATAGCCTAGTATGAACCTATGAACCTATAATGGTGGGGTAGTTGAAATCGCCCATTATTAGGGTGTTTGGTTGAACCCTAATATTTTCCAGTATATCAAGAAAAGAGGAGTGGGAATCCTGGGGCATGGTGGGGGATGTGTAGCAAGCTACAATTTGGATTGCAGTTTTGCCCAGAGTTAGTTGCACTTGGATAACCTCGGATGGATTATGCTGCGCAACTAGCCTGGAGGTGTGGATATCCTTAATGAATATAGACACATCTCCACCTTTGGTGTTCTGGTCCAGGTTAGATGGCCAAAAAGTGTGGTATGAGTTATAGCCTGGTAATGCAGGGGTGCTCTCTAGAGCCTTGAACTAGGTCTCAGTCACTGCACAGATATTGATGTTCTCCATTTTAAGGAGTGCCACAAGTGAGTGCATTTTGAGATTTAGACTTCTAGCATTGATTAGCATTACCCTCAGTTTTTACTTGCCTGTTCCTGTTACGGTGGTGAATTTGTCATTTGAACCTTGCCTAAAAAGTTACTATAGGGGCAGCAAGAGCCTTAGCCAGTATCCAGAATCCCAGGGGCGACAGTTGCAGTCCATCTCTGGCAAGGCATCGTTGTATATTGACCATGTTGTCCCAGGCAGACAGATACTGGATCCCCTTAGAATGACATCAGAAGCTTAGCCAATTCTTGAAGTCAATCATTTTGTCCTTGTATTGCTGTATCATTCTGGCTGATGGCAGGATGCTACTCAGGGCTAGGGTCATACCTGCCTGGGCTACAAGATCGGAGAACTCTTCCATGTCTCTTTTCATATAGTCCAGGGAGGTATGCCTCAGGTTGTTCACACCAACATGGACAATGACAGTCATATTTGTACTTATTGTGGAGTGACCTGAGTGCGTGGGTTATGTGGCGGATCCTGGCACCCAACAGGCAGCTGACAGTAACCTTCTCCTTGTTTAGCCTGGTGAGTGGGACATCAGTGTGCCTGACTATAGAGTCACCTATGACTAGTGTGTTGGGTAAGTTGTTTTGCCTTATGGGCTGTGGTTTACTGGCACACTGAGTCTGTGGGCTATGTGTCATTTGGGTTGTGTTGGGGGGGGGTGGAGGTTGCTTGCGTTTCTGGTTTGGAGATCTCTGTTCCTTGAGCAGATTATTATTGAGAGCCACTGCAAATGTTTTTGTGTTTCTAAGTGTGGATTTTGGTGGTGTAGGGTTAGTGGGACTATGTGATAAGTATGGTGTGGTGGAAGTGTTTACCTTCTCCTCTTGTCTGTCAAGTTCAGTCTTGGTTGGAAAAAGCTTTAACTCCAGTTTGGCTAGATAAGTGCATCTCTCACAGGTTGTGGTGTAGGGTGGTAGGAGGAGAGGGTTGTCTGTGTACTTGAGGCAATTGCTACATTGCCTCAAGATGCCAAGATTCATCAGATAGACAGGAGAGAACACTGGGAGCTGACCCTTGGACATGCCTGAATAAAAAACTACTTTCGTCTATACAAGTGAGGAAAGTGAGTATAAGAACTTCTTTTTCTCTAAACGAGTGAGGAAAGTAAGTACAAAAACTGTTTTCCTCTAGGTAAAGAGGAAGGTTGAGTGCTGTAGTATTTTGTAGCTTATTTAGTGCTAACAACAAGTTCTGAACAGGTGCTGAGCATGAATAAGCAAATTCAAGTGCTAAAACTAAGAATCTGTACCTGGATCTTGTGGTAGATAGGCTACCTAGTGCTTACCACTCCCACTGATAAGCTAGAATGCTTCCATCCCACACAGAAAAGCTTGGGGGGGGGCTCAGAAGCTTACAAACAGTCATGGATACAGCAAATCTGTATCTGGACTAGACTAGTTACAGGAAAGGTGGGAAACAAGTGCAAACGACGGCCTTTAAACCAAAAAGTTGAAAGAGATGGAAAAACTGCCCAAACGTCCAATAAACTACAATTTATGGGCCAGAAACCACTCTTATGGTAGATAGGCTACCTAGTGCTTACCACTCCCACTGATAAGTTAGAAAGCTTCCCTCCAACACAAAAAAGCTTGGGGGCTCAGAAGCTTACAAGCAGTCGTGGATACAGCAAATCTGTAGCTGGACTAGACTAGTTACAGGAAAGGTGGGAAACGAGCACAAACATGGGCTTTTAAACCAGAAGGTTGAAAGAGATGGAAAAACTGCCCAAATGGCCAATAAACTACAATGTCTGGGCCAGAAACCACTCTTGTGGTAGATAGGCAACTTAGTGCTCACTACTCCAACTGATAAGCTAGAATGCTTCCCTTCAACACAGAAAGGTTTTTGGGGGCTCAGAAGCTTGCAAACAGTCCTGGATACAACAAATCTGTATCTGAACTAGACTAATTACAGGAAAGATGGGAAACCAGTGCAAACGTGGGCTTTTAAACCAGTAAGTTGAAAGAGATGGAAAAACTGCCAAACGGCCAATAAACTACAATTTCTGGGCTAGAAACCACTCTTGTGGTAGATAGGCTACTAGTTACCACTCCCACTGTTAAGCTAGAAGGCTTACCTCCAACACAGAAAGGCTTGAGGGGATCAGAAGCTTACAAACAGTCCTGAATACAGCAAATCTGTATCTGGACTAGACTAGTTACAGGAAAGGTAGGAAACAAGTTTAGAATTTTTTTTTTTTGAAAGTGGAAAGGGAGAAAGGGGAAACAGAAGATAATTCAAAATTAAGGACCTAAGTGGCTTGCCCTTCACAAATGTTTTCTCTGTATTAGGTAGAATGAGCTACCTAGTGACACTAGACTGGAATAGAGCTGGGATAGAGCTGAACAGATGGGACTGGTAGGAGTGTCTGAAGTCAAAATATGATCTCACTGTACTCGGATGAGTGAGCAAATGAGATAGACCCAGGAGGAGTGTTCAAACACAAATTTACAGGAGGGGTGGGCAATTCCAAAGCCACCAAGATTAATACCAAAACAAGAACGGGGAGGGCAGGCTGGAAACTAACTGCAGAGACAGAGAAAGACCACAGTATTGTATGAAACAAATAGAAAAAGAAATAACTACAGAGAGACACAGACCACAATATTCAATTAAACAATTAAATACACAGAAAAATAAAATGCTGTACAATCTTTAATACTGCAAGTTTGTACTTAACTCAGCTAGTAATGCAGTTGATTGTAAGTATGTAGCAGAAGCCAAACAACTCATATATTGAGTAGTAATAAATTCAAAGATATATGACTAACACTTATAAATACAGAGAAACCCTCTAGGCTGAGTTTAACACTGAATATCAATGAAGTGAAACACAATAGCCCTCACTAACTGCAGAGACAGAGAGAGACCACAGTATTCTATGAAACAATTAAATAGAAAAATAAATAACTGCAGAGAGACACAGACCACAATATTCAATGAAACAATTAAATACACAGAAAAATAAAATACAGTACAATCTTTAACACTGCAAGTTTGTACTTAACTCAGCTAGTAATGAAGTTGATTGTAGGTATGTAGCAGAAGCCAAACAACTCAGATATTGAGTAGTAATAAATTCAAAGATATGCGACTAACACTTATAAATATAGAGAAACCCTCTAGGCTAAGAGTTTAACACTGAATATCAATGAAGTGAAACACAATAGCCCCCACTAACTTCAGAGACAGAGAGACCACAGTATTCTATGAAACAATTAAATAGAAAAATAAATAACTGCAGAGAGACACAGACCACAATATTCAATGAAACAATTAAATACACAGAAAAATAAAATGCAGTACAATCCTTAACGCTGCAAGTTTGTGCTTAAATCAGCTAGTAATGCAGTTGATTGTAGGTATGTAGCAGAAGCCAAACAACTCTCATATCGAGCAGTAATCTAATCATATGAAGGTAAAATCATACTTGTCTTTGAATTTCCATGGTATGGATAATGTATTCCTCTTTACTAGAATATTTTTTTCCATGGATAAATGAACAGGCTACACCATGGTTGCCTCAGAAGCCACTTTAGGGAGAAATGACAAGTTTGTATGCAGTAATACTGTATCTTTGTGGAAGATCAAACACTCTTCTTGTGGAAGTAATGGCCACCAGAAACAAGGTTTTCCATGATAAAAATTTTAACTAAGTTGCAGATGCCGGTTCAAATGGTTCTGTTTACCCTCCTAACATAAAATTCAGATCTCAAGCAGGAATTGGTTCCCTACTTGATCGGGAAGGAAACCCCCTTTTGGAAAGACCTTGCAGAGCTTATCTGCGGCTAACAAGTGATTCTGTTGAGCTGCGTGATAATTACAAATGGCTAACTTTACCTTAATGGTAGAGAAACTTTAAGTCTGAATCAAATCTAAGCACAAAGAAACAAAGAATATCCAGAATAGAGGCAGAAAAAGGGTCAATGCTTTGTGAAGAGGCAAAAATAACACATTACTTCCACTTCCAATGGAAGGGTTTGCATGGTGATTCTGTGAAACTGACAAATTTCTAACCATATCAGAAGAAATGTGGCATTGTGTGCCATCACTGGAACTAGAAAAAACAAGAGGTTAGTCTGAGGTTGAGGAGCTCAGGGTGAGGCTTCCTGAAGGAGTGTGAGTGCAGATCCAGGACCAGATTCAATAACCGGGGGGGGTCCTGAGGTGAGAACTGAGAAGAGGGAACCAAATCTGCTGTGGCCAAAAGGAGGCAATGAGAATGACAGATGCATTGGATCCAATTGCTTTCTGCAGAAACCCAGGGATCAAACGCAAGGGTGGAAAGGCGTAGAGTAGTCTTGAAGGCCATTGTTCAATTATAGTATTCGTCTATGACTGCAACTGTGGGCAGATCATGACAAAATACTTGCTGAACTTAATGTTGTCTGTGCCATTGCTGCACTAAGGGACCACTCAGGAGGCAATAGGATAAACCTGATTAGGCTGGCCACAAGGCAAGTGAGAAAGAAAGCAAATCAGTGCAAGGCCATTACCCATTACCAAACTGTCAGTGCTGCTGGACACAGCAGATATGATCTCTTTCCTCCTTGGTTGTTTGTATACTAAACCACTGTCATGTTGTCTGGATAAAGATCTCCTCCACAGCAAGACAGTCCTGAAGTTCCTACAATGCTAGAACTGCCAGTATCTCTAGGACAATGCTGTGAAGACTGAATTCATTCTAGATCCATAAACCCTAGACCATCCTCCCAATGTAATGCCCCCTCACCACAAGGAGGAGGCATCCATGATAACTATTACTTCAGGAGGTTGAAGGACAAGTTACTTGCTAGACAGAACAAAAAGGGAAACCAGACACCACTGTAAATGCTGTCTGTGCATGTTGGTTATAAAGATCACAGCTAATAGGGTATGGAAGAGTTGAGGTCAGCAGAAGCTAATTTAGAACTCTCATGTAATAGTGAGCAAAAGTTGTCATCATTATGGATGATGCCATCAGGCTGAAAACCTTGAGGACTAGAGCAGTCATTGTGGATATAGTCTAAAGATTCTGGAGAGCTAGTTTCAATATCTGAATTATGTCTGATAGTAGAGAAACTATAAAAAATGGTCACATCTAACTGACATTCAATGAGATGAATTACCTAGGCAAGCTAAAAAAGTGATTTGTAATTTATAAAAATTCCCAAGGACAGACACAGCCTGTGTAAGGAGTCTCTGGTTTTGATTAGAGACTCCATTGTTGCATCAGTTCACAGATTCATAAGTGTATATTAAGCTAACAACCACTAGGGCCTTTTTTAAGTCTACCTGTGCATCCCAGGTCACTGACAAGTTCTGGTACCCTTGATAAGTGTACACAGGGGCTTATGAGATGAACTATTTAGAAGCAGTAACCTGGGAGATGAACCATTTACAGGCTACCTGTATGCATAAGTAACAAACCAGTGAATTTCTTGTTCCCCATCCAATTGTCCAAGTTACACTTGAATTGGGTTAGGGAGAATCTCTACTCCACATGGAAGGAGAGCCTGTTTCAGAGAAAGGTAGTCTCTGGGATATATACCTGTCCCTCCAGCAGGTGCTATTTATATCACAGGTGAGGTTTAAGTTTTAAGTATAGGTAATTCTGGTGGTTTGTTTTGCTGATATACAGGAGGTCCATCAGGGTTGGGTCTGTCAATGCCTTTTATTCCAGGCACAGATCCTCAACAGCATGCAGGAGACAGAATACAGAAATAGGGCTTTGAGGCAAGTTGCTAAGTCCATGTGTACACTTATCAAGGGTACCAGAATTTGTCAGAGGTCTGGGATGCATGGCTAGACTTAAAAAGGCCCTAGTGGTTGTTAGCTCAATACACACTTATAAATCTTTGAACTAATGCAACAATGGAGTCTCTGATCAAAGCCAGAGACTACCTGTACAGGGTGTTTCTGTCTTTGGGGATCTTTAGCTTACCTAGGATATGTTACTTCTGCCATGTATTCTTTGAGTGGGGATCTTCTGTGAATGTTCCAACTGTTGGATGTGCATGTGTCTAGTTAATTACATACCAAAAGAGACAGTATACTCAATGATAGGTCTAATGAATGCTGAATACAGTGTTACAATGACCTCCTTGGACCTAGATGCCATACTTTTGGTTATAAGTTGCACAAAATAGAATGATTTCCTCACCACTGTAGACACATGATGGTCAAAGGCTAGATTACTGTTTATGTGTCCCCAAGTCCTTAACTACTGCATCAACTTTTAGTTGTGAGTTGTCAACATAGTTAATAGTGAGTGGAAGACTTCCTTAAATATACTATTATGCATTTCTTGGTACTTAATTTTAATCCATGGCTGTGACACAAGTTATTTGTATGTGTCAGCCCTTCCTGGAGAACAATAGTGTCAGAGGGGCATTCTATGACTGCTACTAATTTGCAGTCATCTGCAAATTTGGTTAGCCAAAGGCCCTTGACTTCACAGAAGTAAATGACAAAAAGGAACAGTCCTAGGAATGATCTTTGAGGGACCCCACTTGTAACTCGCCTCTTTGTAGAGGTGGACTCCTCAATTCTAACTTGTTAGGTCCTGTCTGTGCACTAGCTGGCTATCCATCAGGTGACATAAGGCTTTATTCCTAAACTCTTCAGTTTGTCAACAATGCCAGAGTGGGGTATTGTGTCAAATGCCTTGACCAATTCAAGGTAGGTAGTGTCAACAGTTTTATCCTCATCCATTGCTTTGGTGACCTGGTCAAAGAAGTCCACCTAGCTCAGTAGGCATGACCTGTCCTTGAGGAAATCAAATTGGGTTGGGTCCAATGTCTGGATGTTTCCTATGTCATTAGTGATCGTTTCCATGATAATTATTCCCATGGCTTTGCACAGGACCAGCAAGACTTATTTACAGGTCTGTAGTTTCCAAGGTCCAAAGATGGCCCACCTTTGTGCAGAAGGATGACTCTTGCTGTTCTCTATTCATTAGGCATAAAGCTGGTTTAGAGGCTACAGTTAAATAACAATGACAGAGGGCTTGATAGGTCATATTTCATGTTATTTAAAAGGCATCCTGGGATATTGTCTCAGCCCATCAATGCAGTGTTCCTGGCCTTACAGAAACAGCATTGAGGGCCTCTTCCCTAGTGATATAGTGATAGTAGTTATATTTGATGGTATTTCCTGAAAGTAGGTTGAGATTTGCTATATTTTCTTGATCAGTATAGGTGGTTCCATTAACGAGCTCTGCACACAATTGTGTATTGTCTTTGAGACTGTGGACATAACTAAAGAATGCCTTGTGGCTGTCCTAGACTTGCGAGGCCATGTTTATATCAAATTTTGCTTTGGTAGACCTTATTTTTCTTCTGAAGTATTTGTTTAGATTGATTTACTTATTTTATTGACATTTGATTACTGAGAAAGTCCAACTGTGTAGCAGTCCATTTTCAGCAGAGGCCCAGGGAGAAAAGCTACAAAGTATCATAAAACATTTTACAAACAATTTTACAGTCTTTAAAAATAATACAAAAAATAAATACAGTTAAAATAATTACAACAAATTAGACATAATATGAAAACATTGGTTAAGAATGGATGCAACTTATATGTCAATGATTTAATAGAGAAATTTTAGGCAGTTTACAGAAAAATTAAAGGCAAGTTAGTATAATACAAAAGGGAATTGCAATACAAACTGAGAGGAAAGCAGGCATATGGTATACTTAGAAGGAAAGCCAGGAGACTGAAATTGATTGAAGTAAGGAAGTGAGTGAAGAAGGCAGAATAAGTAAATGCAAGGCATGAATAGGAATTTGCCTACATTTAGGGATACAGTTTATCCTGGTGTTGAGCAAGAACAGAGACATGTTTTGGCTAAGAAGTCTTTCAGGATGGTTTTGAAGGATGGGAAAGAGAGCATTGACCTGATGGATAGAAATAAGCAGTTCCAGGCCTTAGCAACATGGAATGAGTACAGACAATGCCCAGCAGATTTGCTAGGTTTGTGGACAGACTTGAGTTTTTGGTCATTGGATCAAAATGCCACACTAGGAACATAGTTGTGTACAATGTCATTTAGTATGGGGCAAGCAGGAAGATTCTGCATAATTTTATAGGCTGTGTATGTTAGTTGATGGGGTAGGTTGAACCAGTTTAGGCTTTTTAGTTCTATACAGTGCTAGGGGCAGCCACAGTGGTGCAGTGGTTAGTACTGTTGCCTCACAGCAAGAGGTTCTCCGGTTCAATCCTCGGCTGGGGTGCCTTGTGTGCAAAGTCTGCATGTCCTCCCTGTGGTCGCGTGGGTTTCCTCACACATCCCAAAGACATATAGTAGGTGGATTGGACACTCTAAATTGGCCCTAGGCATGAGTGCGTGTGTGTGTGCCTTCTGTGGAAGGTTGGGCACCGGGCTGGCAACTCGACACCGTAAAACTCCACTGCCAATTGTAAGCGGACAGATGATCCGCTGTGGCGACCCCTAACCAGGAAAAGCCAAAAGAAGAAGTTCTATACAGTGCTGGGTTTTGAGACTGCCACAAATTTAGCAACTTTGTTATATTATTGTCCAAGTTTTGATTTTTGTGATGCCTAAATGTTACTAAGGATGGAAGAACTGTAAAGAAGTGTGAGGAGGATATAAGCATTGGCAAGTGTAGCTTTTATTTGTGTTAGTGATACAGTGTCTGGATCTATAAAGTATCCCTAGTTTTGATGAGTTTTTCTTATGCAATTTTGTATATGCAGTTTGAATTTAAGATTAACATTCACTATCATCCCTAATAATTTGCTATAAGAATTGACTTCAGTGGTGGTATTACCAAGAGTGAAGACTTTACATTTTTTTTTCATGGAAAAGGGAGTTGGGGAATTTTTTTTTTTAAGGCTAGCAATGGGTTGTAAGTTACAAAGCCACATTTCAGTAGCTGTAAAAGCTTTCTGGGTATTTTTTGGAGATGTGCCAAATTGTCAGATGTGCAAATGAGTGTGGAGTCATCTCCATACTGTATTAAGGAAGTCTGTTGTGTAGATGTGTGAAGGGTGTTGGTGGGAATATTAAAGCAGAGGGGACTAAGGATAGAGCCTTGTGGTACACCGGTGGTAACTGGGAGCTATGGAGAGAGAATGGAGTGCCATTTAACTGACGGATATCTATTGGATAGGTAGCTTTTGAACTAGGGTAGGGCATTTGAAGTAGAAGTTTGCTGGGGCAAACTGTCAAAGGCCTTAGACAAGTCTAAAACAAGGAGGAGACTAGTTTGCCATTATCTCTAGCTTTACTGACGGCATCAGTATAGGTTAGAAGTGCAGTACTTCTACTAAGGGAAGAATGGACACCATGTTATGTGGGGGAACAGGAGTTCTTTCTGCAGGAGATAGTTGCTTTTGAATACATATTTCAAATATTTTGGAGAGGGGGAGTAAGATTGCCACTGGCCTAAAGTTAGTAATTTCTGTTCAATGACTTCCTTTGTGAAGAGCAATAATGTGTAACTTTTTCCCAGGACAGGAAATGTAAGATTCGTGGACTGACCCATTTATAAGGATTGAGACATGGTAGCCAATGCTATTAGCTGCTACTTTAAGATATTCATTTGGAAAGTCATCAGCTGAAGTAGAGCATAGTTTATGTTTGTTTAAGAGTACTTCTATATAGGATGTGAGAATAGCGTTGCAGGTGAAAGTGGATGTAGTGACACATAGCTTTTATGGGAAGGCTGATATTAGATGTTGGGGAAACTTTGGTTAGGGATGCCATACTATCTATAAAACAGTTTAACTGTATTGCAGTTTCAAGTGATAAGCTATTGGGAGAGGGGTTAGGGTTGAATTTATGGCTAGGATGCAAGATTTCTTTAATGGTTGTCCAGAATTTTTTATGGTTATGTTTACTATTATTCTGAAAGTTATTACAGTATAGTTTTTTGGCTTTATTACTCTGCTATTTAGTATGACCACAAAGAAAATGGAAGTTTTCAAGATATTGTAGTGTTTTATATTTTTGGGCGGCAACGGTGGTGCAGTGGTTAGCATTGTCACCTCACAGCAAGAGGTTCTCCGGTTCGATCCTCGGCTGGGGTGCCTTCTGTGCGGAGTCTGCATGTCCTCCCTGTGGTCGCGTGGGTTTCCTCCGGGTGCTCCGGTTTCCTCCCACATCCCAAAGACATGCTGTAGGTAGACTGGACACATTAAATTGGTCCTAGGCATGAGTGTGTGTGTGTGTGTGTGCACCTTCTGTGGAAGGTTGGGCGCCGGGCTGGCAACTCAACACTGTAAAACTCCACTGCCAATCATGAGCAGACAGATGATCTGCTGTGGCGACCCCTAATATCATGCTTATGTTGGGAAAAGCCAAAAGAAGAAGTGTTTTATATTTTTGCCATTCTTTCCATACTTTTCTCTATCCTGCATTAGCATTCTACTCTTTTTGGATAGCCAAATTGCATTATTTGTTTTTAGTCTGTTCCTTCTAGGATGTGCAATATTTAGGTTATTCGGGAAAGTTGTACTGAATTCATTTACAGCATCATCTAAGGGCAGGACTTTTAGGAAGTTCCAGTTAATACATAGGTTAGTAATGAACATTTTTGGGTTAAACTTGGAAAGGTTGTATGTTGTTTTATAAACATACTATTTAAGTTGATGTGCAAGATGTCTGGTCCCTTTTTAATTTCTCCAAGTCTTTTGAGTTTCTAATACCAAGACAGGAATGGACCTCATTCCTCAGTCAAAGCATGATTAAAGTTCTTGAAATTAATATGGTTTCAATCTTTGATGTTAGACAGAAGTGCTCTTCGCAGCACCGGCAATGTGCTCAGTATTGACCCTCTTCTGCAATTCATATGGAGTCCTCTAATTTCTCTTAATCTTTTTGTATATCTTCTGTCTGGAAATTCTGGGATTCTTGCATAATTGTAACAATACATAACTTCTTTCTTATCCTCAAAAATTCACTCTATCATCTTTATGGCTCTTTTTTGGCCTATCAGTTTTTGTGATTTTTGTGGACTACTGCTGCTTCTACAACAGGACGGCCATCCACCCCCCCCTGCACCTGGTATAGCCCCACTGTAGGAATGTTTCTGTGTCTTGAGAATTCTACACTGTCATTTTTCAAGTTCTAGCACCAGTGCGCCTACCAGGATTGGGCACTTTTTTTATCCTGGGTCTTCTGCACCCAGATACCATTTTCTTTATTTTTGAGAGCTTCAACAACTTCAAAGACACCATAAAATACATTTTCTATGTCATCAGACCTGCCCCTTCCCTAACAAGTGAACTCCATTCACTCTCTAGGGGCTTTCCTTTCTATCCCTAAAACAGGAATTTCATCTACCAACCACAAGCATATTGGCCTAACAGACTTTCCATATTTCTACACCCTTAACTTTCCCATCCTTCTAAGCATCTACTTGCATCTAATGTTCTGATCCTCATTCTTTACCTTACTCCTACCTGATGTATATAAAAAAAAAAGTTTGCAATCTACCACTTCACTTTAATTTACTACGTTTTATTATTTTACCTACCTCTTTGTACTTACTTTGTATTTATTATTGCATATACCTCTCTATACATATTTAATATTCAATTATTATTAAAGTGTGCTCTAATGTTTGTTTTTTATCTTGTTCATGTAAATTGTCTTAACTTTCATCATTTGGAGCTTTTCTTCCTGGGCCTCCACTGAAAATGGGTTCCAGACCCAGTCGGACTTTCCCGGTAAACAAATGTTAAATAAATAAATATTTTTAACCTACTTCTGTCCACAATATATGCTACATAAAATACAGTGTATATATCAGTGCCCTCTCTGAGAAATTTTGGGAAAAAATAGGGTCCACCTCATAAAGGTACTCAACAAGACTTGAGGATTAATTCAGTTCCAGCAATACTACTCTCCTTTGCCTGCTGATTTTACCATCTCTCCATTCAGACTCTATCTCTCCATTTGGACCTCTCCCCCATTCACAACTGTTGGGAAATACTAAAGCAATACCACCACCACCTTTTCTCTTTACATGGTCACTATGGATGATATTATAGTCGGGAGGTGTCATTTCAGAATTGTTTAAGCCAAGTTTCAGTTACAGTGAGAATATCATGCTTATGTTGGATGATCCAGGCATGCAGTTCAACAATTTTATTTTTTATGCTTCTAAAATTTATAGCAGCAAAAATTAGATGACCAGTGTTGGAGGTTGACCATTGTAGGAGTAATGTACAAATGAGAATTGTCTTGATGTTCATTGTGTTAGTTGGGGCTAGGATAAGGATAAATGTCTCCTCCTAGAAGGATGGTAGCATATTGAGGAATTATTGACAATTGTTTTTTGGAGAGTATTACTCCACCTATTTGTGTTTTGTTTTGTGTTAAAATGGAGCTGATCAGTCTTTATTTGGAGTAAAGGTGAGGGGTGTCATTAAATAAGTTTTCTGCGATGTGTGGACAGTATAGGGAGGAAGTTTGACTATGTGGCTGGGAAAGAGTTGGAGATATATTGAGAGTTATTGCAGGTCATGGTAGGATGAAAGACGGCAAAGCAGCAGGAGGAGAATAGAGGATAAGCTGACCACTAGCATGACTAAGTAAAGGGATCTGTATATTATGGCTGGCAGGTAGCAGGGAAGTAGGAATCAAGAAGGAAAAAGAAACTGCTAGTAGCAGGATATTTAGTGGTGGAGTCTGAAAGCTGATAGAGGTAAGGTGAGAAAGAAGTATTTTCAAGGAAGGAAGAGTTAGGTATCCTCTCTGGAATGTAAGGAATTGGGGGATTAAAGGCTATAGTTTGAAAATGTGGGTAAAATAGAAAGAAGTGATGGTTTATTTGGGAAAAGTAAAAGATACAATGTAGAGCAGAGAGTGCTTGGTGCTACACCTCCTAATTTTTGCCATGATTTTCTTTCTTCTGTTATATAGCGTATTGATTTTGTAATTCCAGCAGGGTGGCTTGATTTTTGAGTTAGTTCTGTACTTATTCCTGGTGGGTACAGCTACCTTTATGTATCTATTAACCTACTTGTATAGGGTTTTTGTGAACATTCTGTGTAGACAACAGCATTCTCAGGGTTTATGGGGGCTTGAAATTTACTTAACAGTAGGATGCCAGCCTTAGAATAGTTCCTCAACATTTCTGGATTAACTAGGGTTCCAGGGATGATTTTTACTTTAGAGGAGACTGTTTTGTGGTCTAATCTTACAAAAGAGGGCATTACTCAAGGGGATGTGCAGCATTTTCCCACATTAGTGAGGTTCAGATCCAGTTTGTTTGCACCCCCTAGTGGACGCATTGACAATCTGGTCCAGGGAATTTGTGTTTACAAAATCCAGGAATCTCTATGCCTGCATAATTTGTGTCATATATGATTTAAAGGGTCTATATTATATCCTCGAACGCTTAAAAAAGCGAACGCTGATTGATCAAACTTATTTTCGTGAAACTGCAAAATATCGAAGCAGCAGAAATTCAAATTTTTCCTAGGGAAAGAATTCAGTTGTCCATTTCTGTTGCTTTGGTATTTTCAGTGTTATGGTGGAAAGTTACCGGTCGGATTCAGGTAAGTGTGTGATTGTGTGGATGTGAGTGTTAGGGTGATTTAGGTGAGTTAGGGTTAGGGCTCAGGTTAGGTGTGTGTGCGAATGAGTGGACATGAAGGTTAGGGCGGACTTAATTGAGTTAGGGTATGGGAGCGGGTGAGGTGAGTGTGTGATAGTGATGGACCTTAGGGTTAGGGTTTGGGTTAAGGTAAGTGGGTAGTTAGTGGTGTGTGCATAGCTTAGTGTAGGGTTAGGTATCAGATTTTAGGTGTATGTGTGTGGATTTCTGTTTGTTTGGTGTGCTTGTGTTGTGTGTATGTGTTTTGGATCAGCGATTTTTTTCCCTGGGAAAAAAAATCGCTGATCTGACAGTTCGAGATTGTAAGCTTTCACTTAAATTAGGTCGATCAATCAGCGTTCGTTTTTTTAAGCGTTCGATGATATAATATAGACCCGATTTAAAAGTTATGTATTCACCATAACTAGGCATCTGTGTTGCCCATTTTCATTCTTGTTCAACTAATGGGTTACGGATCTGATCCACTGATTTGACTTGTCTGAATACTATAGACTTTGGATCCAACTATCGAGCTCCTCCCTCTACCCATAATGCCCTAGTCCATCCTCAATACCTCAGATCGAGTTTATTGCCATATGATCCCATAATTTAGATAAAGAAAAGGGTATCTCAAAGAATAGGGCTCAAACCTAGAACTATAAGTTCCAATAAGTAATCTAACCGGTTGCACCAGAAGATTTTAGGAAGGAGAATGGCTGGGGGAAGATGTGGAAGAATGAGAATGGACAACATAGATGCCCAGTTACAGTGAGTGCATAACTTTTAAATCTGATGTTGTCCTTTTCATTATTCCACAATGAATGGGACAGAGTCCCCAGCTATGTTAATCTTGGGTGACCCTCATGGAAGGCTATTCCAGAGAACCGCTGAGCCAAAGGCAATTCTACTTCTAGATATTAGATCCAATTTGTAATGAGTAGCAAAGTTATGAGCATGGGACCATGCGGCTGCTACACAAATGTCATTAATAGAAGTTCTTGACCAAAAGGTAGATGAAGTGGCCATGGATCTAGTTCAGTGGGCTTTAGGCGGTCTTGGTAAGGAAATGCCTTGTTGGGAACAGATGCAAAAAATGCAATCAGTTATCCATTTAGCCAATGTAACTTTAGAAACTGAATAATCCAGCTGAGTTGATTTAAAGGACAGAAGTAGCTGATCTGATTTTCTAATTTATTTTGTTCTGTCTAAATGAAACCATAATTGTCTATGCACATCCAGGAGATGTAGCATATATTCTCCTTTGTCTGAAAATTTGGAATGAAAGCCAGTAAATGAATGAACTGGTTACTGTTAGATTCAGAAGCCACTTTAGGTAAAAAAAAGAAGGGTTTGCTCTCAAAGGTACTCTGTCTTTATGGAAAATAATGTAGGGAGTCTTTGATGAAACAGCTTGGAGTTCAGAAATTCTTTTTGCGGAAGTGATAGCTACTAAAAGGGCTGTTTTCCATGACAGGAATTTTAAATCAAAGGCTGTCTGAGTCAGACACTGTAGCCATAATCAGATCCCAGGGAGGTGAAGGATCCTTTATTGGAGGTCTAAGGAGAAAAGTGCCTTTCAGAAAAGCTTTATATAGCTTGGCAAAGGTCAAAGAAAAAGAAGTTATGTCTTACCATAACATTCCATCTGTATTGTTGATCCTCATTCAGTCATTACGCATGGGTATCGAGCCGGCCATTTTCCAAGCTTGCATCAGCTTCAAACTCTCGAGCTAAACTCTTACCCACAACCCCCCTCTCCCTGTTACCTCAGATTGAGTTTGCAAGTCAAAGAAGGTAGAGGCTACCTCTGGTCAAATAACCTAAGAGAATTGGATGGTGAGATCCACTAGAAACCACAGGAGGGGGAAGAAGGGAGGGTCATAATGACTGAACGAGGATCAACAATACAGATGGAATGTTATGGTAAGACATAACTTCTTTATCTGATATTGTTAATCCTGGTTCATTCCTTACGCATGGGACAGAGTCCCCAGCTACCTCTATTCCTGGGAGGCTCTCATGGAAGGACATTCCTGAACACCATAGAACCGAAAGATGCTCTTCCCCTGGAGGCCAAATCCAATTTGTAATGATTGATGAAGGTATGAGGTGTAGCTCAAGTTGCAGCTGCACAGATGTCATGTAAAGAAGCTCTGGCATGGAAGGCAGCAGAAGTTGCCACCGACCTTGTTGAATGAGCTTTCATGGTAGTAGGCAACGAGATATTACGTTGTGTATAAATAAAGGTCACACAGTCCTTCAACCATCTAGCTAATGTGACCTTAGCAACAGCAGATCCTAATCCAGGTCCAGAAAAGGCCAAAAATAACTGATCAGATTTATGAAAGGGTTAAGTCCTCTTTAAATAAAAACAGATTTGCCTGTGTATATCTAGGGTATGTAGGCAATACTCTTCTCTGTTTGAATGATTGGGAAAGAAAACTGACAATTCAATGGCTTGATTAATGGACATTTCAGAGATCACTTTAGGCAGAAATGACGGATTAGTTCTCAGAGACACTCTATCTCTATGAAAAATCAAGTATGGACTCTTGATACATAAAGCTTGAAGCTCAGAAATACATCTGGCAGAAGTAATGGTGACCAAAAACAAGGTTTTCCATGACAAATACTTGAGGTCACAAGGAGAGGCTGGTTCGAAAGGTGACATTGTCAGAGCTTGTAGAACTAATGATAAATCCCATGGTTGAATAGGTTCTCTAAAAGTTGGTTTCAGATGATTCACACCTTTTATGAAGGTCTTGCACAATTTATGGGACATAAGAGAGGAATCTTGGACACCCTCATGAAAATTAGAAATTGCAGTTGGGAGGGTGGAGGAATGGGTTAGTGTGTTTTTACAAACAAACACAAGGTGCAGGGTTGAAATCTCACAGGAATTGTGGGGGCTTAAAATGGCTCGCAAGGGTAGTTAGCCTTGTACTAATCTATCTATGAACCTAATCTATGAACTCTAATGGTAGAGGCCAATAGACCCAATTGAAACAGGTTGGCCAGATAGTCTAGTATTATCGACACTGGTGCTGAAAAGGGGTTTACTTGTTTATCTTTCAGCCAACAGGTAAATATTTTCCACTTGCTCAGATATGTAATTCAAGTGGAAGACTTATGAGAAGCAATAAGAATATCACGTACTGGTAAAGAAAGATCATTCTGCCTGGCAATCAAGGGAATTGGAGTAGCCAAGCCATGAGCTTCAGGGTGTTCAAGTTGGGATGAATCAGGTTCTTTGGATGTGAGATCAACTCCGGGGTTGGATGGAGAATACATAGTCGATCTAGTAGGTGAGGCCAAAGGAAGGGGAACTAAATCTGTTGAGGCCAATATGGTGCTATGAGGCTCACCTTGCTCTTCAACCGACGGGCTTTCTCCAGAAACTGGGAAATAAGGGGAAAGGGTGGAAATGCATAAAGAAGACCCGAGGGCCAATCGTGGACTAGAGCGTCCCTGGGTGACTGTCCCGGAAGGGGAATCAGGGTTAAGTAGTTGCTGCATTTGTAGTTGGTCGGGGATGTAAAGAGGTCGCAGCAAGGACGGCCCCAGCGGTGGAAGATCTCCACCGCTATCAAGGGATTCAGGGACCACTTGTGAGGTTGAAGAATGCACCTGCTGAGTCTGTCTGCTATCACGCTGGAACTCCCGGGAATGTGCGTTGCTAGAAGAAAACAGTTATTAGCCACTGCCCATTGCCATATCCTCATGGCCTCTCGACAAAGGGGGTAAGATTTAGTTCCACCTTGCTTGTTGATGTACCAGACCACCGCCATGTTGTCTGATTGAATCGCAATTGTCCCAGACGGCAGCAGGGGATGGAATGCTTGCAATGCCAGAAGCACCACCCTCAGCTCTAGAACATTTACATGCAGATGGGCCTCCAGTTCGGACCAAGTGCCTTGGACTGTCTGTCCCTGACATAGCCCCCCCACCCCATCAGGGAGGCATCTGTGGTCACTGTGGCCTTGGGTTGCTGGGGGAGAAGGGGCGAGATCATAGTGAGAGATTGTGTGGCATCCACCAATTTAAATCCTGTTTGCACCTGTTGGTTACTTGAATCATGGCTGAAAGAGGATACTGAAAAGGATATCAGTGGGTGAGCAGTAGCCATTTTAGAAGCCTCATGTGAAACCTGGTCAGGGGAACAATGGTGATGGAGGCTGCCATGGAACCCAACAGCTGTAGAACCAAGTGAGATGTGGATTTTTCCTTTGAAAGGATTGGAATTAGTTGTTGCTTTATCCTTAGAATTCTGTGCTATGGAATAGCAGCTCTGCAGTTTTTTGTGTCCAAGATAACTCCTATGAATTCTGTCGACTGAGATGGGGTGAGATTGGATTTTTGCCAGTTTATGGTTATGCCTAGCCTTTGAGCAGCGAGGAGAGAGTATGCCAGGGCTTTTTCCAGTAGATGTCTGGTGGGGGTGGAAATGAGCCAGTCGTCTAGGTATGGAAACACCTGGAATCCTTGAAGTTGCAAGTGAGCTGTGACGACTACCATGCACTTTGTGAACACTCTGGGGGCTGTAGAGAGTCCGAAGGGCAATACTCTGAACTGGTAGTGACTGGCTCCCACACGGAAGTGCAGAAATCTTCTTGATGGTCTGCCCACCTTTATGTGGTGGTACGCATCTTAAGATCTATAGAGCACATCCAATCATCTTCTTCCAAAAGCGGGAGGAGAGACTGTATTGTGACCATCTCGAATTTTTGTACTCTCACAAACTTGTTCAATACACTGAGATCCAAAATTGGTCTCCAGTCCCTGGTTTTCTTTGGCACCAAAAATAGTCTTGAGTAGAATCCAGATCCTATCTGGTCTGGAGGGACTATTTAGATGACTCTCTTTCTTAGCAGCTTTTCTATCTCTAGTGCTGCTTCTTCCCTTTGACTGGGTGGAACGTCAGTAAGATTTATTTGAAGGGACGGGACAAAGATTGAAGGGGATATGATAACCTCTGGTTATAATCCTTTGTACCCAGGAATCGTTGGTGATGGTTTGCCAGGCAGAGGGGTACAAGGAGAAACGTCCCCCAACCATCTCCAGAGGAAAGGAGTTGGGCCGCTCTTCAGGAGTGCTGGTAGGATTGACCAGGGAAAGAATCCCTGAAACCCTGGTTATGCGGACCCCCTCTGCCCTGAAAGGAGCGTCCTCCCTGTGAGTCTCCCCCACTGCCTCTGGGGGAGAACTCAGCCTGTGTGTCACAGAAAGGATCCTGAGATTTCTTGAACCATATCCTCCCACTCTTTTGGTTTCGGGAGAAAGCACGATGAGCGGAAAAATAACGGACACCTACGGCAGAAAGGGTCTTACCGTCCTGTTCACATCTGGCCAGTGTGCTTTTAACTTTGGGCCCAAACAACAAGGAGGCCTCAATGGAGGCATTAAGAAAAGAAGACTTAAAGGGTTTTTCAAAGCTGCAAAAGCGCATCCAGGTGTGTCGTCTCAAGACTGCAGCTGAACCCACTGCTCTAGCTGTTCCTTCTGATGCATGAGATATCAGTCGCATAGAGGAGTTAGATATAGATTCAATGGTGGCCAGCTGAGAGGCCACTTTGTCCCCGGCCTCATCAGACACGGTACCAGCCAAGGTTTCAGAGAGCTCAGAAACCAGATCCCTTTGAAGCCTGGTAAAATGTGCCATATAATTCAGGGACCTGATAGCAAAGGTTGCTGAAGCAAAGGTGCACCTCCCTATCCTGTCCAGGGCCCGGGACTCTTTGTTAGGTAGATGGACAGTCTGGATTTCTTCTTCTGCCAGAGCCTTTTTTGTTGCGGCCGCCACCACTAAAGCATCCACAGGAAGACCTTTGGACCAATGGGGATCCGAAGCAGGAGGGGACAAGATTTTATCTGGCCTCTGGGGAACAGCTTTGACGGTATTAGGAGCCTTCCAAGCATGCTGCACGATAAGCCGGGCAAGTTCATCGGCAGTTGGAGTAACCCAGGAGGTAGGGGGCCAGGTGAGAAAGGCCTGCAGGAACACAGATTCCTCAGAGGTTGGATTAGAGGACTGCTAGTCACCTCTCTGTTTCAGGATTTCGAGGATATCACCAAAGGATACCTCAGAGGGTGACCGAGGGGATCCTTCCCCCTCATTGAAATCTGTGTCTTCGGTGAGGGACTCCTCTGTGGAGTCCATGTGCTTCCTCTTACATGAACTTTTCTGGTGGACCTCCCCAGTGGGAGAAGCTGGAGAAGACAGCGGAAAAGGGGATTCCTGAGGGAATATGTCCTGCGGCCCTTGCACCCGGTGTCCGCTAGATGTGACTTGTGAAACCAGTGTATCAGAGGAGGGTGGAGGTATAGACAGTCCGGTATCGCCAGCAGCAGCGAAAGCCTTCTCCATCAGTTGGAAGGCTGGTCCACCCGAAGAGGAGTGCATGTCTAGGACAGGGGTCACCCTTCCCCAAAGTGGCTCAGCCTGCCGACCCGGAGTCCCTGGATGGCTGTGGAGCAGCAAACTATGCATGTCACAACTGACATCCTGGGTCGTAGAAAAACTTTCCTGCCACGAAGGCAATTGCGACTCCTTAATGAGATCCACAAAGGGAACCACAGAAGGGGAAGACTGTGCTATATCCATGGACTTCAAAGGCAATGAAGGAGGAGAATAAGAAGGGGTCTTTGGAGATGGGTGATCACCTCCCAAGGAAGGATAGTTCCTGAGGGGTGGGATACCTCTGGTCAAGAGTATCTGGTCCACAAAGAAGCAACACATCATGTTCAGAAAGGCTTCTAGTGGACCTCACGGAGACTGAGGGAGAAACAGGCCTGTCCACAGAAGAGGCAGACTCGGTGCCCATCTCATCTGTCCGCGCTGAGGACAATGGTGCCGAGAGAGACTGAACTACTGTTGTCTGCACCAAAGAAATCATCGGTGCCGAGGTCATGGTCTGCACCAACACAGGGGTCGGTGCCGAAGCTAGAACCGACAAAACTGGAGTCAACAATAAAGACGTCGGTTGCGAGGAAGATCTAGGAGCTGACACGGTCAAGGTCTACGCCGACTGAACGGTCGGTGCCGATACAGTGGTAATGGTCTGAACTGAGGAGCCCCTTGCTGCCAATATATAGAAGGCTGCAGGAGAAGACGGAGCCAAAATCACTAATGGAGCCGAGGGCCTGTGCCGAAGGTCTAGACACCGAAAGCACTGGGGCTGACTGAGTGAGCTCCGGAGCCAAAACTATAGCCTTTTTAGGTTTTGGTTGTCGGGAGTCCCCAGCCAGGGAAGAAGGCAAAGATTTAGCCTTAGTAGGAACAGCCAAAGTTTTCTTATGGGCTCTAAGAGGGGTTGAGGCCTCTGACCCAGAAATAGCCTCTGAAAAGGGAGATTTTAGAAGTCCCTTCAGTAACAGCTTGTTTTTCCTTTCCAACAAGGTTCTATTAGAAAAGTTCTCACAAATAGTACAGGTGGGTCAACAGACAAATGGGAAGCTCCCAAAAAATAAACACACAAGGAGTGTGCATAAGAAGTAGGCAGTTTGTGTCCACAATCAGAACAACGCTTAAACCCCAGACTACCCTTCTTATCTGTCATAACAGCAAATTAATTATTAGAAAAGGTACCAGTAATGGTACAAGAGAGTACCCAAAGGTACGAAAGAAAAGGGAAAAGGATTACCAACGATGGCAAAGAGAGAATACCTTGCAGTAAAAATGGTAAAGAAAGAAGCAGAAAACCTTAAGAAATTCTGAATGCTAGATGCAATAGGGTAAGATACAATAAAACATGAACTTTCCTGACAGAAAAGTAATCTGTAAAACTATTAAACAACAATTGACTGTAAACCAATACACAAACCACAAACTTGGAAAAAAACAAAAAATAGTGATACTGTGAACAAATCACGCCAGTCTCTACTAAAAATAGATGAAATTTATTCCGTTCCGTTAGCGCTTTCGTGCATTAACAGATAGATGCACTTCTTCAGACAACATTTTAAAAATGACTAGAATATATATATATAAGGAAACCAATTTGTTCACACACCCAACAGCTCATTATCAATTAAATACTTAAAACAATTAAAGCACTATCCACTTTAAAAAAATGTATTGTGCTATTTGTTAAATTATTTATAAAACATGATGAAATTGCATTTATAATATAATATATATCTGATTTTTAATGGTTGAGTTTGTGATTAACAAATAGCACTTAATACACTTTTTTAAAGTGGATAGTGCTTTAATTGTTTTAAGTATTTAATTGATAATGAGCTGTTGGGTGTGTGAACAAATTGGTTTCCTTATATATATTCTAGTCATTTTTAAAATGTTGTCTGAAGAAGTGCATCTATCTGTTAATGCACGAAAGCGCTAATGGAACGGAATAAATTTCATCTATTTTTAGTAGAGACTGGCGTGATTTGTTCACAGTATAACAATTGACTGTACTTAGCTCAAGAGAAGTAGCTTGACATGACCAAATGGCAATGCAGAAAACGAAATCTGGGGTAACAGGGAGAGGGGGGTTGTGGGCAAGAATTTAGCTCGAGAGTTTGAAGCTGATACAAGCTTGGAAAATGGCCGGCTCGGTTCCGAGCTCGGAACTGATACCCATGCGTAAGGAATGAACGAGGATTAACAATAGCAGATTAATTTTTAGCTCATATATAAAAATTTGAAATGGCTGCCAATTGCAGTTTAATCGTAGAAAGTCTAGCTCCTTCTTTGAAAAGTGTACCCAGGAAACCAAGAAGAGCAGAGATCGGGGCAGAAAAATGGTTAGCCTTATTTCTCAATGCCCACAAGGAAAATCTTTTCCACTTTCCATAAACCTTGTTGGAGTCTTTTTGCAAGGATAATAAAATGGTACATACTGGAAAAGAAAGCCTGGTCTGTCTGGCTATTATTGGAACTGGAGAAACCATGCAGTTAGTTTGAGGGCTGGGATATTGGGATAACTCATCCCTGAGGGGTGTTAGAGGAGATCTGGAGTTGGGTCCAGTATCCAGGGAGGATAAAGAAGATGACATCAAAGGAAATGGAACCACATCTGTTGAGACCAGTAGGGGGCAATGAGGATGACTGAGCTCTTCAACTTGGTTGCTTTCTGTAGGATTTTGGGAATCAATGCAAGTGGGGGATAAGTGTAAAGGAAACCAGATGGCCAAACATGGATGGCAACAACTCTTGTTGACTCCCCATGATGGGAAGTCAGGGAAAAATAACTGCTGCACTCATTGTTGTGGGGGGGGGGAGTGCAAAGAGGTCACAGCAAGGATGGCTCCAATGATGGAAAATTTCCTCCACCAATTGAGAGACCCCTCTTTAGGCATCAGCAGCTTAATTTGTTCGTTAGCACACTGGTTTTTACTGGAATGTGTGTTGCAACTAGAAAACAGTTGGTGGAGATCATCCATTGCCACACTCTCATAGCCTCTCTGCAGGAAGGGTAAGACCGGGTTCCCCCTTGTCATTTGATGTACCAGACATATCTCTCAACCTGGAAACATCAAAAATCTGGACAAAGGCCTATGAAAAATAGGTATAAATCTGTACACTGATTAACATAAAATTTGCATATATAATTGTGTAACCCCTCCCACTCCAATGGAATTGTGGGATACCCGCTTTCAAATGCAATTTTGCAAACTGAAGAACAGATGACCAAAATATGGCCCCAGAGTCCCAGACCCTGTAGTAAATGGTAACCATTTTTTTAAATGTGTAGCAATGATGTTCACTGGGAAGGAAGAAGATGATGAACCTTAGGATTTTGTTTTTGGTGACTTGCAGTATGTGGGTTTTGTGGTAAAAGTAGGGCACTAAATGGTAGGCAATATTCCAATCTTAGCAAAAGAATATTATAGTTTGCTTGGACCTCCAAAAGTCATTCTCCATGGCCTATTGATCAGTGGCATAGCTAGAGTTTGTTGTGCTGCCTGGGGGTGTCTTCGAGTTTGCTGCCCTTCCCGCCTCACAAATCCATGGTTGAATGGGGCCCCCCATACACAGCCCTCCCTCTGGAGCCAATCCAGTGTCACATTACTTGGCTCTTTCTCCCCATTTACCATAAACACTGTAATGTGCACACTGCTTTACTTCTACAGTGATTATCCGGATTTCCTTTAAAACTTTTATTTTACATTTTATAGCATAAACACTCTGCAATACAGTCTCACAATGAAAATAGACTTAGCATTAAAATTTCTCTGCCCTTGAAACTCACATTCATTGAAATAGCATTGAAACCCACATTCGAAGAAAATGCATCTGGTCAGTGGCGGACAAAGATTACCTTTGGGCTGTTTTCAAATCATGGCCCCTTGCACACAAAACATACATGTGTTCTTTGAATCACCTACTTTCCTGACTGTATTAAATTATATTCCTTGCATAATACAGCATTATTAGACCTCGTTTTAAATTTACGGTTTTGAATATTTTTCCAGTAAGCAATGAAACAAAATGCATGAACCAATAATGACAGAACTGCCCAATTCAAAACATTTCCAAAATAAAAGTTTACTTAAACTTCTACAACCCACCAGTATCAGTAAATATGCATAATCTCCGCAGAAGTAAAAGTCATCTAAATAATTCCACATTAAAGAGATCTGTAACAAATGAAGAGGTTGCTGCTAGCAAACAACTTTATATTTCATTGTTTCATCTACAAATAAAGTGCCTGTTGCCTTGAGGAATAAATTGTTACATTAAAAAGAATGAAAAGTTAGTAATATTGCAATAGGGAATGGACGGATGGCAAAATGATAACAGGTTCATAGTTACTAGGCATCTCCGCCAAAGAAGAAATTCTCAGGACTGCAGCATTGGCTACCCCCCTTTAAAAGTACAACACAGTACAGTATCAGCAATCCATTTACATACCAACCATCAAACACATCCACACATCAAAAGCATGTATAAGGAAATAGCATTGACATCAATAGTGTATTTGTAAGTCAATCCATATTTCCTATCTGGCAAATTGTTGCAACCGACTAAACAGTGAAACGGCCATTCCATGTGTCAAGATCATATGTCATAAAACATTAATGGCCAATATACATAAATCATTCATTGTCTAAAAATATATGACCTCAAACTTGACATTAACAAAACATAATCGTTGTTGGCTAACAAACAATACAGCAAAATTGCCATTATGTCATGTAATTAGACACCGTTGCCACTTTTATGGGCAGTGCACATGCGACTACAAAACAGAGAAATAAATAACTAATCTCTACTTCTATGTAGCGGATACTCTTAAGTAATCTGAACTTTTTAGATTAAACTACTATACTTAATCTTAAAATCATAAACCTGTCATAACTTACTGCCTTATAGCACAGGGGCTCAAAAGCCTATCAGAGCCATCAAACATGTTTGACATCCAGTAACCTGTCCTGAACTAGAAAAGGATGTATTACACATTCCTAACGCCAATCAGTATAATCTATACTTTGGCCTATCAGTGCCTATAAACACAAAATTGAACCAATCTAGATCTAAGCATCTATCAGAGCCGCCGCATCTCTACATTATGCAATCATTAAACCTGTGTAACACTAGCTATTTTAAAGATTTCTCATCAACTGAACTCATGATCATACCAGAGATAGTGTAATAAAATGGACTCCAATAACATGCTCCAATTGTGGACAAAATTGTATGTCATCAACTGTAATAAAAAAAGTTCACATTATGTACAATCAGTATGTGCCGGTGTGAATATAAACCAATCTAAAATCAAGCTTGTTATACTGACTCCACAACTCATCCCTTATGGGACATACAATTAAAAACATTCATATGTACAGGTGTAGTATTGAACAAATCAAGAGCCAAAATCCTTATATAAACACCACCTATCATCCTCATATTCAAAACAAAATCCCAAGTGAACGTTATAACTTCCTTTATAAACACACAATCGTAGCTACATCACCACATCAAAATAACGTGAGAGCTATAATAGTAAGCAATCACTAACTCAACAGAATCTCTTGTGCAAGCTTGAAAAAAGAAAGATTCTCTAACACATAATCTTGAGCTGCTTTACCTGGAAGAAAGATGCACACAGACCACAAGTTACAGGCTCGGCATTCTCCTGCCTTGTGAAGCTGATGTCATTGTCCATGCCCTGCAGGTGATGACGTCAGAAACAAAGCCGGGAAATTCAGAAATTAAAGGGGCCACTCAAGAATTTGTGGTACCCCAACATTTTCCCTCAAAACTGGTATTTACCGAGGAATTCAGTACGGCTGAGAGGTATGGTACCAAACTACTGACATGCTGTTGGTCTGAATTGCAATAGTCCCTACAGGAAGAGCATTTCAGAATGTCTGCAACACTAATGGACTGCTGTCATCTCTGGGATATCGATATGTGAATTGATCTCTTGAGGGGACTATGTGCCTCAGACCGTCTTTCCCAAGTATTGACCCCCACCCCAATTTGGAGGCGTCCATAGTCACCGTGGCCAATGGGGATGGTAGAACAAAAGGTTGAACTAGATAAATATCAGACTGGATCCACCAGTGGGTGTGGTGTTTGCAAACTGGTGTAAGCTTGACTGGAAAGAATAGGGTTTGTCGAAGAACAGACCATTGAACAGCTAGAGTCCATTGAAGAGCACACATACAGTACTGTGGTAAAGAAAGTAGTACTATTGCTGCTGCCATAGACCTCACAAAACACTCCAAAACCTGCCAAAGCAGAACACTGAAGAAAAAACACACTCCAGAGCCACGATTCACTTATCAAATAGTTTATTGATGCTCCTAGTACCTCAGCTGTAATGCCTTCCAGGGAACGATTACATCAAATGGATAGAATTCTTATATAATCCTTTCAATTATATAGTTAACATTAATTGACATTAATTAACACAGTGAATGGATGAACCATCCCAAAATATACAACTTTTAGATAGTCACCACTCATTACACCATGAAATACAAGCATGATGCAATTTTATACCATTGAATCTGCTGCCATAGACCCCAGTGTTTGAAGAATGAATATGGCTGGAGGAGATAGATGGGAAAGAATCTGATGAACCTGAAATTTGAGTGTGTCTATGCGGTGAGTTGGTAAGGATGCAATTTATATGAGTGCCAATACACTCCAGGCTCTATACTGGTAAGAGCTTTGATTTGACATAATTGATTGTTATTCCCAGTGAGTAACAAATCTGGACCAGACAGTCCCTGGGTTGTTAAAGGAGATGCATGCGGGGGGGGGGGGGCAGTGAGGAGATATGGAAATGGTAGGAATCCTTTGAGTCTCAAATGAGCTGTCACCACTGCCATACATTTCGTGAACACCCTGGGAACTGTGGTGAGTCCAAAGGGCAGGGCTCTGAATTGGAAGTGACTGGCTCTCAGTTGAAAGCAGTTTTTGGAAGTGCTTCTCTATTTTGATGTGATAGTTCGCATCCTGAAGATCTGTGGAGCACATCCAATCATCCTTGTGAAAAAAATGACAGAATAGACTGGCCATAACCATTCAGAACTTTGACTTTTTGATGTACTGATTCAGTTTGCTCAGATCCAAAATTGGTCTTAGGTTCTGTGTTTTTGGGCACTAAAAACAAGTTGGAGTCATTTCTGAATCTTATTTGGTCTGGTGGGATGTCTTGGATGACTCTTCTGTCTAACAGCCTTAGAATTTCTTCTCTACTGCCTTCCTCTGACTGGGTGGAACATCAGGAAGCTTTTCTTTTGCAGATTGGGTTGGGAAAATTGTATGGAGTAGCCTCTGCATATTATTTTTAGCACCCAGGAATCTTTTGTTATAGTGACCCAGGCATCTGACTGCAAGGACAATCATCCCTGACTGCCTCCACTGGTGGGCAGCACTTCAGGAGCAGTGAAAGAATCTGTCCTGAAAGGAATCATGGAAACCCTGATTTTGCATGCCTCCTCTGCCTCTAAGGTGATGTCTACCATTAGAACTATCTCCTCTTCCACTGGAGGAGTTGTCCCCATGTACATCTTGGAACGGTCCCTGAGATTTGCAGACCACATCTTCTTACCACCTCTCTGATTTCTAGAGAAGGTTCACTGAGAGGGAGAAAACATGATTCCCACAGCAGACAGAGTCTTTCCTTCTTGTTCACTGCAGGTAAGTGTTTTTTTCACAGATGGACCAAACAGAGATGTTCCATCAAATGAAGCATTAATGAAAAATGTCTGAAAGGCTTTGCAAAGTTGTACAGCTGCATCTTGACATGTCTCCTTATGGCACAATGCCTGAGCCAGCAGCCCATGAGGTGCCTTCAGCTGTGTGAGAGATGAACCTCATGGACAAGCTGGAAACTGACAAAAGAGTGGCCAGCTGAGAAAATCTTTTGAAATCATCTGCAAACAAGGACTCGGAGACAGAATTTGATAGATCTTCGGTTAAATCTCTCCGTAGTCTCTGAGCCAAGGACTTGCTTTCTGAGTCTGTCCAGCTACCTAGACTCTCTGGTGGGTGCACAGATGAGCTCTGTTCTGCTAGCTTTTTCAGTGGCCCCTGCCACCACCACAGCATCTACTGGGACTCCTTTGCTCCAGTGGGGCATATCTTTATGGGGAGGCAAGAATTTGTTGGGTCATTTAAATATAGGCTCAAAGGAATCCAGCTACTTACATGCCCAATGAGAAACTAAATCAAAGAGTTCATCCACTGGGGGGGAGCTAACCTAAGACATAGATGGGCCAAAACCAAAAGCTTCCAAAAATACTGATTCCTCTGAAGAAAGATTATCGGAAGACCAACCCTTTTCTGCCCAAGGATTTCTAAGATGTCTCCAAAGGAGACATCTGGTGGTGATCTGGGGTCTCTTCTCCTTCATCGAATTCAGTATCCTGAGTGAAAGATTCCAACAGGGAATCCATGTGCCTTCTCTTGCACATTCTCTTCTGATGGATCTCCTCCGGGGGATGTTCAGGGAAGGTATCAGAAGAGAGGGGGAGTTTCTCTACAGAAACTAAGTGGAAGCTAGCTGGAACTGGCTATCCCTGTGGAACTGGCCTTATGTATCCACAACTCAGAACTGAGGAAGGAATAGAAAGTGGATCCAAGGGATGAGAGACCAGATCTCTATAAAGAGGAAAAGCCCTTTCCACAATCTTGAATATAGATGGATATGGAGAAGCAGAATGGGTAGATCATGATTCCTGCTGGATACACACCTGGAGGAAGGGACTGGACTTGAGCTATCCAGAGCTGAGGTTCCAAGGGTAGGGATGGATCCGATAATATCAGAATCAATCCCAGCCCAATGGATCTAAAGCCACCTTTTCAGCTCCGGAACCCATTCTGATCTGAAGGAATAGGAGCAGAACTGGTCAGGGATGCTGCTGGAGTTGAGGAAGTGATTATCTTTGGATCCAACTCTGGACCTCTTGGAGATGTTAGATCCTGGGCCACTGAAGGATGGATCAGAAATTGAGACAATACTGTGTGAGAAGTGGTTGGAAGACTCACGGATCCAATAGGGGACAGAGCTGAAATTACCTCCATCTGGATTTGAGCTCTGAGGAACTTTTGCATCATCCTACCCACATCCGCATCTGACAGACTTTGGAGGAAGTGGTAGAATGGGGACTGTAATGGTTTTTGGGAGTTTGCATAAAGGAAGAGTGTAGAGTACCAGATCCTAGATAAGCTCTGGAGAGTGAATTCTTAGAATGTGTGATGTACCAGGTTTTGGATCAGATAACTCTGGATCCATGACCTGAGCTATGAGACTGGATGAAATAATGATCAGAATCAAAACTTTAGGATCCAAGGATTTTGGATATGTAGAATGAACCTTGGAGTCAGAGGACGTCAGATCTGATGATTCTGAAATGTTTACAGGTGGTTCTGACAATGTCCTAGGGGATTTCAGTAGAGAGTGCATTCTATGCTCCAAAGAACAAGATTTAGAAATTCTATTGGGGGACTGAGCTCCTGAATAAGGTCCCACAAAACAAAACAAAAAGCAGGATCCACAACCAGAAAGATGTTGACCACGTTCTATTCACAGGATTTAGTGCTTTCATTTAGACTGCAACAAAAAACTTCCTCAGAATCCAAACAAACACCATTAATTACACTTGGGTCTACTGAAAAAGATAGAAAAATCCACTTGTTCGAAAATGAACAGTGGATTCTCAGTTACGTGAATGTGCACTTCTGTAAAGAACGGTTCAGTGAACCGTTAAGGAACACAGGTGCCAAAGCACACTACAGTGGGGAAAGGGAATTTACGTGTTTCCCCACTGTAGTGCGATCTCGGAGTTGGTATATTTAAGTAGGGGGGTGTGGGGGGTGCAGGGGGGTTTGCCCTGCAAAAACGTTTCTGTGTTCTTTATCGGTTCATTGAACCAATGTTCATGGAAGTGCACTTTTGTGTAACCACGGATCTACTGTTTATATTCGAAGAAGTGAGTTTTCGAATATATACAGTAGACCCATATATATATATATATATATATATATATATATATATATATATATATATATACACACACACATATATATATATATATATATATATATATACACACACACACATATATATATATATATATATATATATATATATATATATATATATACATACATACATACACACACATCTCCTTTGAAATCACATGTTAAAAAACACCAATAAAATACATTGAGAAATTCACTCAAATTACCACTGTTGGTAATTAAAAAACAGTAGCATTTAAAGGTAAATAACCTACTACAACATATATAATCAAACAGGTTTCCCACATATATTTAACTTTGCATATTGTCAATACATGAATAGTTTTGTCCACCAAAAATTATTCAAATATTTACTTAAATGTCCTTAGTTATGTTCTAGTTATGTTGAGAAGGAGGAAAAAGATCCTTCAAGATAAGTTTGCTGCGCTGGAGTTGAATGCAGCACAAATACTACAGTTTGTGTCTAAATGGGCTTCTCCGAGACAATATATGCACTCTTTGTAGGCATCTGAGTTGGGGATTTTGTGCCCACATGAAGTGCATTTTTTGAATCCTGTTGACTTGTCTGCTGCAGTAGTTTAAAAGTGGAGGCAGCGATACAACAATACAAAAGAAAGAATAAAGCTTTTTCTTTTTTTCCAAATAATTTAGAGCAAAGAAGAAACTACCAATACCTGAAATTTAAGATTTCCCTGAAAGGCGGGTAGAAAGGAAGAAATTATAGGAAAGAATGGTTACCATCTATGATAACAGAAGGGAACAGTATTTTAAAAAAAGAAGTTATGCACTCACCATAACGTTCCATCTGAGTAGTTCTACTTCATTTGTCTTCAACCTGTGGGTACTGGATCCGTATCTACCATCTGCTCTGAGTTCCAAGCACTTCCCCTTACCCATAATATACCTCCACTACCTTCCAGCCCCCAAATCGTGTTTGCTGGATGGCATAATGGTTAAGGTGTTTACCTTGAAGACACAAGGTGCAGGGTTTGATCCACACATGGGGCAATTGGTTAGGCTTAAAATGGCCCACAAGGGCAGTTAGCCTAGAATGAATCTATGAACCTATAACCTAAAAACACTTTATGACCTACAACGGCAGCCAACAGGCTATTCATATGATAAGGTCAGGGGGAAGGACGGTTGAAGACAAATGAAGTAGAACTACTCAGATGGAACGTTATGGTGAGTACATAACTTCTTTATCTGAAGTAGTTTACTTCATTTGGTCTTCAACCTGTGGGACAGATTCCCCAGCTACTAAACTCCTGGGTGGCCCACATGGAAGGATATTCCGGAGCACAGCGGAACCAAAGGATGCTCTCCTTCTAGAAGTCAAATCCAATTTGTAGTGAGAAATAAAGGTATAAGATGAGGACCAAGTAGCTGCAGAACAAATATCATCCAATGAGACTCTAGACCAAAAGGCTGCAGAAGTAGCTATGGACCTAGTGGAATGAGCTTTCACCTGACCTGGAGGAGACATGCCTTTGTCCTTATAGACCTGAAGGATGCATGAAGAAATCCACCTAGCAATAGTAACCTTGGAGATGGGTTTACCCAAAAAGGGTTTATAGAAGGCCACAAACAGCTGATCGGATTTACGGAAATTTTTAGTCCTGTGTAAATAAAATTGTAACTGTCTATAAACATCCAACAAGTGGCGTTTGTATTAGATTTTGTTAGCAAAGTTAGGAAAGAAGACAGGTAAATTAATGGCTTGATTGGTATTAACTTGTGATGCCACCTTAGGAGGAAAGGATGGATTGCTCCGAAGGGAAGCACTATCTTTGTGGAAAATCATATATGGAACTTTGATGGACAAAGCTTGTAGTTCTGAAACTCTTTTAGCAGAAGTGATAGCCACTAGGAATGCTGTTTTCCAAGGTAAGAATTTTAGATCTGTGGTTGCAGCAGGTTCAAAAGGCGGAGCGACCAAAGCTTGGAAAACCATAGTAAGGTCCCATGGAGGAACAGTATCCTTGGCAGGGGGGGGATGTAACAGAAAAGTCCCTTTGATAAAGGCTTTACACAGTCTGGAGGAGGCCAGTGAGACAGAATTCTCACCCACATGAAGATGAGAAATGGCAGCCAACTGAACTTTGATAGTAGAAGAACTAGTTCCCTGTTGAAAAATATTGGCTAGGAAATTAAGAATGGCAGAAATAGGAGCTGTGAAGGGGTCTAAACTCCTTTGAGAAGCCCAAAAGAAAAATGTTTCCATTTGCTGTGATAAACTTTCCTGGTTGAAGACTTATGAGCAGCCACAACAATAGACCTAACTGAAGAGGATAATCCAGGAGTCCTAGAGATCATAGGAACTGGAGCAGCCAAGCTGAGAGCTTCAAACTGTCCATGTTCGGATAAGAAACCCCCGATGGGTGTGAAATCAGATCCTGAAAGGGATCCAAGATCCAGGGTGGAGCCAGAAGGTGAGACCACAGGAAGGGAAACCATACCTGGCAAGGCCAAAACGGGGCAATGAGGATCACTTTGCTCCCCAGTCTATGAGCTTTCTGTAGAAACCTCGGAATAAGATGTACTGCAGGGTAAGCATACAGAAGACTGGGAGGCCAAGCATGGACTAGAGCATCTCTGAAGGACTCCCCAGCAGGGGGTTCAGAGCAAAAAACTCGCTGCACTTCATGCTGGAAAGAGATCCCAGCAAGGTTGACCCCACTCCATGAAGATCTGCTCCACTACCGAAAGATTCAAAAACTACTCATAAAGCATCAGAATAGCCCAACTTAACCTGCCCGCTAGAATGTTGGACCATCCCGGAATGTGCATTGCTATGAGAAAACGACCGGTGGAGATCGCCCATTCCCACACTCTCACAGCCTCGCGACAAAGGGGGTAAGATTTGGTCCCTCCCTGTTTGTTGATATACCAGACCACTGACATGTTGTCTGACTGAATTGCAATGGTTCCCAGATGAAGAAAGGCATGAAGGGCCTGCAACGCCAAAAGGACCGCCCTCATCTCTAGAATGTTTATGTGCAAGTTGGTCTCTACAGGGGACCACAACCCTTGGACTGTCCTGCACGAACAATGCCCCCCCACCCGAGTTGGGAGGCATCCATGGTCACTGTGGGGCTGATATCCAGAGAACACATCCACCACAGAAGGGACGACCGACAGACTCAACTGAGTTGTACTGGATACAACAATGGAAGTTCCAACAGGGACCATTGTACAGCTAGTATCCACTGTAGAATTCTCATATGCAACAGGGCACACAGAAGAAGCGTTATGGTCGCCGCCATTGAACCTAAAGCCCTCAACACTGATTCTGCCATTGGAAGATGAGAACGGTAGATCAGAGAGACATGCATCCTCAGATTTTGTACTCTCTCCAAGGTCAGGAAGATTTTGTACTGTAAGGTTCTATCCTTGCTCCAATGTAGTCTATCACCCGGACAGGATTTAGAAGTGATTTGGATATGTTGACTGTGATCCCCAAATGCAGGGTAAGCTTTAAGAAATAATCCCTGGTTTGAGAAAGTAGACACCTGGTGGGAGCAGTGAGGAGCCAATTGTCCAGGTATGGGTAGACCCGAATCCCCTGAAGCCTCAGGTGAGCCGCTACTACCACCATCACGTTGGTGAACACCCTGGGGGGTATGGTGAGACCAAAGGGGTAGGGCTTGAAATTGGTAATGATTGACTCATAGCCGGAAGCGGAGGAACCTCCTGGAGCTTCTGTGCATCTTTATGTGATAGCAGGCATCCTGGAGGTCTAATGAGGACATCCAGTCGCTCTCCTGCAGGTATAGCATGATGGACTGTAGTGTGACCATCTGGAATTTTTCTTTGGCAACTGACAAGTTTAGGGTAGATAGGTCCAGAATGGGCCTTAAGTCCCCCGTTTTCTTTGGCACCAAAACAACCTGGAGTAGAAGCCCGATCCGGACTGATCTTGGGGGACAGTTTTGATGGCTTGTTTTTCTAGCAGCCTGGAAATTTCCTGTGCTGCTGCCTCCCTTTATGTGGGTGGTATGTCTGGGAGGTGTTCGGGAGGAACCACAATGGGGATAGAGTATCCTCTGGATATGATCTGAAACACTCAGAGGTCTAATGTTATGGACTCCCATGCTGCCAGGTGCAAGGACAATCATCCCTCGTCTGCCTCCAGAGTAGAGCAGTTGGGCAATGCCTCAGGGTTGCTGTCCTAGCCTGTCCGAAAAGGGTTCTCGAGACCCAAAATTCCTCGGATCCCCTCTGCCTCTGGGCCGGCTTCCATTCTGTCCCCCTCTCTCTCTCTCTGTGGGAAGAAGAGCCCTGAGTGTCCCGGGAATAGTGTGACTTCCGGAACCACACTGGTTAAGGTGCTTACATCTTCTTTTGCCCTTCCTGATTCCGGGAAAAGGCTCTTTGAGGGTTCCAGAAGCAGCTTCTGGAGGCAGACAGTGTCTTCCTGTCCTTCTCACTCTGGACTAAAGTCTCTTTGATGGTCTTATCAAATAGGGTAGAACTTTCATAAGGGGCGTTGGCAAAGGATGCCTTGAAAGGTTCCAAAAACTGACATAGTCTGAGCCAGGCATTGTGCCTCATGGACATGCCGGACCCAGCCGCCCTAGCCGCTCCTTCAGAGGCATGTGAGAGGAGTCGCATGGACGTGTTGGAGACTGCTTTCAAAGTGGCCATCTTTGTGGAGAACGAGTCCCTGTCCTGCTGCGACATGGACATAGGGGAAGACTCAGCCAGCTCCTTGACCAGGTCGCGCTGGAGTCTCGTGTCGTGGGCCAGGTAGTTCAGCGCCCTAATGGAAAAGGTCGCTGAAGCATAAACCCACTTCCCTAAGTGGTCCATCATCCGTGACTCTCGGTCAGGAGGATGAACCGAGGAACTCTCTTGGGCTAGTTCCTTCTTTGTGGCTGCTGCTACCACCATAGCATCCACGGGGGAGCCCTTGTTCCACGTTGGTCTATCTGACGGTGGACTCAAGATCTTATCAGGACATTTAGGGATTGGTTCCATGGTGTCCGCCTCCTTCCAGGCCTACAAGGTGACCAGGTCTACCAGGGGATCTGCGGGAAGGGACACCCAGGAAGTAGATGGGCCCATGCCGAAAGCCTCCAGGAACACGGATTCATTAGTAGAAAGTTTGGGGGTGGACCATCCTCCCCGCTGGCATAGGATTTCCAGGATGTCTCCAAAGGAGACATCCTTGCGAGGTGACCTGGGGGAACCTTCCCCATCATCCAAATCTGTATCCTCGGTGAGGGACTCGGGGGAGTCCAAGTGCCTCCTCTTACACATATGCTTGTGAGGCACATCTCCAGTGGGGCTCTCCGGGGGGAGCTCGAAAGCCACTTGTTCCTTAGGGGGAACCATCTGGGGCTCCTCGAGCAAGGGCTGTCCCTCTGGTGTAAAATGATGGGATGCATAGACAGAGCCGAGGGGGTCGAGGCAGAATCCGAGGGGATAGTCAAGGGTCTCGATCCAGAAGAGAGAACCCTTTCCACCACGTTGAATGCCGAGGGAGAACAAACCTCCTTGGGTACCAAAACAGAAGCCACTCTCCCAGGATCTGATGTGAAAATCAGAGCCGGGCCCAAAATGGACGGAGCTCAGAGGGAGGGAACTTGGCCCAACAATGCAGGAACCGATGAAAAAAGTTCTACTCCCTTGGATCTGACACCCAAGCTCCAGCTCTGAGAGCTACTCAGACCCGAACTGGTCAGATCCGACATGCTCAAGTCAGTTGTCGGCGTTGAGGAGACAGGCACTGTCGGTGCTGACCCCCTGACTAAGGCCATCCACAGATCCAAGCACTCCAAAACTGGTGGATGGATCGGAGAAGGAGAAATTGGTGTGAAAAATGGAAGCGAGCTCCCCAGCCAGAGGGAGAGGGGGATGGCAGGACCCCCATCTGGATCTGAGTAAGAATGAACATCCTCATTTTATCCATGTCAACTTCTGATAAGCTCTGTGTGGATTTCAATGAGGCCACGGAGTCCGACCTGGCAGGTTGAGAAACTGATGTCCTAGATGGAGGACATATCTCCTCCGGCTCCGGGGAAAATCTCAGAGATCGGAGTCAAGGGGAGTAAGATCCTAGCCTGACTTCTGGCATGAGTAGAAGGAAGGTCTAGAGACCTCTTGCATTTCTCTGGCTTAGAAGAGTGCTTGTTCCTGTGCTCTCTCTCTCCTTCTCTCTGCCCCTTTTCTGCTCCACTTCCACAGGCTTAGAAGTGGGAGGTTGAGTACCAGCCTGGGAGGGAGGAGAGGCAAGGACAAGAGAGGAAGGAGAGGTGGCCACAGCTGCCTCTGTGACAGAAGCCGTGGACAAGGCAGCCATCTCAGAAGTGGAAAGAAGGCCTTTGAGGGCTAACTTAGCCCTTCCTGTCTTTAATAGCATGCGGGTTAAAACCCGCGCAGATAGTACACACTGCACTCAAGTGGACAACATCCAAGCACATCACATAAAGAGTGTGGCCATCTGCAGGAGACAATTTATGGCCACACGCAGTGCACCTTCTAAATACAAGCTTGGGGTCAGACATGACTGTACACGAAAACACACTAGAGAAGGAAAAAGGCGAAGAAAAACAACCTATTTCCCAGTCACAAACCACTCACCACACACTCAAGACACACAGAACACTGAGGGAGGAGGGGAAGAAATACATACTAACAAATTAGCACTAAACTACTTACGAAACTTTCTAACACACAATGCACCAGCAAAGAGAGGAGGAGAGGGAACCTACACTAAACACCTGCATTGAACATTTTTAGCAAAAAAGTTGCTTAAAAAGCAAAAACCCACTCACTAACTCAAGGCTCAGGAGATCACGATGCTTCAAGCAAGCCACAGCAAATGAGATCTGGGGGATGGAAGGTAGTGGATGTGTACTATGGGTAACGGGAGGTGCTTGGAGCTCGGAGCAGATGCTAGTGAAACTGCAGCTCGGATCTGATAGGGATCCGGTACGCACAGGTTGAAGACCAAATGAAGTAAACTACTTCAGATTAATATTTACGGTACACTAACAATAAAATAAACCAAGAGGGAGGCTAAAGAAGAATGAAGATTACGGTAAAGAAAAATATTCTTCCTTATGAAAAAAAATATTAGAAATTGTATAAAAAAAACTTGAGATGAGGAACCTACATCTGAGCACAATGTCAGCAAATGAGAGCTGAGATATTGAAGATGGACTAGAACATTATGTGTAGAGGGAGGAAATTGACAACTGGAGCCAAAGTCGATAGTATGGGGCCGAGTCAGATCAGATATGTAACCCTTTCATTGAGGAAAAATGAATAGAACATCAGACTCCCAGTTGATCATGGGCTAATTACAGTCGCCCATGAATATAGTATTGGCTTGGATGATGAGTGCTTCCAGTAAGTTTAAAAAAGAAGTTATGTACTCACCATAACATTCCATGTGAGTTGCTCATCTCGCCTTCATTCTCACTGATGGTTTCGGAGCCGATCCTCAGCTCTGACTTGGGCAAATACAAAAGCTCAAGGTCTTCAAGCAGCTCGTGGCCTACTACCTATCCCATGATGCAGTGGTGCTTCCCTCAGATCTTGTTTGCAGCCAACTATACAAATAGGTAACTACCCTAGTAAGGAAAATAAAAATACAGTGGATAAGGACAAATATCACCAAGATTTGTCTGAACTTCCCGGTCCTCAAGAATTTTATGGTAGAAGCTTGGTGGGTGGGACTTAAGAATGAAGGCAAGATGAACAACTCACATGGAACATTATGGTGAGTACATAACTTCTTTATGTGAAGTTGTTCTATCTCGCCTTCATTCTCACTGATGGGTTAGCGTCCCAAGCACCATCTTTCTTGGGTGGCTCAGGGAGGTATATTCCACAGGATCATGGAACCAAAAGAGGCCCTGTCCCTGGAGACCCTATCCAATTTGTAATGAGTGATAAAGGTATGAGGTGTAGACCACGTGGCTGCTGCACAACTGGAATCTATAGGTAGCTTAGCCAGAAAAGCTGAAGATGTGGAAACAGCTCTGAGTGAGCCTTTACTTTATGATTTAGTGGCACGTGATCAGAGCTATATGTGAAGGAAATGCAATCTGACAACCATTTTAACAACATGGTTTTTACCACCAGAGTACCCTTCTTTGAATCAGAAAAAGGAGACAAAAAGCTGTTCTGATTTTCTCAAGTCCTTTGTTCTGAGTAAATAGAATGGAAGCTGCCTATGGATGTCAAGCTTGTGCAACATATGTTCCATCTTGTTAGTATATTTGGGAAAAAAAACAGGTAATTCTATAGTCTGGTTGAGTTTTTTTTCTGAACAAACCTTAGGTAAGAATGACGGATCTCAGCAAGACTCTGTCGTTGTGAAAAATCAAGTATGGGGGTTTGATGGACAAAGCTTGTAATTCCGAGACCCTTTGAACAGAAGTGATAGCTACTAGAAAAATGGTTTTCCATAAGTACTTCAGGTTGCAAGATAAGGCTGGTTCAAAAGGGGGTAAGATGATTCGAGAAAGAACAAAATTTAGATTCCATGGTGTAGCTGGGGATCTAATATGTGGTCTCAAATGGATAGTACCTTTAAGGAAGGCATTAGAAAGTCTATGGGACATGACAGAAGCCCCCCTGATCACCAATATAAAAATTACAAACTGCTGCCAATTGAGCCCTAATGGTTGCTGCAGCAGCCTCTTCATTAAAAAGTTTGGTCAGAAACTCTAAAATGGATGAAATCAAAGCCAAATATGGGTCAACATTGTTTTGGGATGCCCATATGGAAAATATTTTCCATTTACTAAGGTATAGCTTCCTGGTAGATAATTTATGAGAGGATGTTAGGATGTTCTGAGCTGCAGGTGAGAGATTATGGAACCTGGCTATTCTTGAAAATGGAGCAGCCAAACTGTCAATTTGAGGGGATGAAGTGAAGGATGAACAGCCCCTGATGAATGCTTCAGAAGATCCGGAAATGGGTCCAGGATCCATGGTTCTTCCAATAGATGAGGCTGAAGAAAGGGGAACCAAATCTGACAAGGCCAATAAGGGGCTATAAGAATGATGGTCCTTCCCAGAGTCCTGCCTTTCTGTAAGAATTTGGGTATCAGAGGGAACGGGGAAAGGCATAAAGGAGACTCGGGGCAATTTGTGTATGAGCGCATCCCTTGGGGTATCCCCTGGATTGAGGATAAGGGCAAAGTAGTTGCTTCATTTGGTATTGGTAGGAGTTGCAAAAAGGTCGCAGCAAGGCTGGCCCCATCTGCAGAATATCCTTTCCACTACTTCTTCTTTCAGGGACCACTAGTGAGGCAATAAAATCACTCTGCTCAATTTGTCTGCTATGACATTGGATCTCCCTGGGATGTGCATTGCTATCAGAAAGTGCTGGGTGGATGCTGCCCACTGCCATACTCTCAGGGCCTCTCGACATCGGGGATAGGATCTGGTTCCTCCTTGTTTACGTACAAGATTACCGACATGTTGTCCGTCTGTATTGCACTAGTCCCTAGAGGATGAAAGTGTTGAAAGGACTGCAACACTAGTAGTACCACTCTCGTCTCTAGGACATTGATACGCAGATGAGCCTCATATTTATTCCATGTGCCTTGGGCTGTCCTTCCCTGAAAATGCCCCCCCCACCCTATCAGGGAGGTGTCCGTGGTCACAGTGGCAACAGGAGTGGGCAGAACAAAAGGACATCCTATTGTTACTTGAGGAGAAGTCAGCCACCAGTGAGGATCCTTTTTGCATGAATTCATTATTGTAATCGGCTGAGACATTGAAAGCTCTTGAAAGGACCATTGTGTGAACAGCAGCCATTGCAGTATCTGCATATGCATTCAACCTAAAGGAATGGGAATGATCACTGCTGCCATTGTCCCTAACACCTTGAGCACTGTTGAAGCTGGGGCATTTTGTTTTGAGATGAGGTTCAGGATTTGTTGTCGAAGGATCACAACTCTTTCTGTTGGAAGCTTTATGGTATTAGAGATGGTGTCGAGATCTGCTCCTATGAAAACGGTATGTTTGGGTGGTGATAAGGCAGATTTTTCTAAGTTTATGGTAATACCCAGTTGACTGCAAAGACTTAAGGTTGTATCCCTTGCTTGTATTATGAGTCGATGTTTGGTGGTGGCGGTGGAGAGGAGCCAGTCGTCTAAGTATATAAACACCTGGAATCCTAAATGTCTCAGATGAGCCGTGACTACTGCCATGCATTTGGTGAACACTCTGGGGGCTGAAGTGAGGCCAAACGGCAGAGCTTGAAACTGAAAGTCACTGGCTCCCAGCCGAAAGCACAGATGAACTCTGGATGGTCTGGCCAATTTTATGTGGTAGTATGCATCCTGGAGATCTATTGAGCACATCCAATTGTCTTCCCCTAAAAAGAGAAGTATAGACTGTAGCGTGACCATCCAGAAGTTTGTTTTTTTTTTACAGATTTGTTCAATCTGCAGAGATCCAAAATGGGTCTCCAGCCCCCTGTTTTCTTTGGAACTAAAAAGAACCTTGAGTAAGTTCTGGATCCTCTTTCGTCTGCTGGGACTAGTTGGATGCCTCTTTTTTCTAGCAACCTTGCAATTTCTATGGTTGCTTATTCCCTGTGACTGGGTGGAACGTCTGGGAATTTTTTTAACAAGGGGTAGAGGGGTGGAAAAGGGAATGGAGTATCCTCTGGATGTTATGCTTTGTACCCAATGGTCTTTTGTGATTTTTAGCAGGTGTCTGAGTACAAAGATAAGCATCCCCTGACTGCCTTCAGAGATGGATAGACAGGCCTTTCAGGAGCGCTGATAGGGCTTCCCAAAGAACTGATCTTTGTCGCCCTGATTTTGCGGGCCCCCTCTGCCATGTGGACGTCTTCCATTATTACCCCCTCCTCTGCCCCTAGAGGGGGTTTCACCATGTGTGTCAAAGAAAGCTCCTTGGGATTTACGGAACCACATCTTTCCACTTTTTAGACCTTTAGGATAAGGTCTGGTAGGGGTGGAAAAACGGACTCCTACAGCAGACAGAGTCTTTCCATCTTGCTCACACCTGATAAGCATTTCCCTAACTTTTGGTCCAAAAAGGGATGAACCATCAAAGGGTGCTAACAAAGGATGCCTTATAGGGCTCCAAAAAGAAATATAAGCACATCCAGGAGTGTCTCCCAAGAGCAATTCCTGTACCCGCTCTGCTAGTTCCATCAGCTGCATACGAAATTAGCCGCATGGAAGAGTTTATGAGGGAATTTAGAGTAGCAAGCTGGGAGGTTACCTTGTCTGAGACCCCTGCAGCTACTGCACCCTATAGGGTATCTCCCAACTCTTTAAGAAGATCTCTGTGTAGTCTAGTAAAATGTGTAAGATAGTTCATGGATCGAAGAGCAAAGGCCACTGAACTAAACATATAGAGGTCTCTGACAAATCCTTTTTGGTGGCTGCTGCCGCCACCACCATAGCATCAATGGGTACTCCTTTGGTAAGGAAAGCCTTGTCCTGGGGTGACATTATGAATTTGTTAGGCCTCCAAGGGACAGGTTCCATGGTATCTGGGGACTCCCACGCCTTTTGAGAAAGAAGGTCTATCAGCTCATCAAAAGACAAAGTCACCCAAGAGGTGGAGGGTTGAGACCCAAAAGCCTTCAGGAGTGCTGACTCATCATCAGTAGGGTTAATGGGCTTCCAGCCACCTCTCTGTTTCAATATTTCCAAGATCATCACTGAGACAGATATCTTCAGAGGGGGACCATGGGGACCCTTCTGACTTATCTAAGTCAGTATCTGATGTGATGGATTCCTGTGAGGAATCCAGATGCTTTCTCTTGCAGAGCCTCTTCCTGGGAACCTCCTCAGTGGGAGCTTCTTGGGAGGTCCCGGAAGAGCAGGGCTCACCCAATGGGGCAACCTGAGGCTCTGGGTCTCTACGCTTTTGAGGGATCAGTGAAGTATAGCCAGATGCAGGCACTTTAGGGGAGGTGTTTGCTGGTACCGATGATGTGGATGCCTGAGGGAACAATGCTCTCCTCATGACATCGAAGTCCCCACGGCTCTGATCTGAAGAGACACCTGGATCCGCAGAAACAGGCAATCTCCATGGCACCGAAGCAGTGGGCTCCGAGCTCGGGGTAGGTGCCGAACTCACCCAAGCCGAGGCCCCAAGAGGCAAAGTCAGAACTGATAGGTCGGTACAACTATGCTCTCCGGACCCGAGTGGTGAGTGTTGGCTCCCAAACTCTAAGGTCGACACCGAAGAAGTCAGAGCAGTCAGAACCGATAGGACTGGAATGGGTGTTCCACAATCATCGGTTCAGAACACTACGACTCTAAAACTTTGGATCAAATTGGAGGAGGAACAGTAGAAATGGGCTGGGTCCTAGTTGGTTCTGAAGCCCCAAGAGTTGGCCCTGACAATATTTTTGCTAGTGCCCATGTCTGCAGAAGCCTCTACACCACACAATCTGCATCCTTATCAGATAGTCTTGAGGACCAGGACGATGCAACAGAAGAGGCCACTGATTGCAGGATTTTAGACGTTGGAGTAGGAGATACCGGCTCCAATACCGAGGACTGGCTCCTACTAACAACAACAAACTCCAGATCCATAAGCAATGGAGCTGAGGTGGTAGACCGAATCAGTTTTGAGGTCGATGCACCCTTTTTTGGCTCAGACTCAGATAAGCTAGAAGACAAAGTCTTGGAGGATTTTGCAGGTTTGTCCTTATCTAAAGATTCCTGGAAAGAGGACTTCAATAATCCCCTGGCTATTAACTTGCTGTTACGTTCGTGAAGAACACAAGAGCTAAACGAATGACAGATGGCACAATTCTCCTGTAGGTGGACCTCACCTAAACAATAAAAACACACTGTGTGCCCATCTGTAATCGACATTTTTTGCTCACATTTAGGACACTTCTTGAATCCAGACTTAGCTTTCTATTGTTGAGACATGGCTATACAAGACTAACTGTTAACAGGCAAAAATACACTATTTGAAGAAAGTTACACAATATTATATATAAGATAGCCCTAATAAGAAAAACAGGGCTCTAATTCCTACAATTTTTTTTAAACACTATAGCACACACTATATGTTTATAAAGGAGCACACAATACTATATATATATATATATATATATATATATATATATATATATATATATATATATATATATATATATATATATCTATGGGTTCACTTCTAAATTTCAAAATCCCAAAATCTCGAGATTCAGAACATCGAGTTCAGAATCTCAAGATCTTGGAATCTGGAAATTGTGAACCCTCCCCCGAAACACCACTAAACACATAAAAAACAAGCGTATGCATGCACCCCACACCCCTTGCAACTTAAATATACCAACTCCAAGATTGCACTACAGCAAGGACAAGGGAAATCTCCCGGTCCATGCTGTATGCTGATCTCTGTTCAGGATTTTGAAGATTTAAAACTTCGAACATATGAGATTCAAAGTTTTGGACTTTGAAATTCTGAACGTAACATATATATGTGTGTGTATATATATATATATATGTATGTATGTATATATATATATATATATATATATATATATATATATATATATATATATATATGTATGTGTATATATATATATATATATATATATATATATATATATATATATATATTTATATATATATATATATATATATATATATATAGATATAGATATATACACGATAGCCCTAATAAAAAAACAGGGCTCTAACTCTTCCAATTTCTAACATTACTACAATACACACAGAATAAGCAACTACTGCCCTAAAAAAATCCAGGCTCAAGCTATAGCACACACTATAAGGGTAGGGGGAAAACTCTAACTAAAGAACTCTCTAACTTAAATGAGTTGTGAGAAACTGGCCTAGAAAGAAAGATGGCCACTAATAACAATAATGCACACTCTAAGTTTAAAACTGCCTAATACTAAAACTCACTAGAAGCTAAGAAATACCTAGAAATACCAATAACTATTGAGAAATATAAAGAAATTTGACTTATGCTGGCCAGAGCTGTCAAAGAACTCCTGATCTGTTGCAGAGGCAAATGAGATCTGATGGAAGCACCACTGCATCATGGGATAGGGAGTAGGCCGCGAGCTGCTTGAAGACCTCGAGCTTTTGTATTTGGCCGAGTCAGAGCCAAGGATTGGCTCCAAAACCATCAGTGAAAATGAAGGCGAGATAGAACAACTTCACATTACATGTTACACGTTTCCTGAATTAAAGAGGGGGACCTATAGCTTGCAAAGAAGTGAGATTTTGCCTAAGGTGATTTGAATGTGGATAAGCTCAAATGCATCGTTTTGTTTGACCAGGCTTGAGGTATATTTATTTTTGATGTAAATTGAGAAACCTCCCCCTTTACTCTCTGTCTTCTGGTCTAAATGTGTGAACTCATTATAGCCTGCACTGCTGGTGTGCTCTCCTCGGCTTTAAACCATCTCTCAGTGACTCCACAAACATCAACATTCTCTAGGGTGAGAGGACCTTGTAGGGAGTGCAGTTCCTTGTTTAGACTCTTAGCACTGAGCAGTAACACCTTGACATCTTCTTGCTTTTGATTTGCAATGTCAGAAGTACTTTTAGTTTGGCATTGCCTTAAAAAAGCACTATTGGGAATGACAATGTTTTGGCTAATATTTGAAAGCCTAATGGGAAGAAGTGCAGACCATCCCTGACAAAGCAGCGTGGTTTGTTAACCATCTCCTTCCATACTGATAAATATTGCACCCGCTTAAAATGACACTAGAAATTAAGCCAATTATTATTTAGTCATCTTCGGTTTGTATTGTGGCATCATCCTTTTAGAAGGTAAAATGCTGCTCAATGCTAGCTCATACCAGCCTGGGACACATATTATGGGAGATCCATGATGTCTATCTTCATATAGTCTAGAAAGGTAGGTCTCGGGTCATTGACACTCACATGCACTATGACTGAGTCATAGTGGTACTTGTGTTCCAATAACCAGAGTGTATACATAATGTCGTAGATCTTGGCCTATGATTAGCAACTGACCATGACTTTCTCCTTACTCAGCCTGGTGAGAGACATTGGTGTGTCTCACAATGGAGTCTCCAGTGACCAGAATGTAAATTGTGTGGTGGCTTATCTTATGAGCTTAGAAGTAGAGGCTCCATGAGATATGGCTGCATGTGCTGATGTGGGTGTTATGTTAAAAGTGTGCGGGCTTCAGAGGGTACTTGTTATGAGTACTTCATCTAGGAGGCCGTTGGGGTTTAGGAATGTTACATTTATGTGCCTCAGCATATGTGGGTCTATGGTCTGCTTTGTACTGTGTGTGTGTGATGGGCACAATGGGTGACAATCTGATTAGCATAAGGAGTACAATTTTATGCGACAGCTCTGCCTCTAGTGGCACTGTGTAAATACATTTCTCACATACCTTACCAGATTGCTTGAGAATTAGATGGTTGTTAATAAACATGAGGGAATTTCTACCTTGCCTCAGGATGCCCATATTCACCAAGCTGGTAATGGAGATTGAGGAGAAAGTTCATATCAATGGCAACAGGCCACTTTTTATTGATTAGACTTTTGCAATGAGAATATAAGGTAATAGCTTCACATGTGTTTACTAGGCTAGCAACCACAAGGACATTTTTAAGCCTAGTCATGTATCTGAAATCTATGACAAGTTCTGGCAGCCTTGGTAAGGATAAGCAGGGGCTTGGGAGGTGAAACATTTACAAGCAGGGACTTGGGAGATGACCCATTTACAGGCTGCCTGTATCCATTAAGAGACTACACTTGAACTGGGTTAGAGAGGAACTCTGTTTCACAAGGATGGGGATCCTGTTCCAGGGGCAGTCTCTGGGATGCATGTCTGTCACTCCAGTAGGTACTATTTATATCATAAGTAAGGTTTAAGTCTCTAGAACAGGTAATTCTGGTGCTGCTTGATTTTCGGATATGCAGGAAGTCCATCAGAGCGGCATTCGACAATGCCTTTTATACCATCGAAAAAATCTCCCCTCAACAGTCTACAGGAGACATAATACAGGAATAGCACCTTGAGGCAGTCTACATAGGACATGTTACTTACACCCTGTATTCTTGTAGTGAGGAAGCTCTGTGGACACTCCAACTGTTGGATATGCCTAGTCAGGTGCATACTAAAGGAGGAATTGTACTCAATGAAGGTCTGATAAATGTCAAATACAGAAGAATGACTTCCTTCAACTTAGATGATATACCTTTGTTTATAAGTTGTGCAACATTGAATGATTTCCTTACTGCTGTAGACATGTGATGATCAAAGGCTAGATTACTGTCTATGTGTGTCCCCAAGACCCTGACTACTGTGCCAATTCTTAAGGGTGTGTTGTCAATATGACAGTTACCAAGGGTGGATGATAATAATAGTAATATCAGAAATATCTGGTTTGCAACTCTGGGGACAGTGCTTGTCATTAGGTTCATAGGTTCATACTAGGCTATCTGCCCGAGGGCATTTACAAGCCTAGCCCATAGTTTTGTGGCTTACGCCACCCCTTTAGTATGGGGAACTATACCCATTATTTTGCTGTGCCTCTGTCGAGCAGTGACACTGAGGTAATCCCTGGGGTATATCTGCGATCTCCCATCCATTGGTCAAGATTAGTAACTAGTTGTCCTGTGTACAACTAGGTACTGGGAAAATTTCAAGGGTGGTTTTACAGAAAAAAAATCAACTCGAGGTGCTTACATCTGTACAGGGCATTGACAATCACTTCAGGGAAACTTACTGAAGTAGACCCTGACAATCACCAGAAAACCTGATAAGGGTTCCAGTTGTTTGTTAATAAATGTAAAATAAGAATAAACTAAAAAATAAATTTATAAATGAAGTACTTAGGTAGATATTCAGAAGTTACGTTAGATAGCAGATAATCAAGCAGTACTTAAAGAAAAAGAATTAGCTTTGTCAAGAATGTTGGGGGGGGGGATCTGCCTGATTGGCTACTACCTGGCTACCACTAGAGCTGGTCTCACCACAGCTTCACAATATTAAGATACAATGTTCCTTTGCTTCTTTTCTCACCAGAAGCAAAACAGTAGCAAGAATCCCATGATGAAAAGTAGGCCACAGGCTCTTTGGTGATCAACAGTCTTGCCCCAGATGATGCAGGGGTCTATAGGCTTGTTGTAGCCTTTTTCTGATAGATGTCTGGAATAGAAACCAGCCAGTAAGAAAGATCCCACACACTCACTGCCCAATCAGAGACATTCAGGAATCGATGCCTTCTGCTCCTCCCATTAGCAACAACATATACGCAAGAACTCCAAACTGGCAACTATGAAGCAGTTATCAGGTTTTCTGGTGATTGTCACTCTCCAAGAAATAATGCCCCATGCTCCTTTTCTCACCAAGTGAAAAGCCAAAGCACTAATCCCAAAATATGCACTGTGAGGCAGAATGTGGGAATCTCCACTAATTGGTGGTCTTGGACCAGATAATGCAGATTTTAAAGATAAGACGGAAAAATGGGCTAATATCCTAAGTGCTGCAGTGTACACAAAGCTGTTAGATATGAAAGAGAGGGTAACTCACGCTTTAGCAATCTAATGGGAGAGCCACTACTTTTACAAACCAAGACAGATTGGAAGAGGGTGGATACTTAGCATTCTGGCTCTATGGAATACAGTTGGATAGCCAACAAATTTAAATAACTGAAGCGGAGTGACTTCACAAAAAAGAAGTTATGTCTTACCATAACATTCCATCTGTGTTGTTGATCTTTGTTCATTCATTACTGATGGATTATCGGTTCCATCCTCGGAACCAAGCCAGCCTTATACCAAGCTCACGCCAGATAAAAACTCTCGAGCCAAGATCCTACTTACAATGCTCTGCTCCCTGTTACCTCAGATCGAGTTTGCAAGTTGATAGACAAAAGTAGAGGCTACCTCTGGTCATAACAGATCTACAATAATGGAAAAGGAGTATATGAAATCCACCAGGAAGCTCTGGAGGGGGACGGAGGGTGGGGAGTAATGAACAAACAAAGATCAACAACACAGATGGAATGTTATAGTAAGGCATAACTTTTAGTTATGTACTTACCATAACTTTAGATGTATGGGATCCATCTCGCCTACATTCTCTACAGATGGGTTCGGAGCCGATCCTCGGCTCCGACTCGGCACGCTATACAATAGCACAAAGTCTCTTATTGGCTGAGTTACCTCATATCCCAGGATGCACCACTACTACTTCCCCAGATCTTGTTTGTCCGCACACATGCACACACACACACACACACATAGACTGTTGTTATACAATTGCCAGGTGTTTCAAGAGAGGAAACAGTTGTATTCGGACCGTCCGGTCTCTTCTGGCCTCCAAGGCAGGGGGAAGGAGGGTGGGTTATTAGGAATGTAGGCGAGATGGATCCCATACATCTAAAGTTATGGTAAGTACATAACTAAAAGATGTAATGTGATCCTATCTCGCCTACATTCTCTACAGATGGGACAGCGTCCCTAGCACCTAATTCCTGGGTGGCTCATTGGAAAACGGTCCGGAGAACCGTGGAACCGAAGGAAGCTCGACCCCTAGATGCCACATCCAATTTGTAGTGAGTAATAAAGGTGTGTAGAGAAGACCACGTAGCAGCCGCACAAATGTCATTAATAGAGAGCTTGGAATGAAAGGCTGCCGAAGTGGCCATAGCCCTGGTAGAGTGAGCTTTCACTGGGATTGCAAGCTCTTTATTTGAAATGTGATAAATATGACTGATGCAGTCTCTGATCCACTTGGCAATAGTGACTTTCGTGATTGCTTTGCCCAATTTATTGTCCGAAAAGGACACAAACAATTGATCTGATTTACGTGCTTGGTGTGTCCTATCCAAATAGAAACGTAATTGTCTGTGCACATCTAAGCTGTGAAAGGTATACTCAGCTCTGTTTGTATACTTAGGGAAAAAAAACAGTAATTCCAGTGATTGTTGCAAACAAAAGTTAGAACAAACCTTTGGTATAAAGGATGGGTTTGGTCTAAGAGATACTCTATCTTTGTGAAATACCAGGTATGGTGGTTTGACACATAAGGCTTGAAGTTCTGAAACTTGCCTGGCTGATGTGATAGCAACTAGAAGGGCAGTCTTCCAGGAAAGAAATTTTAAGTCACAGGTTGCTGCCGGCTCAAAGGGGGGTGCGGTTAACGCGCCTAACACCACGTTAAGGTCCCACGGTGGTGCAGGATGCGATATAGGGGGCCGTAAAAGCCAAGCTCCTTTAATGAAGGCTTTGCACAACTTGTTGCTCATTAAAGGTGGTTCTGTATTCTCATGAAAATTGGAAATAGCTGCCAATTGAACTTTGATGGTAGACACCGAACAACCCTGGTTGAACAGGGAAGTTAAAAACTTCAGAACCTCTGACACAGAAGCAGTCATAGGATCTAATCCTCGGAGTTGGGCCCAAATAGCAAACCTCTTCCATTTACTACTATACATCTTTTTAGTAGAAGTCTTGTGGGCGGAGGACAAAATATGCATGACTTCAGGGTCGAAAGAATGGTTCCTAACTATGGTCGGAAGAGGAGTAGCCAAGCTGCTAGCTTCAATGAATGGAGGGACTGATGGAGCTGTCCTGACTGATGCGTCAGGAGGTCCAGGATTTGGTCCAGGAACCAGGGACCGTCCAATGCGTACTTGTGAAGAAAGGGGAACCAAACTTGACGAGGCCAGTATGGGGCGATTAGAATCATTTTGCTTCTCAGTCGGATAGCCTTCTGAATTAGTTTGGGAAGAAGGGGAACCGGTGGAAAGGCGTATAGCAGACCGGGGGGCCAAGCTTGGATCAGAGCATCCTTGGGGGTCTCCCTGGGAACTGGAATGAGAGAGAAGAACTGTTGGCATTTTGCGTTGAGGGGAATTGCAAAAAGATCGCAACATGGAACTCCCCATCTCGTGAAAATCTGTGTCGCCACTTTGTGATTCAAGGACCATTCGTGAGGGGAGAGAATAGTCCTGCTCAGTCTGTCGGCTATCACATTGGATGTTCCCGGAATGTGAGTTGCCACTAGAAAGCGTTTGGTAGCAATCGCCCAATCCCATACTCTCATGGCCTCTCTGCAAAGGGGGTAAGACCTGGTCCCTCCTTGCTTGTTCAAGTACCAGACTACCGACATGTTGTCGGACTGAATGGCAATCGTCCCCTGGGGGAGGTGATCGTGCAGCGCTTGCAACGTTAGAAGCACCGCCCTCATTTCCAAGATATTGATGTGGAGAAGATGCTCGTCGGAGTGCCACGTGTCTTGGACCGACCTGCCCAGATAATGACCCCCCCACCCTGTCTGGGAGGCGTCCGTAGTCAACGTGGCCAAGGGGGATGGGGGACCGAAGGATCGCCCCTGATCCAGGTTGGAGGAAAGAAGCCACCAACAAAGATCCTGTTTGCACGTCTCTGTGATCACTATTTGGTGACTGAGGGGGAGGTCTTGATAAGACCACTGGACTGAGAGGAGCCACTGGAGTATCCTCATGTGCAATCTTGCTAAGGGGACGAGAAGAATGGTGGCTGACATGGAACCTAACAGCTGTAGGACCATTCTCGCTGGAGCGCGACGTCTGAGGAGTAACGCCCGAACCTGAGACTGCAATGTTGCTATCCTTTCCGCAGGAAGATAGACTCGCATCTGCCTTGAGTCTATTTCTGCACCAATAAACAGAATACGCTGTGATGGCAGAAATACGGATTTTGTCCAATTGAATGTGATTCCTAAGGAGCTGCCTAAGGAGATAGTGGCTGCTAGAGTTTTTAAGAGTAGATGCCTTGAAGTGGCAGTTAGGAGCCAGTCATCTAGGTATGGAAACACCTGGAATCCTAGACTTCTCAGGTGAGCAGTCACCACTGCCAAACATTTGGTGAACACCCTGGGGGCTGTGGTGAGACCAAAGGGCAGTGCACGGAACTGAAAATGACTGTCCCCCAGGCTGAAGCGCAAGTGTCTCCTTGACGCCTGATCTATCAGAATGTGATAATAGGCATCTTTGAGATCAATGGAGCACATCCAAACATCGTTCTCCAGAAGCAGGAGAATGGTTTGTAAGGTGACCATCTGGAATTTGGACTTTTTCACTGATCAGTTTAATCTGCTGAGATCCAAAATGGGCCTCAGGTCCCCGGCCTTTTTTGGTACCAAAAAGAATCTTGAGTAAGTCCCTGATCTGGCCTGATCTGCGGGGACAGGTTGGATGACTCCTTTTTGAAGCAGCTTTGAAATTTCGATGGCTGCCATATCCCATTGACTGGGTGGCGGGTCCGGGATTCTCTGGGATGGTGGAGGGGGTTGAGAGAAGGGAATGGAGTAACCTCCGGCGATGATTCAGAGCACCCATCGGTCCTGGGTGATACTTTCCCAGGCCTTTAGGTGCCTCGAAAAATGACCCCCGACTGGCTCCAGAGCTGCACAGTCGGGCACCCCTTCAGGGATACTGGAAGGAGGAGGAGCCACGAAAGGACTTGCGGTCTCCAGTGTTGCGGGGGCCTCCGCCGCCTCTGGGATGGCATCTCCCTGAAAAATTTCCCCTTCCTCTGCCTCTAGAAGTGGAATCGCTCTGCTGCAATGAGTAAGGCTTTTGAGACTTACAGAACCACATTTTCCCTCCTCTTCGAGCCTTGGGATAAGGTCTGAAGGGAATGGAAAACCGGGCCCCTACGGCAGTTAAAGTCTTACCCTCCTGCTCGCAGCGAGTTAAAGTGTCCTTTACCTTGGGCCCAAAAAGGGAGGACCCATCGAAGGGGGCGTCGGCAAAGGAAGACTTAAAGGCCTCCGCAAAGTGACACAGGCGTAGCCAGGCTTGTCTCCGTTGAGCAACACCTGTGCCCGCCACTCTGCTCGCTCCTTCGGCCGCATACAAAATGAGCCTCATGGACGAGTTGGATAGGGAGGAAAGGGTAGCCAACTGGGAGTTAACCATCTGGGCTAACTGCTCCGGTAAGTTACCAGAGAGGGTATCCGACAGCTCCTTGACCAGATCCCTCTGCAGTCTCGTAAAGTGCGTCAGGTAATTCAGAGACCTTAATGTAAAGGTTGCTGAAGCAAGGGTGCGCTTCCCATACCGATCCATGCTCCTAGACTCCTTATTAGGAGGATGGACGGATGTTGAAGCCTCTGCCACATCTTGTTGGGTAGCAGATGCCACCACCAAGGCATCTACAGCCACACCTTTGGTAAGAAAATCCTTATCAGGGGGTGCTGAAAGGAATTTATTGGGGTGAGCTGGCACCGGTTCAACAGAGTCTGGATGTTCCCACGCCCTTCGAGTGATCAAATCCAGGAGCTCATCGAAGGGCGGAGGCACCCAGGAGGTGGAGGGCTGAGCCCTGAAGGCCTTGAGGAACACTGACTCCTCAGCAGAAGGGGGTTTGGACTGCCAGTCGCCTCGTTGCTTAAGGATTTCCAAGATGTCCGCAAAGGAGACATCATCCGAGGACGACTTGGGGGACCCTTCCGCATCATCGAGATTGGTATCCGAGGTGAGAGACTCATCAGGGGAGTCCACATGCTTCCTCTTGCATTGTCTCTTCCTCGGGGGTTCCTCCGAAGATGATTCGGAGGGGCCTCCGGGAAGAAGGGAACCCCCGACAGGGGTAACCTCAGGCCCCAGGGCTCGCTGTCGTGAGACAGGGGGATTGCAAAGGAACCAGTCTCCGTGCCAAGGGAAGGTGGTGGTGAGATGGTGTAAGTGGCCAGAGAGGATTTGGCCAAGGCACTCCTCATGGCCTTGAAGGCGGGACCCCCACAGTCCTGGGAAGTATCAGCCCCCAAGGCCACGACAGCAGTTGGAACTCCCGCCGCTGACACACCGAGAGGGAGGCTCGGAACCGAAAGGATCAGTCCCGAAGCGTCCCCCCCGGGGCCGACAGAGGAGGTCCACGTATTGAACACCGACCCGAAGGGCGGGGTTGGAGTTAGGGTCGGAACCGACCTGACAACTTCCACCGGCTCCACCAACACCGACTCCAACAGCGCCAAAGCTGTTGGAGGAGGAACCAAGATGGCAGGGTGGGAAGAAGGCTCCGGAGCCGACTGGGCTGGAACCGAGACCAACTTTTGAAAGACCGGAGACTGAAACAGCCTTTGAAGCACCCTGTCTACATCCGAATCGGACATCCTCGTGGACTGAGAAGAGACCGACCGGGTCCGAGTCGACTTCTCCACCGGCTCTGAAAGACTGGGGGACCGGCTCCAAATGGTTTCGAGAAGTATCGGCGCCGAGGGAGATTCCACCACTACTGCAATTTCCCTCGGAGCCGATGTGGACTTCGGCACCGAAGGGGAAGAGTCTGAGCGGGCAACCTTCATCGGCTCCGAAGGCAGTGGAGCCGATGGAGATGACCCGCCTCTCGACGCCCGAGCTCTTGGCTCTGAAACCAGAGGAGTCAAGGCAGACTGTTCCGCCCTCGGCTCCGAAGTCCGTGGAGCCGACGGAGAAGCCTGCCTTGACTTTTTTGCTGCCGGATCCGACGGGCTGGTCGGAGCCGAAGATTTTTTCTTCCTCGATGGGGAAGAAGAAGAAGATAGGGCTTCTTCAAAGGAAGGGGTAATAAGCCCTTTCAAAATCAACTTGTTTTTCCTCTCTTGGAGCATGCGAGAGGAAAAAGCGTGGCAAACGCTACAGGATTCCTGTAGGTGCTTCAGCCCCAGACAGTATACACACAACAAATGGTCGTCCGTAATGGACATTTTGTAAGAGCATTTTGAACATTTTTTAAAACCAGATGGCCTATGTTCTTTAGACATGGCTATCTACTTCCAGTAAGTTTAACCAGAGAGAATTTAAACACTGACTATAAGAAAAATACACTTAAACTAAGGCAAGGTCACTTAAACTAAGGCAAGGTCCCTCTAAGTTAAACGGGAACACTTGCCACCAAGAAAAAAATACAATCTACCACAAGTTGTAAAATTAAAACACAAGGAGTAGCTGATAAACAGCCCTAATTAAAGTGGGAGGGCTAGGCAAAGGCCCCTCTAACTTAAACGGGAACCTTAGCGTTGACAAAACACAATTTTTTACCACAAGTTTCAAGGAAAAACAGTCACACAACAATAAATAGCTGTTAAAACAGCTTTTGGGTAAATTTAGCAAAATTTCTGACAGAAATTTAAGCACTAGAGGTACTTAGCTCAGCCAAGTCTGAGACCACGTCTATGCTGTAGAAGCGGCAAACGAGATCTGGGGAAGTAGTAGTGGTGCATCCTGGGATATGAGGTAACTCAGCCAATAAGAGACTTCGTGCTATTGTATAGCGTGCCGAGTCGGAGCCGAGGATTGGCTCCGAACCCATCTGTAGAGAATGTAGGCGAGACAGGATCACATTACATCTTCTTTATCTGATGTTAATCTTTGTTCATTCCTTATTGATGGGACAGAGTGCACAGCTATCTGTATCCCTGGGTGGCCCTCATGGAAGGACATTCCTGAGCACCATGGAACCAAAGGAAACTCTTCCTCTGGAGGCCAAATCCAATTTGAAATGAAGGATAAAAGTATGGGGTTTGGCCCAAGTCGCAGCTGAGCAAATGTCATTGAGGGAAGCCTTAGCATGGAAAGCTGCTGAAGTTGCCATAGACCTTGTAGAATGGGCTTTCATTTTGTGAAGCAAGGTGATGTTGTTCTTGTTGTAGATGAAGGTAATGCAATTTCTCAACCATGACGCCAATGTAACTTTAGAGATAGGACGACCTAGTCTTGATCCAGAAAAGGCCAGAAATAGTTGGTTTGATTTACGGGTAGATTTTGTTCTGTCCAAATAAAAACAGATTTGCCTGTGAACATCTAGGGAGTGCAGGCAATACTCTCCCTTGTTAGAATGATTAGGAAAAAATACTGGGAGGTCAAGAGACTGGTTGATAGACTGCTCTGACACCACTTTTGGTAAAAAGGAAGAATTAGTTCTCAGTGAGACTCTATCCTTATGGAAAATAAGGTAGGGAAATTTGATGCATAAGGCTTGAAGTTCTGACAGAAGTCTGGCCGATGTGATTGCAACCAGAAACAATGTTTTCCGAGAGAGGTACTTTAAATCACATAAAGACGTAGGTACAAAGGGGGAGCTGTTACGGCTTGCAGAACCAAGGCCAAATCCCAAAGTTGCACTGCTTCTCTAAAGGGAGGTTTTAGGTGAAAAGCGCCCTTCAAGAAAGTCTTACAGAGCCTGTGTGACATGACAGAAGAGTCCTGGAAGCCAATGTGGAAATTAGAAATGGCAGCTAAATGAACATGAATAGTAGAGGCTGATACCCCAGATTGAAAAAGATCTGATAATCTAATACCACTGAAACTGGAGCTGACAAGGGGTCCAGTTGTTTGTTCGCTGCCCATAAAGTAAACCTTTTCCATTTGCAGAGATAGATTAGCTTGGTGGATGATTTGTGAGATGCAATAAGAATACTGCACACTGGGGAGGAGAGGTTATCCTGCCTGGCAATCATTGGAAGTGGAGGAACCAAACTATCAGCTTCAGGTTTGTTAGATTGGGGTGAATCAGACTCTGTGGATGGGAGATCAACGTCGGAGTTGGACTGAGAATCTATGGTCGATCTAGCAGGTGAGGCCAGAGGCTTGTCGAGGCCAATATGGAGCAATGAGGATCATTTTGCTCTTCAACTGGTGAATCAGACTCTGTGGATGGGAGATCAACGTCGGAGTTGGACTGAGAATCTATGGTCGATCTAGCAGGTGAGGCCAGAGGAAGGGGAACCAAACTTGTCGAGGCCAATATGGAGCAATGAGGATCATTTTGCTCTTCAACTGCTGTGCTTTCTTCAAAAATTGGGAGACAAGGGGTAGAGGAGGATAAGCATAAAGCAGACCCGAGGGCCAAGCTTGGACTAGAGCTTCTCTTGGTGACTGTCCCTGAGGGGAGATCAGGGCAAAGTAGTTGCTGCACTTGTAGTTGATTGGGGAGGTGAACAGATTGCAGCAAGGCTGGCCCCAGCGGTTGAAAATTTTTGCCACCATCACAGGATTGAGGGACCACTTGTGAGATTGTAGAATGCACCTGCTCAATTTGTCCACTATCACATTGGAACTCCCAAGAATGTGCATTGCAATTAGAAAGTGGTTGGAAGCTATCGCCCATTGCCATATTCTCAAGGCCTCTCGGCATAACGGGTAAGATCTGGTGCCCCCTTGCTTGTTGATGAACTAGACTACTGACATGTTGTCTTATTGGATTGCAATAGTCCCTGATGGAAGGATCGAGTGGAATGCTTGCAACGCTAATAATACCATCTTCAGTTCCAAGACATTGATATGCAAATGAGCCTCTGTCTCCGACCAGGTGCCTTGGACAGAGTTTCCCTGACATAGCCCCCCCACCCCATCAGGGAGGCATCCATGGTCACCATGGCTGTTGGTTGATGGGGGCTGAAGGGGTGAGACCATTGTTGGGGATTTTGAGACATCCACCAGAGCAAATCTTTCTTGCATCACTAAGTAACACTTATCTGAAAAGACAAAGGATGTTGTAGAGGGTACCACTGAGTGAGAAGTAGCCACTGAAGAAGTCTCAAGTGGAACCTGCCCAGAGGAACAATGGTGTTCGAGGCTGCCATCGACCCCAAAAGTTGGAGTATGGACTGAGCAGAAGATTTGTGGTGACAGATTAGTGGCAGAACCTGTTTTCTTATTCTTTGAAGTCTGTGATCCGGAAGAGATGCTGTGCAATTCATCGTGTCCAACAAAACTCTGATGAATTCTAAAGACTGTGTCGGGGTCATGTTGGACTTCTCGCAGTTTATAGTGATTCCCAGGCACTGAGTTGTGAGAAGAGCGTAGTCTAGGGCTTCTTCTAGTAGAAGCTTGGTTGGGGCAGTAAGGAGCCAGTCGTCAAGGTATGGGAATGCCTGAAATCCCTGAAGTTGCAGGTGAGCGATAGCCACTGCCATGCATTTGGTGAACACTCTGGGGGCTGTAGAAAGACCGAAGGGCAGTGCTTGAAATTGGTAGTAACTGGCTCCTATGTGGAAGCGGCGGTATCTTCTTGAGCGCTTGTCCACTCTTATTTGGTAATACGTATCTTGAAGATCTACAGAGCACATTCAATCGTCTACTTATACGTATCTTGAAGATCTACAGAGCACATTCAATCGTCTACTTCCAGAACAGGAAGGATAGACTGAACCATGACCATCCGGAATTTCTCTGTTTTTACAAATGTATTTAGTGTGCTGAGATCCAGAATCTCTCAGTCTCCAGTCCCCTGTATTTTTGGCACTAAAAACAACCTTGAGTAAAAACTGGATCTTATCTGGTTTGGGGGGACTGATTGGATGACTCTTTTTTGTAGCAACTTTCGGACTTCATGTGCTGCTGCTTCCCTTTGACTGGGTGGGACATCGGATAAGTCTCTGGGTGAAGTGGGACAAAGATGGAAGGGAATGCGACAGCCTCTGGATATTATTTGCTGTACCCAAGAATCAGTGGTTATATATTTTATTCCTGGATTGGATTGTTGTATTTGTTTATTTTCGTTCTTGTAGTTCGTGTGGTTTGCAATCAGTGGTTATGGTTTGCCAGGCAGTGGGGTACAAGGAAAAATGACCCCCGACCGCTTGCAGAGGGGAGCAGTCGGGCAATGCTTGGAACGCTGGTACGGTTGCCCAGAGAAAGAATCTCTGGAACCCAAGTTTCGTGGACATCCCCTGCCCCAAAAGGGGAGTCCTCCATTAGAGTTTCCACTTCTGCCCCTAGAGGAGAACTCAGCAAGTGCGTCACGGAAAAAGCCCTGTGATTTTCTGGGCCACATCCTCCCGCTCCTCTGATTTCTGGAGAAGAATCGTTGAGGGTGGATTGTCGGGACACCAATGGCAGACATGGTCTTACCATCTTGTTCACACCTTGCCAGAATATCTTTAACCTTAGGCCAAACAATGAAGCGGCCTCGATAGGGGTGTTTATAAAGGAAGCCTTAAAGGAGTCCGCAAAGTCGCAAAGGCACATCCAGGCATGGCGAATCTTGACTATGCCTGCACCTGCCACTCCTTCCGTTGAGTGTGAAAAAGAGCGCATGGAAAAATTGGATATCGATTCCAGGGTCTCTATCTGAGAAGCTACGTTGTTGCACACCATCAGAAACAGTTCCTGCCAAGGTTTCAGAGAGTTGGTTGATAAGGTCCCTCTGGAACCTCTTAAAGTGTGCCAAGTAGTTCAAGAACCTTACAGCGAAGGTCGATGAAACAAACACACGCTTCCCGAGTCTGTCTATCACCCGAGGCTCCTTGTTGAGCTGATGGACCATCTGGCTCTCTTCTGCCAAGTGTTTTTTGGTTGCAGCCACCACCACCATGGCATCTACTGGAAGACCTTTGGACCAATGAGGACGTTCAGCAGAGGGAGATAAAATCTTGTCAGGCCACCGAGGTATAGCTTCCAAGGTGTCAGGAGCCTTCCATGCATGCTGGATGATGAGCTGGACAAGCTCATTGGCTGGAGGCATAACCCAGGAGGTAAGGGCTGAGCACAAAATGCCTGCAGGAATACGGATTCCTCTGAGGAAGGGCTGGAGGACTTCCAGTCGCCCCTTTGTCTTAGGATCTCGAGGATGTCACCAAAAGACACCTCATCAGATGGTGACCGTGGGGACCCTTCCCCATTATCAAAGTCCGTATCTTCAGTCAGAGAATCCTCAGTGGAGTCCATGTGCTTCCTCTTGCACAAAGCCTTGCATGGGACTTCCTCAGTGGGGAGCTCTAAGGAAGATTGCAAGGAGGGGATCTCCTGAGGGGGAGAAACCTGAGGCCCTTGAGGGTGGCAAGAACTCTGACAGGGAGGTTTTGCCACCAGAGGCAAGTGCCCTCTCCATGGCCTGGATGGCCGGACCACCTGAAGAGGGATGGGAGCCCGGAACTGAGCATGACAACCTCGGAACCGGGATCATAACCCACTTTAATGAGCCGACCCCCAGACCAGGAGTCTCAAGAGGACTGTGAAGCGTGAGGGGAGGAGGATTCCTGGAGGGTGCCATAGAAAAAATTGGTGTGGAACCAAGAACGCCTACCTCCATGGCACAGCCACTAACCTGAAAAGGGCCCAGTGTCCTGAGGGCCACAAGAAGACTCCGGCACCAAAATGAGGCCCACTGTTGGTGTCGAAGGAAGGGAAGCTGCTGTCAGAGGAAGGGGCTTCGATGCTTCCCTGGAAGTCGAAGGAGGAGTGTAAGTTGGAGTTTGTAGAGAAATACAGTCACCTGTAAGAGGGAGCGCAGCTTTAGATGGGTGAGAGAGTCCCCTGGCCACAAGCAATTGGTCGACAAGCCGCAACACATCCTTTTCTGAGAGGCTCCTGGTTAACCTCATAGAGAGACCTGATGGAGATTCTGGCCTGTCTAAAAAGTGGCTGTACTGACTTCCCACAAACAGATCCAAGAAAGGAGAATACTTAGTCCTTCTGAGTTTGTGTGGTGTAGAGCCCGGAACTGCGGGTGTCTGCACTGAGGATAATGGTGCCGAGGTTATCTGCGCCGAGAAAGGCAGCACCATAGGCATTGAGGGTGTCTGCACCATGAAGGGTGGTGTGGCAAATGTCTGCTTCAATGAATACGGTGCCGTCAAAGAAGGTGTCTGCACCAGTAATGACTGTGGCGAAAATTACTGCACAGAGTAGCATGTCGGTGCCAAAGGCGTCTGCACCATAGAGGGCAGTATCCTGGAAGTTGACAGCATCAGGAAGGATGGAACCAAAGGAGTCTGCACCAATGGTGCCGAAGGAGACTGTACCTTTAGAGACGATGCCAAGAGAGTCTTCACCAACATCAATGTTGCCAAAAAACACTGCAACAAAACTGTCGGAGCCGTAAGTGTCTGCACTGGGAACTTCGGTGCCGGTGGCGATAAAGAAGACATAGCTGGAGTAAGAATCAACTGGTGCAGTGCTGAGGCTGGGGCCAAAAGGACCGCAGATGGCAGCGCCGGGCTAAAATTTTTACCTTTTTGTGAGTCAGCTCCTTGCGATCTCCAGAGGGAGATGAAGTGAGCGATCTCATGGAGGAAGAAGAAGAGCTTTTGGCTGACGCAAGCTTGGTATAAGGCCGGCTCGGTTCCGAGGACGGAACAATAACCCATCAGTAAGGAATGAACAAAGATTAACAACATCAGATTGATAATTTTGTGTTTACTGACAACAGCAATTGAAAGAGGAGACAGAAATATATAGTCAAATTAACATAAGGGAAGGGCAACTAAAGAGACTGTTGAGTTTAAAAAACACAACACCTAGGTGTGTGTGACTGAAAAGAGACACAGCTGTGGTCTGTTTTCTAGTTTAAATATGCAGTTGAAAACAGAATACAATTAAAACTCTGTAATGAAAATACACCCCACTATACAAAATACAAGAAGGCAATGAAGCAATACAAATGACAAGAAATCAAAAACAAAATGAAAGTTATGTACTTACCAGAACAACAGATCCGTGTTGTCCTATTTTCATCTGGTTCAAACTTTGGAACTAGGATCCAATTCAGATCCAGCCTCAGCAATATCAAACTTTCGGATCTAGAGCTGTGACTCCTCCCCTACCCATAATTCCCTCATCACTGTCAAATTACCACAGATCTTTTTTGTCACTTCAACTGAACGATCACAGAGGCTCTGAGCTCTTGCCTGGGATAAGTGATTTTCACTTTATCTTTACGATTTGTCTGCATATACATTATACCCTTTTTCTTCCATTTTTTATTCTCCCCTTACACACATACCCACTCCTACACACACACACACACACATATATATATATATATATATATATATATATATATATATATATATATATATATATATATATATATATATATGGGTCTATGTCATATATATATATATATATATATATATATATATATATATATATATATACGGGTCTATGTCAGTTTGAGTTTTCAGAAACTCAAAATTCATATTGACAAGACTATATGATCGCGTTTCCAAAAACTCAAACTTCAAAAAACAACAAAAATCTACCTTTTTTGTATACCCCGCAACACCCTGCATATTATATATACCAACTCCGAAGTCGCACTACAGTGGGGAAAAGGGCAAATTCCTTGATCCTTACTGTACTGAGATCTCCATTCGAAAGCTTTGAGATTTTGGAAAATCGGTCACATGGTCTTGACCATATCAATTTTGTTTCTGAAAACGCTTCTGATACAAAGCCATATATATATATATATATATATATATATATATATATATATATATATATAGCTATGAGGTCTAGTATGGGTGGGTCTGAGGTCTTGATTTTTCTTTAGAACCAAAAGAACCTGGAGTAAAATCCTGACCCTATCTGGTCTAGAGACTTCCTGGATGGCTCTTTTGTGTACCATGGAGATAATCTCTATTTTTTCTGGTTCTAGTTGATGAGATGCAATGTCCAGGAGTGGCTTTTATATTTGGGGCATAGGGAAAAGGGTATAGAATAGTCTGTGGATATTATCCCTCTGAACCTTTTGTCCCGACTGATGGTCATACATGCAGGAGAGGAGAAGGACAAATGACTTCCAAATGCCTCCAGAGGAGAGAAGTCAGGCAACCTTTCAAAACACTGTGGGGTGCACCATTAGAAAGGGACCCATAATATCTGTGATTTTGTAGATACCCTTTGCCTCTGGCCCTGTACCTCTTAAATGGACCACCTCTGCCAGCCCTGTCAGGAACTGATTTGACATGTTGTCTCTTGGGAGTTTCTTTTATTTTAAACAAGAAACATCTTTATTACATTATCACATATTACATAGGCAATCTTACATTTATATATGTGGAAACAAACCATCCTGAGACAATTCTAATTACAAATATTATACATTACAAACTATGTTGACACAATTGTAGTTTCAAACATACATCACTTAGAATCAATCCAGTTATACTCAAACATTACACAGTTCATTCAAATCCTGCCTTCTTTTAAATCTCATTCTTCCTTTGCATGTATTTTCCCAACTCCCATTTTTTCCTAAGCAATTTCTTCCTACCCTTTTCTAAAGATCCTAGTTCCAGTTGTTTTTTCTCTGTTACAAAATTTGCTATTTCTAGTAAAGTTGGTTTACACTTTGATTTCCATTTTCTTGTAAATGCTTTTTTGGCAGCCACAATTAGTCTCAGCAAGGCATTATTATGACTAGACAATTCTGATTCTGTATCATAGCTCAAAAAAATAATTTCCTTAGTTACACCAATCTGCTCACTCAGTATCTCTGACAAAGGAGTCTGCATGGAATCTTTAAAGTCTGCCAACTCATTACATGTCCAGAAAATGTTCCCAGTTACCTCTTTTTTTCCCCATCACTCACCCCTCCAATATTTGCTGTCTGCCTGAGGAAAAAGTTTTTGGAGTCTACTTGGAGAATAAAAATACCTACGTAAACAAATTCAAGCAAAAATCCTAAATCTTCTAGACGTTGTTGCATATTTGGGAGACATGCATATATATCCCCCAGTGATTCTTTGTGAATTTGTTATCTAGTCTCTTACAAATCCTTTCTAACCTCCACTAATTAATTCTTATAGTTATCATGCAGTATTTTATATGCCCTACTAATTACTCCTCTTTTAATGGCAGATTCTGTTTTAGATTCTACTAAAAACTCTACCAGTGCTGGTCTTTCATTTAGCACTGTCCTATTCTTTCCCTTTGCCTATACTCTGATATCAGTCCTTGATAGAGAAGGCAATCTCTAACCTGAAGTCCAAATAAATTCCTGGCCTTCTCATTCAACTACCTTTCCCTCTGTAGCTATTTGCTCCCAATACATTTGTTCCTTTGCCAATTTTCTCCAATAAATTCCAGCCCCCTCTTGGGTATTGTCTGTATCACTAATTGCAGTCATCCCTAGTGGCTCAATCTCCTTTTTTCATTCCCGTGTTGGCTTAGTTCTCATAATACTTTATGCAGCTTTATGACTATAACTATTACTGTTATTCTCCTTAAAGGTCAGCATCAAAAATCCCAGTCTCTCCTAGTTTTTTTGAGCTTCCCCCATTTCATCATCATCCCTTTTCACTTTGAATTATTATTTTCTGTTTGTGCTATGTATACTAGCCTTAACTGTGTTGCTCAGAAATACCCCTTCAAATCAGGTAAGCCCAGTCCATCTTGCTCTACTGGAAGAATCAGCTTATGCCACTTGACTCTTTCCATCTTCTCCTCTTAGATAAAACCCTTCAGTTCCTTATTGTTATCCACAACTTCTCCTCTGGTTGATAAAAATATACCTGACCTGTGTATAAGATTAAAGCAACTAAAAACATTTTAACTGCTTGCATCCAATATCAATATCCATATAACAAAGCTTCCATTTTCTCAGTTTTTGTATTACCTTTAGTTTTGTCTCTTTCCACATATCCTTAGCTGCCACACCGCAATCATTTTTAATCCATACTCTTAAATACTTTATTTTAACATGTCGCCATAACATGGCTATTGCTAAACCAATTAATGTGTGGATAGATAATTTACCGCTACTGCCTTTGTTTTAGCTTCATTAATTTTGTATTTGAAATTATCTGAACTTGTCTCAGAATTTTCCACAATACTATAATGTCCCTTTCTGGTTTTGTCAGGTATAAAACAATATCATCTGCAATAGAGCCTGCTTTTCTTCACTACCATACAAATTACATCCTTCTATTTCTGAGTCTCTTATTTTTTTCTTGCCAGTGTTTCTAAATATAATGCAAATACCAAAGTGGAGGGAGGACACCCCTGCCTGGTTCCTCTGCTCAAGCAGAAATTATTAGAGGACCCCACTTACTTTAATTTTTGCCTCCGATTCTTCATAAATCCTACTAATCAACCTTATAATTTTATCAGGGAATGGAAATGAAGTCCCAGTTTACTCTGTCAAATACTTTTTCTGCATCAAGACCCACCAACAACAGTGGTATTTTCATACATTCTGCTTCCCTCTGGATCATCAGTGTTCTGTTAATGTTGTCAAATATTTGACTCCCCTCCACAAAATCACAGTGATCCATATCTATCAATTTTGGCATTACTTTTGCCATTCTTTTAGCCATTATAGACATAAACACTTTATAAAAAAAAGTTATGGAATTACCATAACATTCCATCTGTGTTGTCCATTTTCATTCCTCCTCTACTTATGGGTTCTGATCCAAGACATTGGACCCAACTTGGGCCACTGTAAAAGCTTGTGGCTTCTTGAAACTCTTGATCTTTTCCTTTACCCATAATGCACCATCCCCATTACCTCAGATCTTGTTTGCAAGCTATAAAAGAAACATACTCATAGCTTTATATATATCAGCTAAAGAGAAAGACAACAAGACAATGCCACATCTGGAGATGGTAATGTTCGTAAGATATAACACACTTGTTAGATCCACTTGCTCTAAATTAAACCTAAAAAGGGTTGGAGGCAGGTGGGTGGGGAGTTGAGGAAGAATGAAAATAGACAACACAGATGGAATGTTATGCTAAGTAAATTACTTCATTATCTGATGTTGTCAATTTTCATTCCATCCTCGACTGATGGGACAGAGTCCCCAACAACCTATAACCTTGGGTGGATTCAAGGAAGGATATTTCTGAGCACCATTGAGCTGAAAGATGCCCTACCTCTGGACACCAGTTCCAACTTGTAATGAGAGATAAAGGTATGGGAGGAAGCCCAAGTTGCGGCTGAACAAATGTCATCCATGGAAGTTCTTGACTGGAAAACTGAGGAGGTAGCTACAGCTCTGGTTGAATGAGCAGGTACTTTGTATGGCAAAGTCATACCCAATTTGTTGTAAATAAAGGAGACACAGTTAATAAGCCAATTAGCTAAGGTGACTTTTAGATAGAGGTGAGCCCAATTTCAGATCAGCAAAGGATACAATCGATCAGTTATTCTGATATCCTTTGTTCTTTGTAGATATAAACATAACTGTCTATACACATCCAGGAAATGTAACCAATATTCTACTTTGTTGGAATAATTCGAGAAGAAAACTGGTAGACTGGCACATTGATTAATGTTGGCATGTGATACCACCTTGGGCAAAAAGGATTCATTGTTTCATAAGGAGACTCTATCCTTATGGAAATGAGATAAGGAGGTTTCACCGACAATGCCTGAATTTCCAAAATTCATCTGGCAGAAGTGATGGCAGCTAAGAATAAGGTCTTCCAAGACAGAAATTTAAGGTCACAATCATGGGCATATTCAAAGGGTGGAAGAATTAAGGACTGCAGTACCAGATTCAAATCCCATAGTGACGTGGGATCTTTAAAAGGAGGTTCGAGAACTGTGTCGCATAAGAAAAATTTACATAGCTTATGAGCGATTAGAGAACAGCCATCAAAACCAATGTGGAAATTGGAAATTGCTTGAAATGGATTTTCACTGTTGAAGAACTGGCCCCTTGGTTGAAATAGTAGCGTCAAGAACTCCAGCACATGACTGATTGTGGCTGAGAAAGGATCTACATGTTTTTGAAGAGCCCAGTGTACAAATCTTTTCCACTTGCTAGCATAAAATGTCCCAGCAGATGGCTTAAGGGAAAACAACAAGATGTGATGAATAGGGGAAGAGAGCAGATTGTCTGAATATTATTGGAATTGGAGAAACCAAACTGTCAACTTGAGGTTCAGATGTGTCATGCCCACTGGATGAGACAGCTGATCTGGAGCTGGGACCAGAATCCCGGGTTGGTGAATTAAATGAGGCCACAGGAAGGGAAACTAAATCTGTTGAGGCCAAAAGAGGGCAATGAGGATGACCTAAGTCTTCAGCCTGGCTTCTCTCTGAAGGAACTTTAGAATTAGGGGGAATTGGAAGATACATATAAAGGAATCTGGGGAGCCAATCATGGAGAAGAGCATCCCTCAGTGAATTCCCCTGTGGGGGGATTAGGGCAAAATAGCTGTTGCACTTTTTGTTTAGGGGAGATGCAGAGAGATCGCAGCAAGGCTGGTCCCACTTGTGGCAAATTTGTTCCTCAACTTTCTGGTTGAGGGACCATTCATAAGGTACAGAATGCACCTGCTCAGCTTGTCTATTAGCACTCTGCTATTCAGCGGAATGTGCATTGCTAAGAGAAAGTGGTTGGAAGATACTGCCCATTTCCACAACCTTAGTGCTTCTCGACATAGGGAGTATGATCTGGTTCCACCTTGTTTGCTGATGCACCAAACCACCAACATACTGTCTGTTTGTACTACAATTGTTGCTGATGGGCGAGCATCCTGAAAGGCTTGTGATGCTAAAAGCACTGCTCTCAACTCCAGTACTTCTGATATGCAGATTGGCCTCTTTGGGGAACCACATGCCTTGGACTGTTTTTCTCAGGTAATACCCCTCCCACCCTAGCTGGGAAGTGTCTGTGGCCACTACGGTTTTGGGTTGTGAGGGGCCAAATGGGTTGTCCTGTAACAGTTGTTCCAACTGGATCCATCACATCAGACTTTTCTTGAATGAGTTGGTAATTTGCATTGGAGGAGAGAAGGACAGTATCAGCCACTGAGATGCCAACATCCATTGAAGAATCCTCATGTGAAACCTGGTTACACTGGAAAGGGGAAGGAAGGCCATTGCTGACCTTGTGTCAAGTAGTGCTGCTATGAATTCTAGAATTTGCTTTGGCTCTAGATGTGACTTCTCAAAATTTATGGTTATTCCTAACCTTGTGCAAGCATGGATGACTTGGTCTCTTGCTATGATGAGTTGATGCCTGGTTGGAGTGGTAATAAGCCAGTCATCTAAGTACGGAAACACATGGAATCCTTGCAGTCTCAAGTGAGCTGTTACCACCACCATACATTTGGTGAACACTCTGGGGGCTGTAAGTGAGACCAAAGGGCAGTGCCAGAAGCATAAGAATTTCCTGGATCATGTGTTTATTATTATATGATAGTATGCATACTGGAGGTCTACTGAGTACATCCAGTCATCCTTTTACAAAAACAAAAGAACGGACTGAACTGTGACCATCTGAAACTTTGTCTTTTGATCAAGTCTTTTCAGGCTGAGAAAATCCAGGATTCGATTAGTCTCCAGTCTTGTTTCTTTGGCACTAAAAAGAATCTTGAGTACATTCTGGACACTTTCTGGTCTGGGGGGACCTCTTGGGTGACTCTTGTCTAGCAGCTTTTGTATTTGAGTGGCTGATCCTTCTGACTGGGTGGAACATCGGGGATTTTCCTGGAATTTGTTGGAAGGAGGGAAAATGGAATTATATATCCTCTGCACCCAAGTATCTTTTATTTCTAGCCAGGCTGTCCAGTGCATGGACAAATGACCCCCAATTGCTTCCAGAGGGGGACGATCGGGCCTCTGCTTATGAGTGCTGAAAGGGTTTGCCAAAGAAAGGTTCTGTGGACCCCTGATTTTGAGGGCCTCCACTGACACAACAGTGGCATTTACCATTTGAATTTCCCCTTCTGCCTCTCTGGAAAGACCTTCCACATGTCCAGGAAAGATCCTTGTGATTTCTTGAACCACATCTTTCCAACAACCTCAATGATTACTTGAAAAGGATATTTGGGGGTGGAAAAATGTACACTGATAGCAGAATGAGTCTTTCCATCCTTCTCACACCTGGACAATATACCTGTTACTTTGGGGTCAAAAAGAGAGATGCCCAAAATACAAGCATTGACAAATGTAGACTTAGTCACACAATCACATCCAGGCATATCTCCTAATGGCTATGCCTGAACCCACTGCCCTTGAGGTTCCTTCTGCCACACTGGAAATAAACCTCATGGATGAGTTCAATATCGAATGTAGAGTTCAATATTGAATGTAAGGTCACCAGTTGCAAAGTGACGGAATCCTTCACCTTCTCAGACACAGATCCTGTGAGGGTCTCTGAGAGTTCCTTAATCAGATCCCTCTGTAGTCTGGTGAAATGTGCCAAAGAGTTCAGAGACCTCAAGGGAAAGGTTCCTGAAGCACAGACATGCTTTCCAAGCCTGTCCATCGACTGCGACTCCTTGCCGGGGGGATAAACAGAGAAACTTTCATCAGCTAGTTCCTTTTGGTGACCGCTGCTACGACCATGACATCAACAGGGGGCCCTTGGACCAGAACAGCTTGTCTTCTGGAGGGCTCATAATCTTATCAGGCTTCCTAGGAATGGGCTCAATGGTGTCCGGTTCCTTCCATGCCCACCGCAAGACAAATTCAAGGAGCTCATCGGCAGGTGGAATCACCCAAGTAACAAACACCACCAGCAGCACAGATTCTGATGAAAGGCTGCAAGGCTTTCAGCCACCTCTTGTTTCAGGATTTTGAAGATGTCTCCAAACGAGACACCCATAGATGGTGACTGTGGGGACCCTTCACCCTCCCCAAAATCTGTGTCTTCATTGACAGATTCAGGAGAATTCAGATGCTTCCTCTCGCATGTCTTCTACCAAGGGACCTCCTCAGTGGGATAATCTGGGGAGGTATCGGAAGAGTTGGAAACCCCTAACTGTGTGTCCTAGGGTTTTGGTACTGGCTGTCTCTGTGGGAGGGTAAGTTGTGATTCTTGACACAGAGATGGAAGTGATATAGATGCAAGACCAGAGGGGTAGGACCCATCTAGATCATGGTCGCTAACAAGGCTCTCTCCAAAGTCCTAAAAGCTGACCCTCCCAGAGCAGGATAGAAACCCGGATCTGACAGGAGGGCTTTCTGATCCTTGGTTCTTCCCAGCTCCAAGGAAAGTCCCCCCCCCAAGGCAGAAGTTGGAGCCAAACTAACCTTTTCTGAAGCTCCAAGGTGTAGAGATAGCTATGAAGCTCTTGGAGTTGACTGAAACACCTCAGATCCAACAGGGTAGAATCCCCACTGAAAGCTTTCTGGATCTGATTGCACAGAAGAGCTCAGACTAAGCTTTGGATCTGAGTAAACAATGATCCTTGGATCTGAAAAAGACTGGCCTGGACAACTTGGATCCAAGGGCTCCAAAACCATGGAGGGAGAGTTAAGAGGTGGTGCCGTGGGTGTATGGGTTTCCTGACCTGAAGGTGTACAAATTGAAGCAAAAACTGCTTGGCTCTGCGCCGAGAGGATCTGTCTCACTACCCTCTCCACATTTTCCACAGTGAGGTTTCTCGAAGAGTGACAGGATTCTTTGGAAGGAGAATCTGTTCTGTAGAGGAAGGGAGAAGGTACTCTCGATGGGACCGGGTCCAGAGATGGGGAGTACCTTGTTCTAGGAGCCACATCTTGCAGTCTTGGCAGATATGACATCTTCAGATCCAATGAATCTTTAATTTTTGGAGACTTCAGATCTGAAGAAACAGTATGATCTGATGAAAGACTTTGCTTTTCTCTGATCAGAGGGGGGCTGATCCAAGAGTCTAATTTTCTTTTTCTTAACAGATCCAGGGTAACTGTAGGATCTGAAGAAGGTCTTTTCAAAGTTTTCTCCAAGGTCTTTGAAGAAGCAGAAGAGGAGCTTGGAGAGGAGTGTGGCAATTTTTTAAAGGTTTTTTTAGCTATGGCAGAAGGAAGATGGTAAAAGCCCCTTTAAGATCAATTTGTTTTTGCTTTCCACTAATGCTCAGGAGTTAACACATGACAGATTGCTCAGTTCTCTTGCAGGTAGAGGAGGTCAAGGCAATATACATAGAGAGTGGGCGAGTCAAAGAGGGGAATCTTAACTGCACTTCCCACAATTTTTAAAACCCATAGGGGCTTTTTCTTTTTCAGTCATGTTTACTAGAAGGGAAAGAAACAGCTACAACAAACTACCACACAGAAAAACTACAACCACAACAACTACGACAAGATTTAAAGAGTGTATATATATATATATATATATATATATATATATATATATAGAGAGAGAGAGAGAGAGAGAGACATTTTTTTAAATAGGATGAGAAAAAGGGAAAGGACTACCTACAAAGGTAATAAGAACAATGACAAAACATAGGAGGGTGAAGGGAGAGAAAAAAGGAAGAAAGAGATACTAACAATAGTATCAGGAGTACACTAGTATGAGAAACAAAGGAAGATTAAAGAAGAATATCGCTTTAAAGAAAAAAAATCAAGTACTTATCTAGCCCAAATAACTTGAGAGACAAAACATTAGATCTTTCACTGAATGGCAGCAAACAAGATCTGAGGTAATGGGAGGTGGTGCATTATGGGTAAGGGAGAAGCTTGAGAGTTTCGAGTTGCCATGAGCTTTTACAGTAGCTGAATCAGATCTGATGTCTCGTATCCAAACCCATCAGTTGAAGACAGAATGAAAATTGACATCATCAGATTCATGGTTAAGTATTGAAATGGGCCTATATGAAGCTAGATCTGTTTGATCTTTACCCTCTTTAGGTATTAAAGCTACTACCACTTTCTTATAGGATATTATTACTTCTCCTCTTCTTAAAATACTGTTAAACAAAACCTTCCAGACATTTATCAACTTTTCCCTCCTAGCGTCCAAACTTCCACAAGAATGCCATCTATTCCTGGAGACTTTCCTGTAGATTGGTTATACATACATCACCATTTTTATCTCATCTCTTTCTATCCTAACTGTTAGTAATTGAGCCTCCTCTCCCTCTAACCTTGGCATATTTAATTCTATAAACATTTCCACTTGTACCTTTTTGTCATTTCCATATTTCTCTGCTTTACACAGACTTTCATACAATTTCTGAAATACTTCTACAGGATCTCGTTATTTTATTTGTTATAGGCTCCCTAAGCTTGGTGAAAGCCATTTCTACTTTCTGTTGCCTTAGTTGTTGTGCTAAAAGTTTTTGTGCTCTAGTTATTAGAAAACATGCACTTTTTTCTACACTTGTGCATATTATCAAGGTAATCCCTTGTTTTCTCTTTAGCATTCTGCAGTTGCTCTTCTTGTTCTGTGGGAATCCCCCTATTTTGCAATACTTTAACATTTGTCAGTCTCTCTAAATAATTCTTCTTACTCTCTTAATCCATATCTCCCTTTACTTTATTTCCACCCTAATTTTAAACTGCACTTTAATTTTATTTCACACCCTAGCTACATTTTCAGACATAAATTCTACCTTCTATAATAGCTCCTGAATAATTTCCACTACCCAATGCTGAAATTCCTCTTTTTTCAACAGATAGATGGGAAAGCGCCAGTGTCTCACTTTTATTTCATTACTCCATGTTTTTATTTTAGTTATTACTGGCGCATGATCTGAAATAGTTATTGGGTGGGCATCAAGAACTTCTCAAATGCACAAATTCCTGTGAAATGTAAATTCTGTCTAGCATGGCCCAGTTTGTGTAACTTAGGGAATAATATGTAAATTCAATCCTAGTACTGAATTCACATCTTCCATGCTAAATATTTTCAAAAATCTACCTGCCTTTTTTATATTTTCCCTTCTGCTTCCCCAAAACATCTTCACTGTTGCAGATCAAATTCCAGTCCCCACCTATCAGCAATATTCCTTGCTGAAAACTCATTATTTCTCCCAGAAGTTTCTTAAGCTCCATTACAGCAGTTTTCAGTGAATATGAATACATGCCAGTGTAATCTCCCTCCCTTGCCAGTACGCCCTTAGCACTACAAATCTATCATTATCATTTTATCCTTTTCTATCACTACTGGAGCTCCTCTTGCAATTAATGCAAGTACTCCTATTTTCGTTTACTCGGGTATTCTGCTGAAAAAAAAACATCCTGAAAACCTTTATCAAATTCACATGTTCAGATCTTTCCAAGTGTGTCTCATGTAGCATAGCTATTTGCACTCTACATTTTCTTAATACAGTTCACTACTCTTTCTTTTTTGTATTTATATGTGAGACCACTGTCGTTTAAAGACATTACAGAAAGTACAGTTTTGTACCCACCATAAATGTAGATGTCCGATAGATATGCAACTGCAGTCATAACATATGGGTTGTCCTGCCTCAGGCAGCCCTCGGTCGGCCGGATTCCAAAGTCTGGGTCCGACGTTGGCTGATGTCGCATTTCTCTCCGACGTCAGAGCGGCTGGAGTATATAAGCATCAGCCGACGCCATTTTCTTCAGTGTTTCTTGCCCCAGATGCCAGGTGCCCTCCAAGGAAGGCTGTAATCAAATTGGAAGACAAAAACAGGATTCCAGACAAATAAGTAAGCAATAAACAGATACACCATAACAGATATCCCCAGCTAAGAGAAACAGGGATAGGAGTGGACCCTAGGCATAGAGGGGTATGGAGGGAGGGAAAATCCGACTGCAGTTGCATATCTATCGGACATCTACATTTATGGTAGGTACAAAACTGTACTATGTCCTTCAAGAATGCAACTGCAGTCATAACATATGGATAGAATACCATAGCTTAGCTGGGGGAGGAGGAATGCTCTAGGAAAAAGATGGTGTGGCAATCAAACCCTGCAGGACTGCCGAAGCAAAGCCTGCTCTGGATCTGGAGTATAGAGGGAGATTGTAGTGTTTGGAGAATGTATGCACTGAACTCCATGTAGCAGCTTCTAGAATGTCCTTTGTAGGCACCCCTCTTAAAAATGCTGTAGAGGTGGCTGTAGCTCTGGTGGAATGTGGTCTGACATTGGCAGGAACAGTCTTCCCATGAAAGGAATAACAGAATCTGATGCAATGTCCAATCCATTTTGAAATAGTCTGTTTTGAAATTGCTTTTCCTTGGACTGCAGGGGCGTAAGCTACAAAAAGTTGTTCAGACTTCCTACTGGTCTTGGTTCTGTCCAGGTAGTATCGAAGTTGTCTGTGAATGTCCAAGGTATGTAACAGTCTTTCCCCTTTGTTCTCAGGATTGGGGAAGAAAGCAGGCAGATGAATAGCTTGATTTAAAGAAACCCTAGATACCACCTTTGGCATAAAGGTAGGGTTGGTCCTTAATGAGACCCTGTCTCTGTGAAAGATTATGAATGGTGGTATTGCCATTAGGGCCTGTAGTTCCGAGACCCTTCTTGCTGAGGTAATTGCCAACAGGAAAGCTGTCTTCCATGAGAGAAATTGTAAGTCGACTGAAGCTGCTGGCTCAAATGGAGGGAGAGTCAGTTTTTCTAGGACAAAGTTGAGGTCCCAGGCTGGCACTGGAGCCTTTCTTGGTGGCTTAATGTTCTTGATTCCCCTGAGGAATTGCCTTAGCAAAGGATGTGAAAAGACAGGCGGATCAGTGTTATATCTAGCTGAAATAGCTGAAGCATGTATCTTTATGGAAGAATATGAGAGTCCATTCTGTAGCATATCTGCCAAATATTCCAGGATGAGTGGGATGTTCAATAATGATGCATCATGTCCCTTGCTGGTATTCCAAATGCTGAATCTCTTCCATTTTGCTAAGTAAACCTTTCTGGTGGATGGTCTTCGAGCCTCTGTTAATATCCACTGAACTTCCTTGGAGAGAGATAGATTGAGGTTATTCATGGGATCTCCCAGGCTGTTAGCTGCAGTGTCTGAAGGTTTGGATGCACTGTTTTGAAGTTGTGTTGAGTCAAAAGTAGGGGCCATTGGGGAAGGGCCCACTTCTTGGTGTGACATATGCTCCGTAGTAGTGGATACCAGTGTTGTCTTGGCCAGTCTGGAGCTATTAGGATTCCCTTGGGTCTCTCTGCTTTGATCTTTAGTAATACTGAGGTCATCAGTGGCAGAGGTGGGAATGCATAGATTTTTAGGAAGTTCCAGTTGAATGAGAGAGCATCTATTTTCCAAGCTTGTGGATGGTATGTCCTTGAGCAGAATTTTGTAGATGATGGTTGAGGTGAGAGGCAAATAGGTCTACTTCTGGCCTGCCCCATGTCGAAGTGAGTTGTGTGAAGATCTTCGGATGTAACCTCCACTCGTGTGGATCTGTGAAATTCCTGCTTAGGCTATCCGCCAGCACATTGTCTTTGCCTGGAACAAACTGGGATTGTAACTGTATGTTTAGGCTCAGTGATTTTTCCCAAAGATTCATTGTCAGTCTGCAAAGGGGGTAAGAATGGGTGCCCCCTTGCTTGTTTATATACCACATCACAGTGGTGTTGTCTGTCCGTATCAGTAAATGGCCTTGCTGAAGTTGTTGTCGAAAGGCCTCGATGGCATGCATTACTGCCAGCATTTCCTTTTGGTTTATATGCAGATGTGTTTCCTTTGGAGACCATTGTCCTTGTATACATCTGCCTTCCATGTGCGCCTCCAATCCAAGGTCTGAGGCGTCTGTGGTCATGGCCTGTGTTATCTGTGGTTTTCTGAATGACATACCTGTGTTTACCTGGCTTACCGAGGCCCACCATAGGAATTCCTTTTGTAGGCATGGAATGAGCGGTATGGTTGTCTCTAAGTTGCTGCTGTGCTGAAACCATAGGCTTTTTAGGTACCATTGAAGCTTTCTCATGTGTAGTCTTGTTAATGGAACCAGGAGAATGCAGGATGCCATGTAACCCAGGGCCTGTAGGAATCTCCTTGCAGTCATCTGGGTGAGTTTTGCCAAACCTTTGAAATAATGAGTTAACTTCTCTTGCTTGTCTTCTGTCAGGTAAGCCATTTGAGAGGCTGTGTCTAATTTGGCTCCTAAGAAGGTTATTTGCTGGGATGGTTGAAGTCTTGACTTTTGGAAGTTGACTGTGTATCCCAGAGCCTGAAGTAATCGTATGACATAGTTCAAGTTTGTTGTCAACATCAATTTGTCGTCTGCTTGTATGAGGCAGTCGTCCAGGTACGGGTAAATTTGGATCCCCTGGAGCCTGCAATGAGCAATTACTGAAGCCAGGCATTTTGTGAATACTCTGGGCGCAGTAGATAAGCCAAATGGCAATGCTGAGAATTGATAATGCTCTGGCCCTGCAAGAAATCTGAGGTATCTTCTGCAACTGTGTCTGATAGGGACATGCAGGTATGCCTCCTTGAGGTCCAGAGTAATCAGCCAAGACCCCTTGCCCAGCATGGGAAGGAGTTGCTGTAGAGTCAGCATTTTGAACTTTGGTACTATGAGAAAGGTGTTTAATGCGGACAAATCCAGTATTGGTCTCCATTGAGTTTCTTTTCTTGGAACAAGGAACAGTCTTGAGTAAAACCCCTGGCCTTGTTCTTGTTGTGGAACTTTCTATTGCTTTTATCCGAGCCAGCAGAGAAATTTGCTTGATAGCCTCTGCCCTCTGGTTTTGTGGTAGGTTTGGCATGCCTTGTTTTCTTGGTAAGGTATGAAAATGGAACCTGTAACCTTGGTCTATAATGTCCAAAATCCATTTGTCCTTTGTCAATCTGTGCCAATTGTCTGAAAACAGAGATAATTTTCTGCCCAAGGGAGCTTCTATTTGTTCCTTGGTAGGCAGAAGTAGAGGGAAGTCATTGAGATTGTGGTTGTGGGGCAGGGGAAACCCCTGTGTCACTTCTATGGTTTCCTGGCTGCCATTGTCATCCCCTGTAAGGACCTCTGTATTGTCCTCTTCCTCGGCCACGTCTGTTTTTACCCCTTTGAAATTTTTCAGGATTAGGAAAGGACCAGTTTTTTGAAGGCCAATTCCTACTGAATCTGGGAGGCTGAACCTGGAGGAAATCTTTAACCGTCTGAACTGATTTTGCTTTTTCCTCGATGGACTTTAACACATCTTTAGCATTAGCACCAAAAAGCTTGTTCTTTTCCAAGGGTGCATTCAGACGTTTTGCTTTAACATGATCTGGTAGAGGTTGTTCTTTTAACCATGCATGTCTACGAATGACTGCCCCTGTCATAGCTGCCCTACATGAAGCTTCCAGTGCATCATATCCACACTGCAGGAAGTGATTGCTGACTTGCTGAGAGTTATGTACAGCTTCCTGCAAAGACTTCCTGTCTAAAGGATCAGGAGAGGCCAATGTTTTCTGTAAGTCTTCTAACAGGAAATCCTGATATTGTAACATATGAAAAAGGCAATTCAAAGCTCTCATAGATAAAGTAGTGGAGGTGTAGACCTTTTTCCCCCATCTCTCTAATGACCTAGCTTCCCTGTTGGAAGGCAAGGGATTTTTAGAGGTGGAAGCTGAAACACCTTTAGGTCCCTGAGAAATAGTTTCCAAATCAACAGTATGGGCCCTGAATAAATGGGAATGTGTTTCTGGGACCCTGTAATACCTGTCTGGCTTGGCTGGAGCAGGAGGAAGAGAATCAGGGGTAACACTGGAGTCAGAATATAAATCATCCAAAACATCAAGCACAGGAGGGATAGCTAAGGGCCTGTGCTGGGGCTTTTTTAAGGAAAGTTTGAAGGCGCTTTCTGGAATCAGAATATTCCTGGCCTTGCCACTTGAAATGTTCCCTCATGGTATGCAGAACTTCCCCAAAAGAAATATCATCAGGAGGGGAGGCCGAGGGGATGGAATCCTCTGCATCCGAGTCCTCATAGGTCTGGAAGAGCTCTTCCTGGCCATCGGAGTGGACAGAGTCCTCAGAATCTTCATCTGAAGGGATAGGGTCAGAGGGTTCAACCCGGGGCCTCTTATCAGAAGGAGGCTGGGATCCTCTCTCAGGATGGGCCTGTGAACCTCTAATCATAGAAATTAAGTCTGCGGCCATAGTCATGATTTGTGTTTCTGGAGTAGGCTTTAGCAGTAAGGTGCTTGGTCTTGCTGGCTGCCTTAGCCCGAGTGTAGGCCTTAATAAACATGGCCATGGGAGGCCTGGCAGCTCCACGTGCAGGAGTGACCTTATCTACAGCAATGGTCTCGGGCATTTCCTCGGTTTCAGTATCCAGAGGAAAATCTATAACTGGCGTCGGAGTGGTATCCGGTATCGGAGTCGTCGGTAATGCGGTGTCTTCAGTTCGGAGTGGTGGAATAACCGTCTCAGGAGGAACTGGAGCACTTGCGGTAGGTTTTGGCGTGGAGACGGCGGTAGACGCGGGCCGAGGATGTCGGTCCCGGTCTTTTCGTTTCTTGGGAGTTTGCGATGTCGGAAGTTCTGACGGCATTGTATAAGCAAATTTTTCCGCCCGGCGCCTAAGAGTGCGCTTATTGAAGCGAGCACAGGCGACACAGGCCGAGACGTCATGGTCTGGGCCAAGGCAAGGAAGACAGTAAGAGTGGAAATCCTTATGAGGTATTTGTTTACCACAAGAAAGACAATTGTTAACTTTTTCAGTAATTTCTGACATCGGCTAAGGCAAGAAAAGGTCCCCAATGGGGTACTTAGCTTTTTTGATGACTTTGGAATCGAAGAATACAGGAGCTGACCGACCGGCACTTGCGAACTGCTTCTGCTTCGGGCACCGCGCGGCAAGAAAGACTGAAGAAAATGGCGTCGGCTGATGCTTATATACTCCAGCCGCTCTGACGTCGGAGAGAAATGCAACATCACCCGACGTCGGACCCAGACTTTGGAATCCGGCCAACTGAGGGCTGCCTGAGGCAGGACAACCCATATGTTATGACTGCAGTTACATTCTTGAAGGACATCGCATCATTTTCTTGAAAAGTTATTATTCCAACCTTTTATGTATAACAGCTTTTTTGTTAAGTCTAGTTCCAGCTTTTGTGTTACATGCATATACTGTTTGGCAGATTAATCCTTTTATACAGTTGTTTCTTGTCATCTCCATTTGGGGCTATGTTACATCTTACAAACCTTTTTGTTTTATTGAAAGCCCTCAAACTAAAATACAAACACCCCCAATACCCCCTAAAAGCTATTAACTTAATAACACACAAAACTATGTACATATTCAAATATTGAAGTTTTATCCTCCTAATAGGAAGAATGTTCCAAACTGATAACCATACACAGACACTTGAGATAACCTAAAAGAAAGATTATCCATGTTAAGATGCATTGTACAGCCAGTGCTTCTACTAAGTGCTGTCTGGCTTTGTCTTATCTTTTTAGTTCTCTCAGCTGAAAAAACACTTGAATGATTTCAGAAAACATTTCTTCCAAACCATTTCTCTTTATCATATTTTCTCCTAGAGACATGAGAACCAGACACAAAATTGCCAAGCATACATTTGTTTACTACAAAACAGCCTTATAATATTCAATAGTCTTTTTCATTTGCTTGCTTTCTCTTAAAACTTGTTACTAGACTAAGCTAAGGGCCAGTTGCTCCCCTATGCAAGAATGAGAAAAAGCACATTATTTTTGTCATACTCTTTTAACCACATTTTTCTTTGTCTTTTTTTTTTTTTGACAATGGAGTGCCTACATTTCTTAAAACTGAACAAAGAGAAATAGAGAAGTGAGAAAGAAAAAGAAAAATCAGGAACACCTATTTATATTAGTATTCCCATTGCACTTAAAAATAACTGAGAAAACTTTATAGCATGCAAAGAAAACCATGCACTATTTAAATAATACCTCTAAGAAAACAATTTGTTTTACTTACAGTTAACTTTCTCCCTTCTCGTCAACTCTCCTGAGTATTTTTTCTGAACATTAATGACATAAAATAAGGCATATACTTTTATAAAGTCCAAAAACTCCAATATTTCCAGATTTTCCTGTCTTGTCATGCTTCACAAATATAATTATGCTTCACAAATATAATTATTGCCTGGTAATCCCGCATTTGTCAATTTCTAAGTTACTGGTTTTATTCCTGTTGAGCTCCATCTCCCAAATCCTGTCTCTGCTTCATTTCCAATGTACTCTCAATTCTAGTCAACTCTTGTGCTTCTTCCCTTCTCTAAGGCATTTTCCACTGAAACATTGGAAAAGGTTTCACTGGCACAGTCTCTTTATAGAGTCTTTAAAACCAGAAGAACAAGATGCAGAATCTCCTTATATTTCACAGCTCACTTTTAGTTGGACAAGCTTTTGTATTTCCTCCTTAGCATGTATTTCATCAAAAAATGATTTTTGTCCCTCCAGGGAAACATATTTTGAAGATAGCCGGGTCCAGCAGTTTAAATCTCACGCCTGCTTTTCAACATTCCCTGAATAATGGGATACATTTACTCCTATTCTGCCTCCTGTGCAATGAGTAGTCATTCTCCAGAAACACTCTGCTGTCTCCCACTTTTAGTACTTTGCTCTTCTGCCACAGTTTTGTGAGAATGAAATCTTTCTGCTAGTAGGTCTGCATATTTACTACTAGAGATCTAGGTTACTTTCTCATAGCCAGGTTTGGAGCATACACACAATGTGCCTTTTCAGTTAATTCCTGTTGTAGAATACCTCTCCAGTTGTTTATTTGTGCCTTCATAAAATTAACAGTTGTTCCTTTCAGCTTCTTTGGTTTAGCAGAAAATCTCAGGTTTTCCCTATGTGCTCTGTCCTCCAAGTCAATTATTTTTTGAAACATCTCTTCTTGTGCAGTCTCATATTCAGCCAGCCTTTTCTTCATTTCGACCTCTGAGTAATTTTATCACATTATCTGAATATATGTTTAAAGCTTTTTCCATTTTTTGCCTTTTATTGCTGCAGTTGATATATTCCATAAGTGTTTCATTTATTTTAATTGGGTGTGTGTGTGCAGTTGCCTTATACTTTCCTCTAGCTTACTGGAAGTCATGTCTGGAGCTTGCACTGCTTTTTTCTGAACAACTACAATACGTCTGACAGTCAGTGTTTCTTCGTTACCTTTTGTAGCTGATTTTACTTCAGATTCTCTGTATTTCTTTCATCCTGGCATCTAGGCAGTGCACTTACTAGCCAGTTACTTGAAGCTTACCCAGAAATTTGGGTCCACTAGCTTTCTTTGCTAAGTTTCTGTGTTCACACTGGCAGAATTAAAACGTTTCTCAATGTGCAGTCATTTTGGAAGTCTGGTCTCTTGGACTTTCTGAACCGGAGTGCTACTTTGGTTTCTGCTATATGATCTTTGAGGAGGCTCAAATCTTACTCTGGTGGCAGAAACCATTTTCTCATCCTGCTTATATTTTTGCACTTTATATTTTATAGAAGGCCCAAATACTAAAGATCCTTCAAAGGAGGCATTTGCAAATGATGCTTTAAAGTTGTCCACAAAATCATAAAGGCACAGCCAGGCCTAACATCTCATAGCCATGCCTATGATGGCTAGCTTTATCTCTCTATCAGCCATATTATGCATGAGTTGCATGAACAGGTTTGAAATACTTATTATTGTGCTCAAGAATATCTCCAACTGATTCCCTGAGTCAGACGCTTGAGGCCATTTCAGAGTATCAAGGACTTGCTACTCGAGTCTCTCTGAAAATGGTACATATGACTGGCATACAGGACCCTTAACGCAAAAGTGTCCAAAGCATAAGCCTGCTTCCCTAGTCTATCCATAGCCTTAGACTCTTTGTTAGGGGACGGATAGTGGCTGTATCATCAGTCAACTCCTTTTTCATTGCTGCCACCATGACATTGGAGTTTGCCAGTTCAGTACTGCCTGAACTTTGGAGGGCTAAGAGTTTTATCTGGTTTCTGATTCTCGCATATCAGGCTCACACCAGACCTCCTTATGACTAGCTCTATCAACTTGTTTGCTGCAGGAACCATCTAAGAAGTAGATGCTGACAAACTGTATTCCTCAAAGAGGGCCTCCTCATCTTGGGTGGGTCCATATGCCATGATCTCTTCTGTTGTATGAGCTCTTAAGATGTCACCAAAAGTGGTATGCTGCGGAGGAGTCTGGGAGAACTCTATCATCTGAATCAGTATCTGATGTGATGGATTCCAAAGGGGAGTCAAAGTATCTCCTTTTACACATCTTTCCTGAAACATTGTAGGGGTATATACTGACTCAGAAGACTCTTCCTTCTGCTGAGCAGGAGCTTTAATGCCCAATGCTTTACTGTGACCCAAGGATGCTTGATGAGGGAGAGGTGAGCAGTGGAAGTCTCTCAGAGGAGCTGATCCAGTGAGGTCTATATTTTCACACTCAAAGGAGATAAAAATCATCCTCCCCATAACCTGGTAGGTAGTGCCAGCCTTTTCAGGATCTAAGGACTCTGCTTCCATTATTTAAGCTATTCCTCCTGAAGGAAAGTAACTGGCACTGATGTCAGCACCCCCAAAATGAAGACTGTGAACTGCTTCGAAGAGGGGATTGGAGTCAATGAATCTAACACCAAGGCTTCTGGTATCATCAACACAGCTGTGTGCAACAACTCTGAGGAAGGTGCCAAAACCCGGAGTTGAGACAATGGTATTGAGATGGCCTTGGCCCAGACCCCATTGGGGTTGAGTACATTGGATCCAGTTTCTCAAGTGACAACCCAGGAGTCAGGATTATTGTCAAGGGAATAGGATTTGGGTCCAGGATCAGGTTCAAAATGCAGATGCCAAAATCTGCACCAGGGAAGAAGCCAGAAGGGAAGACATAAGACCAGCCTTATCCACCTTCAGAACTGAAGGGGATGGAAGACACAAATCTCAACCTGTGTCTTCACAAAGATCCTCATCCAGCAATCTTGGTGTGCCTCTGAAGCACTCCTTTAGGACCAGAAGAATGAAGAGAAAAGGAGGACAAGAAGGAATTCTCAGCAGCTCCCTCTCGGGTGATGTTCAGGTTCTCAGCCTTTTGGGGACTTGCCCTATATTATAATTGGCAACAACAATTCTGTCCAGGTGTTTCTGTGGAGCTGAAAGGGGTTCCATGTCTTCAGAGTGTCTCTTTGTCAGCTCCAATTCCTTAGACTTAACCTTATCAGTAGACATTTTTGACTTAGAAGACTCCAGATAAAAGGCCTTTGATAGTAAGCTTATTCCATCTATTGGGAAGTACTTTGGGCCTAAAAGCTTCAAAACAGAGCACACAGGCTGCTGGTTTTCTTAATTTAGAAGCCTGTGCAACAAGCAGCCTGGGAGCATGTGGATGGAGCCCAAAAGAGACTGGTCAGCTATTATATCATTGGTAGGTTGTAACCCATACAGCTAAGGCTACTGCAGCAATGATTATGATGAACATCAAAAAAATATGTATCCAGTAAACTGCACAATTCAACGTGGAACACTTGGGAGACAATATTTGCCATATATGAAGGAATAAAGATGACAATGTAGCTCTAAAAGAGAATATAGTCTTAGAAGAACACCAAGATAAGTTGAGTCCTAATGGGCATTATCCTTAAAACAATAATTAAAAGAATTGGGTGAGAAACGTAGTGGGCAAGATGAACCATGGTACAGTGAGAAATCTTGGCTCTGGATGTTAGATAAAATATTTGGGTAACTGTCAATCCACAACTTCACTTCTGTCATTCATTTAACTTTAAAGATTATTTTAAAGGTACTGTAGTATATCATGCTTTAGGACTGCACTCATCCTCAAGTATAAATTTTGTGGTTTAATAAAGTAGCCTTGAAAACAAATGGGTAAGGTCCAGAAGCTGCATGCAAGACATGGGTGGATAGATATTTACAGAGAGCAATTTGGCTGGGCATGGCTAATGGGACAGCTTGTAGCTTAAGGAACAAGCTTTGCAGGTTTAATCTAAAGGAGGGAGATTTTCTACAGTTATCAGGCATTGAAAATGGCTCACCAAGAGAGTAGGCGAAGTCTGCAGAATAAAGGTGACCCCCCCCCCTCCAAAAGTGGACGAGACCTTCAAAGAAAATCCATTCAAAAGAATGGCTTCATTTATGGCATTCTTATAGAATCCAGGGAGCTGATAAAATTATAGTGTGAAGAGAATTTTGAACTAATGTTGGGTATGAGGTGTTCCCAGTCCCAATGGTCAAAGTGTATATGCTATCAAAGTATGTGATACTCAATAAGAGGTATACCTTTTTCATGGAAATACCTCCAACATGTATTTTTATACACTCACTATGTCATTGCTGATGTATCCAGCTACAGCAGGTAGTTGCTGGCTACATATTTTTTGGAATGTCCACAGCATGACAGCAGTAAAAATGACATGCAGAAGTGCTTAAGACAGGAAGTTTCAAAAGAACTCATCAATTTGCAGATGCACCGAGTCCTGTGGAGGTCAAAGGGACACTGGTGAATTTGGTAACACTGATAATTAAGAAAGCAATAACCAGGGCTTGGAAGAGTGAGGTCCCCTACACATTTTGAGGAAATAGTGATCCTAATGAAAGGTGTCTGGTTGTTAGAGAGACCTTTAATTATGCAGGCAAAGCTACTTAGAAGTCAGTATGGAATAAATGGAGAGCATGGTACAGGCAACACTGGATAGGAGGTATGGACCATAAAGTGGGCTTGACTGGGTAATAGCAAATGCCAGTAAAGTCTTCTCTCCCTTCAGGGTGGCCAAATTAGTGAATCAACAGAAAATGTTATAAATTAGTTTATATTAGCATAAGGCAAATTGAGTAATAGTTGATGTCATTTTAACTCAATAGGTATCCAAAGGTAAACTGATGTATAAATTAACATACATAAGCAAGAAGCAAACTGAGTAATAGTTGATTTTAACTCAAAAAGTATCCAAAGGCTTGCTGATGTTTTGTCAGTTAAATCAATAATCCTTTTGAATGTTATGCTGTAGTGAATATCTTTTGGCTAGAAAACTGGTTGATCTGCAATAAAATAAAACCAATCCTGTGCAAAATGAAACCAATCATCTTTGTTGCCTTTCTGATAGAAAGGGATAGGGGGAGATATGTTTGGATTTCTGGGTATGTTTCCCTGGACTGTCAAGACATATATGATATTAGTTCTGACCTCCATAAGAGTGCCCAAGATGTCCAACCTAACTAAAACCAGATGGATACCCCCAGATAACATGATGCTTGGTTTTCCCTTACAGACTGTCTCATATGAAGGTTTGGTCTGACTGGACATGAGATTATCTTGAGACATAGCTTCCTCCAAAGAAAGCATGCTAGATAGCCAGTCTGGGAGCTATGAATGTGCCTTGGCTGAGGCTTCAGTCCCAGACCAAACGAGAGAGGAGGGCATGTGCTCACCATCAATCGCCTCTCTTGATAATTTTATTTTTACATGAGGAGATCCATAGAAGAGGACAATGTCACAGATGCACACACCAAATCCTGAAGGCATCTCTTTTCCACGTGAAGGTGAAGGGAGTATGACCTACTTCTAATGGTTTTGAGGGCAAATTACTGACCAATACTACGATTTAACTTTGTATTTAGCAACTATACAGAACTAGTGTAAAAGTTCTTGTATAGTGTTTGGCATCTACAATCACATTTTTCTTTTCTGACAGACATACGCAACTTTCTACCAGAAGGTTATTAAGAAACAGGAAGGGCTCCCAACACTGCACATATCTGCCTGAAAACCCTGTTGTTGAAGCAGGCAGTGTGGAAAACATATGCAATGACGACTCTGAAGACAGTCTGCATTCACGGACTGTCCCTCTTATACTGCCAAATCCACTCATGCTAAGAGTGGTCAAATGGCACTTAAGGAAGTGCCTAAAGCTTTGTAGACTGGCTCATGCTACAGTTGGACATATGTTGTACAAGGAAATTGCTTTACCTTTGTAGATTGACTGAATATACGGTAACCTTGGCAGAATGCATCCCGTGTGTAAGGATTACAGCAACAGTGAGCTAATGAAGAACATCATGTTTTTCTCTTTCCTTATTGTGAAAGATAGAAACAATTAGTTATGTACTCACCATAACGATAGAGGTATGTGGTCCATCTCGCCTACATTCATTATTGACGGGCTCGGAGCCGAGAATCGGCTCCGACTCGGCTGCTATAACTAGCACGAAGTCTCTAATTGGCTGGACTAAGCCTGTATCCCAGGATGCACCACGCCCAAACCCCCAGATCTTGTTTGCCACAATATAATCATGACACATACATAACCCCACAGGAACACACAGCAAGAAGAGAGAAAAAATAATATCCTCAGAAGGGTCTAAGAATATAAATTTCCTCCAAGTCCACCAGGAAGGGGGAAGGTGGGTGGGTACGTAAGAATGTAGGCGAGATGGACTACATACATCTATCGTTATGGTGAGTACATAACTAATTGATGTAATGTGGCCCTATCTCACCTACATTCATTACTGATGGGACAGCGTCCCTAGCAGCTATATCCTGGGAGGCTCATGGGAAAACACTCCTGAGCACCGTGGAACCAAAGGTAGCCCAGCCTCTAGAAGCCACGTCCAGCTTATAATGAGAAATAAAGGTGTGTGGGGAAGCCCAGGTGGCTGCCGCACAGATTTCATCCAAAGAGAGCCTAGCATGAAAAGCCACTGAGGTAGCCATAGCCCTGGTAGAATGCGCCTTAACTGGGAAAGGTAGATCTCTACCTGCCGATGTGTAAATAAATGAGATACAGTCCTTAATCCACCTTGCAATAGTGCCTTTGGTCACAGGACTACCAATCCTGTTCTCTGAAAAGGACACAAACAACTGATCTGATTTCCTCTCTTGTTTTGTCCTGTGCAAATAAAACCTCAGTTGTCTATGTACATCCAGTTGGTGAAATTTGAATTCTGCCTTGTTTGAAAAGTGTGGGAAAAACACCGGTAACTCAATGGATTGGTGAAGACAGAAGGTAGAAGAAACCTTAGGAAGAAAGGAAGGATTGAGTCTCAAGGATACTCCATCCTTATGAAAAATCAAATAAGGAGGTTTAACAGAAAGGGCTTGAAGCTCTGATACAATTCTGGTTGAAGTAATGGGCACCAGAAAGGCTGTCTTCCAAGACAAATATTTTAATTCACAAGTGGCTGCAGGCTCAAAGGGAGAAGAAGTTATGGCTCTAAGCACCAAGTTTAAATCCCATAGCAAAACTGGCTGTGAAACTGGGGGACGAAGTAACCAGGCTCCTTTTAGGAATGCTTTACACAGTTTATGGCCCATGAGGGAAGGCTCATATGAAACGTGAAAATTAGAAATTGCTGCCAGCTGTACCTTAATAGTGGAGGCAACGGAACCTTGTCTGAAAAGCGTCGCCAAAAAATCCAAAACTGCCATCACAGGGGCTGTAAAGGGATCTAGATTATGTGACTGGGCCCAGATAGCAAATCTCTTCCATTTACTGGAGTATATCTTTCTAATGGATGGCTTGTGGGAAGAAGATAGGATATGTACCACTTCCGGTGTAAAGGAAAGCTGTCTGACTAAGGACGGAAGTGGAGAAGCCAGGCAGTGAGCTTGTGGGTTCGCAGGGATGGGTGGAACTGCCCTGACAGATGAGTCAATAGGTCTGGAACTGGATCCAGAATCCAAAGACCGTCCATGGTATATCTTCGGAGAAAGGGGAACCAAACTTGATGGGGCCAGTGTGTTGCAATCAAAATCATTTTGCTTCCTAAGGAAGTTGCCTTCTGAATCACTCTTGGCAGCAGAGGAAACGGAGGGAAGGCGTAGAGCAGACCCGGGGGCCAATCGTGGACTAGAGCGTCCCTGGGTGACTCCCCCTGAGGGGGGATCAGAGTGAAGTAACTGCTGCACTTGGCATTGAGGGGACTGGCAAAGAGGTCGCAGCAAGGTAGACCCCACCTGGAGAAGATCTGAGCAGCAACTCAATCGTTCAGGGACCACTCGTGAGGCATCAGAATAGCTCTGCTTAGCCTGTCTGCTATCACATTGGACTTCCCCGGAATGTGCGTTGCCACTAGAAAGCGTTGGGAAGACACCGCCCAATTCCACACTCTCATGGCCTCTCTGCAAAGGGGATAGGACTTGGTTCCCCCCTGCTTGTTCAGGTACCACACGACTGACATGTTGTCGGAAAGAATTGAAATAGTTCCCTTGGGAAGAGAGCTGTGAAGTGGCTGCAACGCTAGTAGCACCGCTCTCATCTCCAGGACATTTATATGCAAGTGTACCTCGTGATCTTGCCACGTGCCTTGGACCTTCCTGCCAGATAATGCCCCCCCCACCCTGTCTGGGAGGCGTCCGTGGTCACTGTGGCAGTAGGGGGCGGAGGGTTCAGGGATCTCCCTTTGTTCAGATTGGGTGAATGAAGCCACCAACGCAGGTCCTGTCGGCATTGTTCCGTTATAAGAATCGGATGAGACAGAGGGAATTCTTGAAAGGACCACTGGACCGAAAGAAGCCACTGGAGTATACGCTTATGTAGCCTGGCCAGGAGTACTAGTAGGATGGTGCCACCATGGAACCTAGTAACTGAAGAACAAGTCCGGCTTGGACCTTTTTCAAAGGTAATAAGGCCAAAACTTGAGCCTGTAGCACTTTTATTCTTTCTGTAGGAAGGAAAGCCCTCATTTCTACGGAATCTAGCTCTGCGCCGATAAATGCAACACGTTGTGATGGCAGCAAGACAGATTTTTGCCAGTTGAAAGTAATCCCTAGGAGTTGACCCAAGTTGATGATGGCCTCCGTGGCTCGAACAAGTAGATGCCTGGTGGGGGCGGTGAGAAGCCAGTCATCTAGGTAAGGAAACACCTGGAATCCTAGATGTCTCAGGTGAGCAGTCATCACTGCCAGACATCTGGTAAACACCCTGGGCGCTGTGGTGAGACCAAAGGGCAGGGCTCGGAATTGGAAATGACTGGCTCCCAGCCAGAAGCGTAAGTTATTCCTGGAGGCCTTGTTTATCTTGATGTGATAATAGGCATCCTTGAGATCGATGGAGCACATCCATACTCCTTTTTCCAACAAGGGGAAAATGGTTTGAAGAGTGACCATTCGGAACTTGGACTTCCTGCTGAAGTGGTTTAAACGGCTGAGATCCAGGATGGACCTCAAGTCCCCTGTTCTTTTCGGCACCAAAAATAACCTTGAGTAAGTTCCTGATCCGATCTGGTCTGAGGGGACTGGTTGAATGACTCCTTTTTCCAGCAGCTTTGAGACTTCTAACGCTGCTTGATCCCTTTGACTGGGTAGAACGTCTGGGACTCTCTTGGATGGCGGAGGGGGTGCGATAAAGGGAATGGTGTAACCTCCGGCAACAATTCGAAGCACCCATCGATCCTGAGTGATGTTTCCCCAGGCTTGAAGATGCTTCAAGAAATGACCCCCGACTGGCTCCGGAGAGGCACAGCCGGGCGGTCCCTCAGGGACATTAGTAGGAGGAACCACAAAAGGACTTGCGGTCTCCTGAGTTGCGGGGGCCTCTCCCGCCCCTAGGGTGACATCTTCCAGAGTAATTCACCCCTCCTCTGCCTCTGGAGGGGGGGGGTCACCATGATGGTCAGGAAAAGACTTCTGAGACTTCTTGAACCAGATCTTTCCTCCCCTCTGCGCCTTGGGATAAGGTCTAGAGGGAAGCGAAAAACGGGCCCCTATGGCAGACAAAGTCTTACCCTCCTGCTCACATCTGGTGAGAGTGTCTTTCACTTTGGGTCCAAAGAGGGAGGAAGCGTCTGTGAAGGAAGACTTGAAGGCCTCCGCGAAGTGACACAGGCGCATCAAGGCTTGCCTCCTAAGGGCTACACCTGCGCTAGATGCCCTACCCGCCCCCTCGGCTGCATAGGATATGAGCCTCACGGACGAGTTAACAATAGAAGACAGGGTAGACAGCTGGGCATTGACAGTCTGGTTCACCGCCTCAGGCAATTTACCCGACAGAGTATCTCCCAACTCCTTGAGGAGATCTCTTTTGAGCCTCGTAAAATGACACGGATAATTCAATGACTGCAAAGTAAAGGTCGCTGAGGATAGGGTACGCTTTCCATACCGATCCATACTACTAGACTCCTTGTTAGGAGGAAGAACAGAAGCAGAAGCCTCTGCAACTTCTTGCTGAGTGGCAGACGCCGCCACCATGGCATCTACAGGAACTCCTTTTGTCAAGAACTCTTTCCCAGGAGGCGCAAACAAGAACTTGTTCGGGCGGCTGGTAACCGGTTCCACAGAGTCAGGGTGTTCCCACACCCTTCGATAAATAAGTTCCAACAATTCAACGAAGGAGGAGACACCCAGGAGGCGGAAGGTCAGGCTCTGAAGACCTTGAGGAAGACCGACTCCTCCTCAGAGGGGGTTTTGGAAGGCCAGCCACCTCTCTGTCTCAAAATCTCCAGGATGTCGGAGAATGAGACATCATCTGAGGACGACTTTGGGGACCCCTCTGCATCATCGAAGTCAGTGTCTGAGGTGACAGACTCATCTGGGGAGTCTATGTGCTTCCTCATACACAACTTCTTTCTGGGAGGCTCTACAAAGACTCTGAAGGGCCCTCAGAAAGCAGGGGACCACGCATGGGGGCATCCTCAGGCCTTCGAGCCCCGCTGCCTGCTGATAGGGGGGCATCAGAGGCTCTAGTCACAGTGTCCGGGAAAGGAGTGGTTGACTTGAGTGATGTCACCGAAGACCTGGCCAGTGCGCTCCTCATGGCCTCGAAGGCGGGTCCACCTGAATCCGAGGAGCAACCCGTCTCCGAGACCACAATTGGAACAGGGGTTCCCCCGGCCGAAGCACCAAGAGGGAGACTCGGAGCCGAGGTCTGGAGCCACGATGTATCCCCCTCGGGTCCGAGCAACGAAACCAGAGTGCCAAAACCATTAGATGGAACTGAAAAGGTTGGAGCCGAGGTCGGAGCCAAAATACTCAAAGGGGGTTTTGGAGCCGACCCAAGGACCTCACTCGACTCAGAACAGTCCAGCTCCGATGACACAGAGGTGGTTGGAGGAGGAATAATTGGAACCGACAAAAGGGCAAGCTCCGGAGCCGACTGGGCTGGAGCCAAGAATAATTTTGTTAACACTGGTGACTGGAGGAGCCTCTGCACCACCCTATCCAAATCCGAATCAGACAACCTGGAGGACTTGGAGGACACAGAAGGGGGTCGAGAAGTCTTCTCTAATGGATCCAATGTAAAGCTAGGAGAATGGCTCCGAATCGGCTCCAAGACAATTGGAGCCGAAGAAACCATCTCCGGTACCGACAGCATCTCCTGTGGCTCCAAGACCAATGGAGCCAAGGAAGGTGAAACGGTCTTTAATCTTTTCTCCGATGGCTCCGACGAACTAAACGGAGCCAGAGATCTCTTTTTTTGTCTTAGATTTCCCGCTAGGGGGAGAAGACGCCAAGGCTTCTTCACAGGCAGGTTTTACTAGGCCCTTGACAATCAACTTATTTTTTCTCTCTTGCAAGACCCTGGAACTAAACAAATGACACACACTGCAGGACTCTTGCAAGTGTATAACGCCCAAACAGTACACACAGATGGCATGCCCATCAGTCAGAGACATCTTATAGGAACATTTGGCACACTTTTTAAAAACAGAAGGCCTATGCTCCTTCTGATCTTTGCCTGACATTTCAAATCTCCACACAAAACCAGACACCAACACGAAAGGGAAAGGAGGAAGGGACTCTAACTCAAACACCCCTAAAACCAACAAGGAAACACACCGAACAGGGCTAAGGCCCTCTAACTTAAACTGGCTTAGCCCACCAAACACAAGGATACCACAACTATAACTAAAAACGAAAAACAGTCACAAAACACCAAATACACAGAACATAGCTATTAAAATAGCTTTTGGTTGGAAAAAAATTACAGGAAACTAAGTAAATAGCTCAAATAAGGTACTTAGCCACAGCCAAGCTCGAGACCACGTCTTCACTCAACGAGCGGCAAACGAGATCTGGGGGTTTGGTGTGGTGCATCCTGGGATACAGGCTTATCCCAGCCAATTAGAGACTTCGTGCTAGTTATAGCGGCCGAGTTGGAGCCGAGCCCGTCAGTAATGAATGTAGGCGAGATAGGACCACATTACATTAACTGATCTGAGTTTCTGTTGCTTTTTGATTTGATGAAACTAATACCTTAGCTGTCTGTGGGAATCTACGGGTCGCATATCTGTTTCTCCTTTGTTTTGAGGGATGGGAAGAATACAATTTAAAAGCTTGGTTAAAGGAAAATTTCTGTGACTACTTTTGGCATTTATTTATAGGTTCATACTAGGCTATCTGCTCTGGGGCAATTATAGACCCACCCCTTGATTTGAGTATACTGTGCCTTTTTAAGGTTTAGTTTACTGTGCTTCTGTCTAATAGTGACACGGGAGTAATCCCTGGGACAAACCTACGTCCCCCCATCCACCTATCGAGATTCTTCTTGAAGAGATTCAGTGAGGTGCTCTGCCTCACATGAACTGGAATTCTATTCCAGAGAGAAGGGAGCCTCTGGGTTATGAACCTGTCCCTCCAGCAAGTTCTATTTATTTCTGTGCTGAGGTTCAAGTCCCTCGAGTATGTGGCTCTAAGGGATTTATATTTACTGAGTTGGAGCATGTCCATTAATTCTGGATTTGACATAGCTTTGTATGTCAGGCATAGATCGCTTCAAAGTAGGCGGTATGCAACTGAGCAGAGCTGGAGTTTTTTTAACCGAGCAGCATATGGCATCTGTTTGAGACCCTTGATCCTCTTGGTGAGATACTTTTGGGGTCTTTCTAATTGCTGCAGGTGTCGGGTAAGGTACATCCCAAAAGGGGCATTGTATTCTATGATGGGCCTGATGAGGGATGAATAAAGGGGCATGATTACCTCTCTTGATCTAGATGTGAAACCCTTCGTGATGAGGTGGGCTATGTAGAAGGTCTTTCTAACCACTTTGGCAATGTGGTTTTCAAAGGAGAGATTGCTATCAACTTGGGTCCCCAGGTCCCTAATAACTTTCTCTGTACTTAATGGGTTTCCGCCTATGTGGTAATTTGTGGGCACATTGTTTTGCCAAAGGGTATGACTATACATTTTTTGGCATTTAGCTTTAAACTATGGCGCTGGGACCAGTTATCTGTCTCTCTGAGACCTTTTTGAAGGATGTTTGTGTCAGCTGGAGAGTTGATTATGGCGCCCAGTTTGCAGTTGTCTGCAAACTTGGTGAGCCATAGTCCTCCCACGTTTGCCTGTACCTCGGAAAAGTATATACCAAACAAGAGTGGTCCCAGGACAGAACCCTGTGGGACGCCACTTGTGACCGGTTTCAAGTCTGACATGGCTCCAGCAACTCTCACTCTGTGGGTTCTGTCTTTGAGCCAGTTTGCGACCCATCTTGTGACATAGGGGTTTATATTTAAACTGGATAGCTTATCTATGATGCCCGAGTGGGGTATTGTGTCAAATGCCTTTGCCAGGTCCAGATAGGCTGTGTGGACTACCTTCCCTTCATCTATGGCTTTGGTGACTGTTTCGAAGAAGTCAACCAGGTTCAAAAGGCAGGATCTGCCCTTGACAAAGCCGAACTGGGTAGGATCTAGTGTCTGTAGGTCCCCAATGTCTTTGTTTATGAGCTCCATGATGATCCTCTCCATAGCCTTGCAGACTAAGCTAGTCAGGCTTATGGGGCAATAGTTTCCAGGGTCCGTAGAGGCTCCACCTTTGTGGAGTGGGACCATTGTTGCTGTACGCCATTCTGTGGGCACATATCCTGTAGTGAGGCTGAGATTGTATAGCTGTTTTATTTGAGGGATTAGTTCCTCTTGGAGTTCATGTAGGACGCAACCTGGGACGCCATCTGGTTCCATGGAAGCAGTGTTTTTTGCTTTGGAGAGGGCAGCCTTCACCTGAGCATCAGAGATGTTTGGGAGGCAGCCCTCTGCCGGGATAGATACTTGCTCTTTTGGGGGGGGGGAGAAGTTTGCACTGAACCTATCTGCCAGGATATTGGCGATATCTGTGGGTTCAGTGTATTTTTTGTCATTTAGAATCAACTCAGAACAAGTCTGGGAGTTGCATCCCAGGTTTCTAACATAACTGAAAAAAGCCTTATGATTGTCTTTGGTGTCCTGTGCAATTTTTCTCTCGAAGCTGGCCTTGGAGGATTTTATGAGGGATCGTAATTTTTTGCTAGTACTGATCAGAGATGCCTTCCCTATTAGGGATTTTGCATGTAGTAGCCTCATCCTACTGTTGTACAGTTTATTTATGGCAGGGGTCCACCAGACTGGACGCCTGTCTTTGGATGATTGGGTCTTGGTTTTGTTTGGGATAGCATGATCCATGCATTCCTGGAAATGTCCGTAGAATGCATTTATATAGGATTCTGCAGTTTGGGCCGTAGTTTCCACTGGCCCTGGGGCCTTGAAGGATTCCACTTCGGTTTTGAGAATTGAGAAGTTCACTTTTGAGAAGTTTTTCACTGTGGTTTTCTGGGCTGGGGGTGGGGTCGAGATGTGGACATCCAGTGAAATTAATTTATGGTCTGATCTTACCAATGAGGGATATACCTCTGGTGTGGAGCATAGAGTCCCCATGTTGGTAATGATCAGGTCTAGTATGTTGTCCCCTCTTGTGGGAGTGGTGACTAGTTATTCCATAGCATTTGAGTTTATATTTTCCAGGAACCTTTGGGCTAAGGTGCTGGGGCTTGAGTAGTGCTCCCAGTCAATGTTTGGGTAGTTGAAGTCGCCCAATATAATGGTGTTCAGAGAGATCTTCATGTTCTCCAATGTTTTCAGGAAAGCCGAGTGGGATTCCTGACTTTGAGAGGGTGGTCTGTAGGATGCTATAAACTGAAAAGCAGTCTTGCCCACTGTTAGTTGCACATGGATGGTCTCCGACACTTCGTGCAATGCCACTAACCTGGAGGTGTGGATATCCTTGATAAATATGGAAACTCCCCCTCCTTTTGTGGTTTGGTCTGGGTTTTGGGGCCGAAAAGCATGATATGAGGTATAGCCTGGTAGTGCTGGGGTGCAGCTGGTTTACCAGGATAGTCCATTGGGCCAAGATGAACCCGTTTTCAATGGAGTCCCGGGGAGAAAAGCTCCAAAAACAAGCAAGGTTACAATAGGTTTTAGATTACAATTTTTACAAATGTTAAGAGACTAGAGCAAAACATTACAAATAGTACAGACTAGTGAAAAACATTACAGATGGTACAAACTAGTAAAAAAGGAACATTACAGTATAAATACTAAGCCATTATATCTTAGGAAGCTTGCACTTAAGAGGTACATTCTTTGTAAATAGCTTAGTAAGTACAAGGGAAGGATGTATGAGTTAGGAGAGAAAGTAAAATGGAAATTGCCAGTGTAAAGAGGGGAAGAGATTATGTGGAGTGGGAGCAAGAGCATTCCCACTGGGATACTAGATGTGAGTTTCTGAATATAAAGCGGTTAGAGGTGGTACGAATGGATGGTGGTAGAGAGTTCCAGAGACGTGCTAGACCATAGGATAGAAGATTTTTACCTGGGGGACGAGTTGGTTTATACAATTCTATTAAGTTTTGGTTGTTGACCTTAATACACTGTCAGGTAGGTGCATTTTAAAGGCAAAGGAGAGGGAGGGACAGAGGGAGGGGTTGAAAATGAGCTTATGTGCAAGAGTAAGTTGAGTGTAGGTGAGATGATTGGATAGTTCTAGCCATTTTAGTTTGTGGAGAGAAGAACAGTGTTGGGTGGAGGACTTATGGCTGGTAGCGAACTTGGCAATTTTGTTGTAGCAAGAGGAAAGTTGTGTTTTAAGGGACGATTGCAGATTAGTTAGGAGTGGGGCTCCATAGAGAAGGGAGGGGATAAGAAATGAGGTAGAGAGAGAGAGTGATTTTAGTGGAGGGTGTGAGATAACGATTTTGTCGGTAGAGCATGCCTAGTTTTTGATGGGTTTTTTGATATTTAGTTGAAGGTGGGAACTGAATTTAAGCTGTCAATTTGGACCCCTAGTAATTTGGCCTCTGACACCAATTCCAGAGATGTGTTGTTATGGCTAGTGATAAAGAATGTGTTTATATTGAAAGAGGTGACTTTAGAGGGAGTAAATACTATTAATTTGGTTTTAGAGGCATTAAGTGCTAGGTGATTTTTTTTCATCCATTGTTCAGTGGTAGAAAATGCATCTTGTGTAAGCTTTAGGAGCGTAGGGATGGATGTGGCAGAACAGATAATAGTTGAATCATCTGCGTATTGGATGATATTTGAGAAAGGGATAGAATTGCAGAAGTCATTTATAAATATATTAAAGAGGAGGGGACCCAGTATGGAACCTTGGGGAACTCCAATTGGGGTATTAAGGAATGAGGAGGTGGCCTTTTTCCATTTTACTGCTTGATATCTATTGGATAAATAGCTGGAGAACCAGTTCAGAGAGGAAGGTGATAGTTTAAGCTTAGAGAGTTTAGTTAGAAGTAGGTTGTGAGAGATAGTGTCAAAGGCCTTAGAGAGGTCAAGTAGGAGGGTAGAAACAATGTGACCGGAGTCCCGGGCTTTATTTACAGTTTCCAGGAAGGAGAGGAGGGCTGTCATAGTGTTGTGAATGGGTCTAAATCCATGTTGTGTGGGAGTTAGTAGGTAATTGTTTAAGAGATATGGAAGGAGTTGTAGAGGGATACACTTTTCTAGGAGTTTAGAGATGGGAGACAGGATAGCGATGGGACGGAAATTAGTAATATTGTTATTATTGCCACCTTTATGTAAAGGTATGATAAAAGCCTTTTTCCAAATTTGGGGTACTATGCTTTCTTGGATAGAGCGGTTGATTAGAATGCTGATGGGGAAGGCAATGGCTTCGGCAGCTATGCTAAGAAAGTATGAAGGAATGTTATCTGGAGCATTAGAGCATGGCTTCAGTTTCTGAAGGAGTTTTTTATGGTAGATGTGGGTATAGGTTTTAATGAGAAAGGTGGGGAATGGGAGGAGGGGTATTTGAGGGTGGTGATGATGGAAAAGAAATGAAAGGAGAAACAGAAGTGGAGGGTAGAGTGTTAATAGAGGAGGATGGGGGTGAATTGGAGGGTGTGGTGATGTTAGAGAATGAAGAGGTTAGTTTGGAAATAGAATCAATGAAAAAAAGAGTTAAACTGTGTGGCCAAATCTATGTCAGAAGCATTGGGGTCTGGGCTGGGGTTAAGAGCTAAACTGTGTGGCCAAATGTATGTCAGGAGCATTGGGGTCTTGGCTGGGGTTGTCTGTTTTGCTGGGCTTAAGGAGGGAGGAGATTCCTTTCCAGAACTTCTAAGGGTTTGTTTTATTGTTGTTTTGGAGTATGGAGAAGTAATTTTGTCATTCAGTGATGATGAGCTTTTATACTTTATTTCTAAGTGTTTTGTATTCATTATGGATGGGGGGGGGTCCTATTTTTCTGGTAATGTGCCCAAACTTCATCTCTGTTTCGCATGGTTGCTAGTGTGTTTTTGGTTAGCCAAGGGGCAGTTTTGATTTTTATTCTTTTGTCCTTAAGGGAGCATGGTAGTCTATGAGGTTTAAGAAGGTTGAGCTGAAGTGGGCAACAGCATTATCTAGAGGTAGAGTTTTTAGAATGTTCAAATTTATTGCTTTAAGAGAGCTAGAAAAGGTAATTGGGTTCAAGTTTTTTTGGTTGCGAGTAGTAATATAATTATGTGTACAGTGTAAGGGTGAAGGGAGTCGATGTGTGAAGGTGGGTAAGTGATCACTAAGGGGATCGGGAAGTGTACGACTGTCAGAGAAATAATGGGGATGAGAGACTAAAACCCAGTCTAGAATACTACCACTAGAGAGTTTTTTTGAGGGGCGGGTTATGGAGTTGATTAGCTGTGAAAAATTATAGAGGTTGATGTTAAGTGGGTTTGTGGGAGACTGAATGGAGGACCAATTGATATTCATGTCTCCCAAGATTATTGTTTCATTGCTAATGTTGGTGGAGAGCCAGGAGAGGATGTCCTCGAGTGTAGAAATATTGTCACCAGGGGGGATGTAGAGGGAGGCTATACATATGTGCTTGTGTTTGTTAACTTGAAGTAGTGCTAGGAGTAATTTGGCATTATTGAAGTGGGGAGTAGGTTTGTTATAAGCAGTAACTGACAAGGAGGACGAGTATAGGAGAGCTACTCCTCCCCCTTTTTGTGGGATCTATCTTTTCTAATGATGGAATAGTTGGGTGGTGTTATTTCAGAGTCTTTTATATGGGGTTTTAACTAAGTTTCAGAGATGGATAGGATGTCAGGTTTATTATGTATATGCCAGGCATGGAGGTTTGGGATTTTGTTAACTATACTTTGGGAGTTTAAAGAGGTGAGTAGTATGGACTTGTCTATAGTGGATGAGGTGGGGGGGGGGGCAGGGTTAGGATGAATATCTCCAGATAGTAGAATGGTAATTAGATATAGGATTAGGTTAGAGAGGTAATTGGACTGCTTAGAATATAGGTTGGGCTTAATTATGATTGTGAAGGATTCGGTAGTTACTAAGGGGGTAGAATGTTTATGAGTGGTAATAAGTTTATATGGAAAGAGTAGATGTTTTTTATAGGATATAGGTGGGGAGATATTGGGGTGTGTGAGTATAAGAATGGTGAGGTAAGATGGTTGGTTACATGGAAGGATTGTGAGTGGTTACTATTAATGGGCTGGGTGAGGTAGTAAATATAGGATATGTTGAGGAGAAGTAGTAGTAAAATGGAGAAGGATGAGGGTTTTGAAAGCATGGTGAAATAGGGCTGTTAAGAGTTGGTATGTTGTTGCTGAGTAATCTATAGGTGCAAGAGGGTTGTATGTACAGAGGAGCAGGTAAGACTCCAATATTAGTGAGGGAGTGGAGAGTTGAGTGATGGCTGATATGGGTGGGATTAGGGCGTGGGTGTTGACAGAGTAATGGAGACTAACTGGCCAGGTAGGGTAGTGGGTGTGGTTATGAAGGAATAAATGTAGAGGTGCTGCGGGTGGGATATGGGGACAGGGTAGGGGAGCGGAGTGAGCCCGCAGGGCGAACGGAGCGGGTAGAGCCAAGAAGAACGAGAACCTATCAGTGGAGTGTTGATTGCAGAAGGTAAGTACAGGGAACAGATATTTAGTAGGATAGAGTGGACTACGATGTTTAGGAAAGAGAGAAAAAATAGAGAAGTTAGAACTATACAGAATACAAGAAAGTAAAGTGAAGATATGGGAAGACAAAAATAGTGGGGAAAGGTTGCCATCTAGTGGACAAATGCTAAAGTGCACCTGTGGCACCACCAGGGCAAATCCCTGGACTGGATTGTATTGAGGAGATAAGGGGGCTAGTGTAAATCAGGGAGCTAGAAGAGGGGCAAGTATGGGAGATACAGAATTAAGAAGGGTTTGGCTGCTGGCTTTCCTGGCAAGGGAGCGTACTGAAACACCTAGCAGGGCTTTAGACAAATATAGCAGTACAAAGGTTTAGCAGCAGTTGCACATACTTCCTTAGTTCCTTCAGTAGTTATGCATCTAGGAGAAGCTTGGTTCTATTCCCATAAAGGGGATGAGGCAGCAGAGCTTGTTTTATTTTATGTCTAAGCATTCAGCCAGGCATAGTCACAGAGGGTAATGCAGTGCAAAAAAGCTGGAGAACAGGAGAGAATGTTGAGAGAGAAATTGTACTTTAGTAAGCAATACAGAAATACATTGGCTCCCAGGAACAGTAACATACAGGTATCAAACATGAGTTAAAAAAAATCAACAAATGTTCAGAGCAGCAATAAGTTTGAGATTTAAAACCCTTTGGCTAATATGTTGTTTCATTTAAGTTGGCAATACTGAAATTACAACAGTAAACACGGAAAAACCAGCATGTGGGATTGCACTGTAACAATGTCTGCTTCTACTCGCATATCTAAGAGTATGCTAACGTAGAGAAGGTATTACACCCACTAAATGGACTAATATTTTAGGCAAATGTGTTATGAATAGCTCACTAATATGCTTATGCAATTTAAATCCCATCCAGAGTTAATCTTTTGTTGGGACCCTCAGTTGCGACCATTTGCAGAGCGGAAAACACTCAGAGTGTTTAAATCTGTATTTAGATAGACCACTACACTAACACTGATACATTTGTCATAGTTAGGAAAGGTTAAGGGTCTTTAAGGGAGCTATAGAAGAATCAGGAGCAGCTAGCACATAATATGCAGTAAAATATTAAAAAAATCAATCAATACTGCAAAATAGGCACTACGAAATAGGCTAGGTGATGTTTCAATACAATTTACCTTGTAACGGCATCTAGTTAAGCACTTTGAGCAGGATAGTAATTAAACATTACCTTGTAGTACATGTGCACAGGTTGGCGTTTTCAAAATACATTTGACCAGCACACTCAACGAACTACAGTTAGTTGGCTTTAACAATGTACATTAAACCAGCATTTCACTTTCTGTTGTTATCACCCTTTTGTGTTAAAGTAAATGCAATACAGGTTTGCAATTAGTTAGCGTTTTCGATGTACATTTAACTCTGATACATACATGGACACACGACAGTGTAAAGACATTGCTGTTTTCACCCTTTTGTGTTAAAGTAAATGCAATACAGGTTTGCAATTAGTTAGCGTTTTTGATGTACATTTAACCAGGACAATTCTGATACATGGGACAACATTCAGTGTAAAGACATTGCTGTTTTCACCCTTTTCCTTTAAAATAATGCGATACAGGTATACTTTAGTACGCAATAAAGATTCAACTTACTGTAGGTGCAGATGCTAAAGCCAAGGACACACAGCAGCCGAGAACGAACTTAGTTTAAAGATGGCGCCCTAGGGCTGGGAGGTTTTATAAATTCAAGGAGGATGTTCAAGTAGAAGAGGGAGGAGCGGGGATAGGTGTTAGCAGGTGCAGACCGGAAGAACTGCAACTCTGCAGCAAGGTAGAGAGCTGACATACACGTACTGTCTATGTAGATAGGTAGGTTTGGAAATGAGAGATTCAGTGAGTAAGGCTGGGGTAGTGGAGGACAGGGATATCACGGGCTGATTGAAAAATAGATAAAAGGGAGAGAGAGCGACAGAGAAGAGCAATGCAGCATGATATGATAGCAGGATTAAGAGCCAAGGAAGGCAGGATAAGAACGAGAACCTATCAGTGGAGTGTTGATTGCAGAAGGTAAGTACAGGGAACAGGGATTTAGTAGGATAGAGTGGACTATGATGTTTAAGAAAAAGAGAGAAAAAATAGAGAAGTTACAACTATACAGAATACAAGGAAGTAAAGTGAAGATATGGGAAGTCAAAAATAGTGGGGAGCGGGTGCCATCTAGTGGACAAATGCTAAAGTGCACCTGTGGCTCCACCAGGGCAAATCCCTGGACTGGACTGTATTGAGGAGAGAAGGGGGCTGGTGTAAATCAGGGAGTTAGAAGAGGGGCAAGTATGGGAGATACAGAATTAAGAAGGGCTTGGCTGCTGGCTTTCCTGGCAAGGGAGCGTACTGAAACACCTAGCAGGGCTTTAGACAAATATAGTAGTACAAAGTTTAGCAGCAGTTGCACATACTTCCTTAGTTCCTTCAGTAGTTATGCATCTAGGAGAAGCTTGGTTCTATTCCCATAAAGGGGATGAGGCAGCAGAGCTTGTTTTACTTTATTTTAAGTGGGATAAAATGGGACTGCCTTTATGGAAAATTAAGAAAGCTTCTCTGTAAATGAAGGCCTGCAGTTTTGATAATCTCTTGGCAGATGTGACAGCCAGCAACAATGCAGTTTCCAAATTAGACAGTTGGGGGACTGAGGTTCTAACAATGACAGAGCCAGTATTTCCAGGGCATAATTTAAGACCCAAGGAGCAACCATTCTCTTCCTATATGGTCTGAAATGCAAAACTCATTTGAGAAAATGTTTGACTGCAGTTATACCAAGTTAGCAAAATGAGACAAATGAAATATGCACCTCTACAAAGGCACAGGTTGGGCCTGAACTGGACGGCTCACTCAAGCATTGCAGAACTGGGGGCATTAATGCTGTGCTAGGATACTGATTTGTTATACAGAAAAACTTTCCCATTTGAATAATCATGATTTTCATTGTGGCAGGCTTCCTAGACTTTTTAAGTACAGTTAGTGCTTCATCACCAAACTGGTGGCTAGGTCTGGAGCATCTGTGGTTAGGTAAGATTTGATTGGGGGGCTCCTGGAAGACAGGCACCATTGGCTTTGTCTGACCTGACAAGACCAACATTCTAACTCCATGGAAATACAAGATCTTATAGTAATCATCAAAGGAAAGACAGTACTGGTTCCAAGTGGAACTCAAGTACCACTGAAAATTTTCTCATGTGAATTCTACTCCTTGAAACCATTACAGTAGAAACCATGCTACTTAGTGCCCTGAGGCATTCCCTGGCTGAGGAACTTGTCTCCCATGTCATCCTCTGGAAGTAGCATGCAAGACATTTCACTTTCTGTTATGGGAGATAGGTCTTCTGGCTGTAGGAGTCCAGAGGTGACCTGAACAATACTACTTTGGAGGAATAAGAGTTGATTTGCAAATACTAAAGGAAAATTTAAGGTTCTAGAAAGGAACATTTAAGGTTCTAGAAGCAGTCCATGCTGCACTGTAGAACCCTCCCTGCTTCCTCCTGGGATAGTGCTTGGATAAGACAGTTGTGCGGATATGCATATGTGTGAATGTTCTTTCTTCCTGCAATATGTAGTTACTGGGGCCAAATATCTAGTGAAAACCCAAAATGTAGTTAGTAGCTAATCCAAAGGCAAAGCTGTAAACTGACTCAAATAAGAGTAATCACTTGTGTTTCTTGTGGACAGGTATGTGCGGGTAGGCATCCTTGAAGTCTATGTTGATCACCAATGTCTGACAGAAAAGTAGCATAAGAAGGGCATTCAATGTCTGTATTTTGAATTCCAGGGTCGTGAGGTCCCGAATGGACTTCCAGAAAACATCTTTCTTGGGTACTAGCAACCATCTTAATGTCTTGCTTTGGTCCTACCTCAGTAAACCTTCTGTTTACCCAAGTAGCAGGAGTTTCTACAGTAAAGGTAGGATCAGATTCAACAATTCTTTTGGCATGGGTGGAATACCTGACATCTTTGGCTGTCTTATAAACTCGAAGTTATAACACTAGGCAGATTATTTGCAATAACCATTTGTCTGTGATATTATCTCAGTTTCCTACACAATGTAGCATTCTTTCTGCTGTCTGTAACTGTGGAAGGTATAGGGTAAGACTAGGGTCAGGGGTGCTGAGCCTTGTGTCTCCTGGCTTCCTGTCTGGTCGCACAGTCATTTGTTTCATTTACTGCCTCTTATTAACTTTCACTTCTTTGCCTTTTGCTGGCCTGCAATAGCAGGGTTTAGTCCTCTTAACTAGTGCTTGTATCCTGGAAGTCTGAACTTTGGGAAGGGAATCTCGGACTTCCACTCCACAGCTTGGGATGAGACCACCCAACCCTTACAAAATCACAAACCAGGCTTCAGTTACAGATGTTCACAAAAGGGAATCTGAAGTGAAAGCTACAGAAGCTCCTTTACTCATTGGGATGTACCTGTATCTGTTGGCATGGTAATATCCAAAGGGGCATCACCAGAGGCCTCACTAGTTTGAAATATGTGGTCTGAAGGCTGCAAATGTGCCTCATTGGGGCTGACATCCTTGAGCCAAGACAGGACACTGGATGCTGAAGTGGTGCCATGCAAGTCCCTATCTGCCTTCTTAATATGCTTTTTCCTCTGGGAGACATCAGAGGCCAAGGATGACCAGGAAGTCATCATACCAGAACGGGTGTATTTCTCAAACCTCTTCAGGTCTAAGCAGTTTTACAGAGAACAATGTCTACTTCTAACAGTTTTAACAGTAAATCCATGGCAAACACTACACCCTCAGCATCATGATCTGGGCATAAACAAAACAAAGAGCAGTTATGGAAATCTTTTTATTGAACTTATCTGTCTCCACAGCATCTGCCTTTCTTATGACAGGAATGCCCTATAATACTACCATTCATATGATTAAGCTAGACAATCCAAAGTTGCCAACATCAATAAGCAAAAAAAACAAGAAACTTTCCCAATGGGTACTTTTTTGTACTGAACTCGGGAGCAGACTAAGCAATGCCACAATATGAATGCAATAGTGGTGCATATTGCTGTAAACTGAAACAAGAAAAATTGATCTAAATGAAGAATATCAGTAGTTTTACCCATTGCAAAGACATAAAAAATGCTGAAGACATAAATTACTGGCTTATAAGCAGAAGCATGTACTGAACTTGTTGAATTCCACCCAAAGTCTAACAGACTGGACTTTAATAATAAAGGGGGGGGGGGGTTGTCAACAGCAATGCTACACAGTAGAACAATTTATTGAAACCACTCCCTATGTAGCATACAACTTTTTTTTTGAAGGGGACTTTACTCTTCTGCCGATCCCCGGTGCATACATTAAACTCTTGAAGGGTCACATCAATTTATAGAAAGGGAGACATTTTTAAGAGTTTTCCTACCTAATGAAAAAAGAAGTTATGTCATACCATAACGTTCCATCTATGTTGTCGATCTTCACTTATCCTTGACTGTGGGTTTGGTTCCAAGCCTCGGAACCGACTCAGCCGTTTATTTCAGCTCGTGTCTTCCAAACTCTCGAGCTAGGCACTACCCATGATGCTCCTCTGTAAATTATCTCAGACCGAGTTTGCCAAAAACAGTGACAGACAGATAATGTAATAAAAGAGATACCAAATCTGATTCCATATAATGAAGACAATCTTTTGGGACATTCGGTCCGCTAAGAGTCTCAGGTAGGGGGAAGGTGGAGGGAATGTCAAGAATTAGTGAAGATCGACAACACAGATAGCACATTATGGTAAGACATAACTTCTTTATCTGATGTTATCAATCTTCACGTAATCCTTGACTGTGGGACAAAATCCTTAGCTACTTGAATCTTGGGAGGTCTCATGAAAGGATATTTCAGAGGACCATTGAACTAAAGGATGCACATCCACTAGAGACCTGGTCCAATTTGTAATGAGCGATACAGGTATGAGCAGATGCCCATGTGGCTACAGCACAAATGTCATCTAAAGAAGCTCCGCATGAAAAACTGCGGAAGCAGCTACAGCTCTCGTCGAATTAAGTTTTACAAAGTGCGGACTGAAGTCCCTTTGAAGTATAAACAAAAGTAATGTAATTTCTAGCCATTTAGCTAATGTAACCTTAGAAACTGGGTTACCTGGCGAAAGTGAAGAAAAGGCAACAAACAAATGGTCAGATTTCTTGATATCTTTTGTTCTGTGAAGGTACAAACATAACTGTTTATGGACATCTATTAAGTGCAGGCAGTATTCTCCCCTACTGCAGAAATTAGGAAAAAAAACCTGGTAGGTGTAAGGTTTGATTGATAATGGATTCTGAAACAACCTTCAGTAAAAAGGAAGGATTAGTTCTGAGTAAAACCCTGTCTTTGTGAAATATTAGATAAGGGGGTTTTGCAAGACAAGGCTTGAATTTCTGATACTCTTTTGGCCAAAGTAATCGCTATTAGAAATACTGTTTTCCAGGTCAAAATTTTAATTCACAGGTTGCCGATGGTTCAAAGGGAGGTAATGTGAGGCATTGAAGGACCAAGGGTAAATCCCATGGGGAGCTGGATTCTTTAAAGGGTGGCCTTAGAATGACTGTTCCTTTTAAAAAGGCCTTACACAGTTTATGGGACATGAGAGTAGACCTATCAAAACCAGTATGAAAGTTGGATATCGCAGCCAGCTGTACTCTAATAGTGGAAGCTGAAGGGCCAGACTGATAAAGCCCAAAGATTCTAGAACCATATCCACAGGATATGCATATGGGTCAAACTCCTTGTCAAGAGCCCATCTAGCAAATTTTTCCCATTTACTATTGTACAATTTTCTAGTTGAAGGCTTGTGATGAGGGGTTGGGAGGGTGGCCTAATGGTTAAGGTGTTTGCCTTACAAACACCAGGTGCATGGTTTGAGTCTCACAAGGGATAATTGGCTAAGCTTAAAATGTCTCACAAGGGCAGTTAGCTTAGTACTAATCTATGAATCTATAATGATTTATCAGACTGGTGATGTAAGATAAGAAAGCCTGGTAATCATGAGAACTGGAGAAGCCACGCAGTGAGTTTGAGATACCGGAGATTCGGATGAACCATTCCTTCTGAGTGAGATAGTAGATTTGGAGCAGGGTCCAGAATCCAAGGTTTCCGAAGTAGATGAGACCAAAGGAAGGGAAATCACACCTGTTGAGGTCAAAATGGGGCAATGAGGATTATTACATTCTTCGACCTCTTGGCTTTCTATAGAAGCTGAGATATCAGAGGAGTCGGAGGAAAGACAGAAGACCGGGGGGGCCAATCATGGAGAAGAGTGTCTCTGGGTGACTCCCCCGGAGAGGGGATTAGGGCAAAGTAGCTGCTGCACTTCTTGTTCAGGGGGGACGCAAACAGGTTGCAGCAAGGTTGGCCCCAGTGCTAGAATTTTTTTTCCACCACTGACAGACCGAGAGACCACTCATGAGACATCAGGATAGATCTGCTCAGTTTGTCCGCTATCAAGTTGGAGCTCCCCAAATGTGTGTTGCTGTTAGAAAGTGGTTGGAAGAAATTGTCCACTGCTAAACTCTGAAGGATTCTTGACAAAGCAGATAAGATTCTGTTCCCCTTGTTTGTTGATGTACCAGACTACCAACATGCTGTCCGTCTGAATTGCCACTGTTCCCAAGGGGAGGGCATGTTGAAATGCTTGCAACACTAACAGCACTGCCCTCATCTCTAGAACACTGATGTGCAAACTGGCCACCTTGTACCTTGGACTATCCTTCCACGATAATACCCATCCCAATCTGGAAAGCATCTGTGGTCACTACGGCTTGGGGTTGTGGAAAGAGAAATGAACGACCTGAAAGGATCTCATTGGACTGAATCCATCACAACAGGTCTTGTATGCAATGACTGGTGATCAGGATGTGGTGGGACACAGGTTGATTTGTTAATAACCGTTGAGAGGCTAGAAGCCACAGAAGAATCCACATGTGATACCAGGATAAGGGAACCAAGGTAATAGAGGCTGCCATGGACCCTAGAGCTTGCAGAATGAGCTTCACTGAAACACTTCAGCTCTGGATAATGTGATTTACATGTGTTCTGATTTTCTGGAGTCTTTCTAATGAGAGGGAAGCTACTCCTGTTATTGTGCTCAATCTGGCTTCGATAAATTCCAATTGTTAAATGGGTTCTAGATGTGACTTTTCGTAATTTACTGTAAAGCCTAAGGTAGGACAAAGATGAAGGGTGTAATCTTTTGTCCTTATGAGTTGATGCCTGGTGGTAGCAGTGAGGAGCCAGTCGTTGAGATAAGGAAAAACTCGATACCCTAGCAGTCTGAAATGAGTTGCTACTACTGTCATGCATTTGGTAAACACCCTGGGGGCTGTGGTGAGACAGAAGGGCAATGCTCTAAGCTAATAATGACTGTCTCCCAGATGGAAGCACAGGAACCTTCTGGAGCGTTTGTCCATTTTTATGTGGTAATACGCATCCTGAAAGTCTATTGAGCACATCTAATCGTCTTTTTCCAAGAACGGAACTACTGACTGAACAGACACCATCCAGAACTTTGTTGAACCAAATTGTTAAACTTGCTGAGATCCAAGATGGGTCTCCAGTCCCCTGTCTTTTTGGGCACTAAAAAGAATCTTGAGTAAAATCCGGATCCTTTCTGGTCTGGGGGGACTTCTTGGACGACTCTTCTGTCAAGTAGTTTTTCGATTTCTGAAATGGCTGCCTCTCTGTGATTGGTGGAACAGCTGGGAGTCTTTTTAGTATTTTCGGATTAGTTATAAGAGAAATGATATAACCCCTGGAAATGATCTCCTGCACCCATTTGTCTGAAGTCATTTGTAGCCAGGCAGACTGGTCCAGGGATAAGCCCCCCCCGACTACCTCCAGAGGAAAGGAATTGGGCCTCCGTTCATGAGCGCTGGTACAAGTTACCAGAGAAGGAATCCCTGGACACCTGGTCGCCGTTACCTGTCGCTCTGCCCCAGGAGAAGTCTATGCCGTGTGGGTCCTGGAAAGGCCCCTGGGACTTTTTGAACCATAACCACCCACTCTCTGGTTCCTAGAGTAGGGCCGTTGAGGAGTGGAGAAGTGTACGCCCATGGCAGAAAGAGTCTTCTTATCTTTCTCACATCTGTCTAGTGTGTCCTTCACTTTAGGTCTGAACAGGGATGATCTGTCAAACAAAGCAGTGACGAACGAAGATTTAAATGGCTCTGCAAAGTCACACAAGCGCATCCAGGGATGTCTCCTGATGGCTAAGTCTGAACCTGCTGCACTTGTCATCCCTTTAGCTGCATGAGCGATAAGCCTCATGGACGAGTTGGATATCGATGTAAGGGTGACGAGCTGACAGACAACTTTATCTGGAACCCCTTCAGCTAGTGCTCCTGCGAGAGTATCTGAAAGTTCTTTGATTAGAATTCAAAGACCTGAGAGGAAGGGTCAATGAAGCGGAAATGTGCTTCCCAAATCTTTCCATCGTCTTAGACTCACTGTTAGGAGGATGGATAGTAGGACTCTCTTCCACAAGTTCCTTCTTTGTGGCTGCTGCTATCACCATGGCATCAGCTGGGATACCCTTGGGCCAATGCTGTTCATCCTTATGAGCAGATAAAATTCTGTCAAGTCTCTTGGGGAGCAGTTCAATGGAATCTGGAATCTTCCAGGCTTGCTGAGTGATAAATTTAATAAGGTCGTCAGCGGATGGAGAGATCCAAGAAGTAGAGGGCTGGGCATGAAAAATCTCCAGGTAAACCGATTCCTTTGAGGAAGGCTGAAGGGAGGTCCAGCTACCTCTCTGTTTTAAGATTTCAAGGATGTCTCGGAAGGAATCATCATCAGGGGATGACTTAGGGGAACTTTCCCTTTCATCGAAATCAGTGTCCTCAGTGAAAGACTCTTCAGGGGAGTCTAAGTACTTCCTCTTGCACTTTTTCTTTGAAGGTACTTCCTCGGTGGGATGGTCCAGGGAAGTATCCTCAGAAGAAACCACCAAAGTGGTCATTCATGAGGCTTTGGTGACCTTGTCCCAGGGATGAGACTGGAGGGAGCTCCAGTTGAGGGGATAGGGATGATGTTTGGCCAGACAGGGGTGGCAAGGACTGCGTGTCCACAATGGACAAGGTCTTCTCCATGATCCAGAAAGGTGCCCCCCCACAGAGGGACGGGAGTCTGGAGCTAAAATCGACTCCTTCAGAACCTTGGTTCCACCCTGCACTGAGGCCGCCTCAAAAGCAGAAGCCTGGGTCGAACTTACACATGCTAAGGCAGAGAGGCATGGACAGCTCTGAAATAATTAACGCAGAGCCCTGCCCCTCGAAACTAGCAATGAAGCCTCGACCCCGGAGGTCTCCGGTTCCGATAAACTGGAAGAACTCAAGGCGATCCTCAGTTCCAGAGAAGAAGTTCTAGTTGGTGCAGAGGCAGTTGGAGCCAGGAGGGTCAGTGCCAGAGGCTCCAAAGGCTCAATAGGAGTTGGAGGAGGAAACTGTGTCGATGCTGATGAAGAAGTGGTTTGGTGCCAAGTTGGCTTGGAACCGAAGGCAGATGCAATCCCCTCGCCGTCAAGAATTGCTCGACCAGTCTCATAATGTCTAGTCCCGAAAGACAGTTAGTGGATCGAACAGACGAAACAGATGGAAATCTGGGAGGCCTCGGTTCCAAGAATGGACTGGGTGGCTTATCAGCAAATCAGCAAAGGGATCCACCGAGGCTGAGTAAGAGGTCTTTGGTAAGGTTTGAAATGAAAACTGCTTTGGTACCAATACCGTTTCAGATATCTGTACTGAGGTTTTAAATGTAGTGGAATCATCTGTGCCTGTCGGTGCAGGAGAAACTGTTGATACCGAAGGCTGTTTTGTCAGTTTTGTTGGCGGTTCCGAGGAGCTGCTTGGAGCCGACTGTTGTCTCTTTTTGGATTTGGAAGAGGAGGAGGACGATGAGGATGAACTGGCTTTAGTTCTGGAAGCAGAAATTGCTTTCTCAAATTCTCCTTTCAGAAGAACTTTCAATATTAATTTGTTTTTACGCTCAGTTAAAGTCCTGGGGAGAATCTGTGGTAAATTGCACAGTCTTCCTGGAGGTGGACTGCACCAAGACAGTACACTCAAAAAACATAAAAACATGCCCATCTGAAATGGGCATTTTTCGATCACATTTTCGGCACCTCTTAAAACCTGACCTGAGGTGCCCTTCGAAACTTTATCAGCCATGTTAGGTAATAAGGGGCCTAGCACTCAAGTGGTGCACACACACCACACACAGACACAGAGAAAGAAGAGGAAGGAACTTTTTTTTTTTAGAAGAAGGGACAGAATGGAAAATTATCAACTCTGGTAATTAAGAAAATACAGATGAATGGTAACTAAAGAGGGAAAGAAAAGTACCAACAATGGTACTTGACGGGACTACCAAACAATAGAAAGAAAACGAAAAGGGAAAGGGAACTCACTCACACACAAAACGGTAGATAGAGGAGAGGTTAGTAAATAGAAGTAGAGATAGATAGAAAAATAGACTAAGAAAGGAGATTAATAGAGAGAAAAAAATTAAAAAATATAGCCCAAGCTTGAGAGATAGGATCAGACGTGTCTGACACTACAAAGGCGGCAAACGAGATCTAAGGTAATTTACAGAGGAGCATCACGGGTAGTGTAGTGCCTAGCTTGAGAGTTTGGAGGTGCGAGCTGAAATAAATGGCCAAGTTGATTCGAGGTTCTTAACCGAGCCCACAGTCAAAGATTATGTGAAAACTGACAGCATTAGATTTGCTGTTGAGATAAAGGACTGTCCTGACAAATGCATATCAAATGAAAAATTAGACATACCACTGAAAAGTTACATCTTCTGTTCACTGTTCATTTTGTAAAGACACTATGATAACAGGTGGTCAAAACAAACCTATGTACAGAGAAGAGAAACAGCGAAAGACAAACACTCTTTATACAAACTGTGCAACCTCTTTAAAAGACGTATTTATGCAACAGACTTCACTACAGTTAAATAAGCTCAATAAAGTTGATATTTTCACATGCACTATTAAACAACATCCCAGGAAATTAATCACTCAAACTTAAAAAAAAAAATGCATTTATGCAAATAAAAGAAACATTTTGAGATAAGAATAAGAAACAAAGACAAAACTAAAGTTATGCACTGCTACAGAGAAACAAGATCTTGAAAGTTTAATACCCAGTACAAATTCACTTTTTTCATAAAGACAGTTTTGGAAAAAGACCATCTTAATTTTGTGTGGATTTTTTAAAATTCGTATACAATGACTATAACATTTCAAAGTGTATGTATGTCACACCCTAATGGGAAAAAAAGCATTCAGATATAGCATGTATCAGTCAGCTGGTTCAATTTAGTATCAAGTAATTTCAATTCATTTACACTTTAGTTTCCAGTGCCTAATAGAACATTTTCTAAGTGAAGATACTGTACAGAACATGTCACTAGTGTTTGCCATTCCAGCTATGCCATCATAAAACCTCAATGGGAGTACTGGAGACTCAAGGTAAAATAAAAGCTGGCACAGCAAAACTTGTATTACATGATGCATATCCTTCAACAGACAAAGCTGCATTTACTTATTTATTTGATTGTTTGCTTATTTATTAACTAAGTGAGCTGGCCATAAAATACTTTCCCCTAAATTTATATTGGAAACCTCTGCTAAGTACTCTGGCCAACTCAATGATCAGACTAAGTATGATACTGCACATTATGTGTTACCCACCCTCCCTGTAATTAACAGTACTCCCACTCAGTATGACAACAAGCTTGTACATGATGTGGATAGCCTTGCACTCAAACAGATGTACATGAAAGACATAGCCTGTATTTAACCTAAGTTGCCTATTTTCTCTGCCTTGTACTGCTGTATGTTAATGGTCATGAAAGGGTCTGTCCCTTGCCCAAAGCAGACCCCTTTCCACCTCACTCACTTGTAATAAGTTGGGTCAATGCTTCGGCCTCTACCATTTTCCTTTCTTTAAATGTTATATTCCCAGAAGCAGTTTTAACACATTAAAACCACTCTGATATAAACTCCTGTTCCTCCTCTCTCTTTTACTGCAATGTCTCTTACAGAGTTGCAGATAGGTAACCCCTCTTCTTCCCTGCTGTCATGACAAAATACTAATGCATTCAACCCACCTATGTCTTGGTGTAATTTGCAAGTGCTAATGTCTGGGATAACCCCAACATCATATGTTGAACACACAGTTTAGATAAATAATAAGGTCCAAGTCTAGGAATGCTCTTGCTCTCAGTCTTAAGGATTAAACTGGAAAGCTGCTACTGCTTAAGGAAAGACACAGAACGGGTGCATGATGTCAAAACATCCAATGAATCAAAAAAAAAACAACTCAAGCCCAACAATCACAAAAATGAAATTAAAAACAGAAAAAGCCATGAAGGCTCACACTGCCACATGGCCCTGAACGCCCAAGTGTATCAACTTTGGAGGCTACCACAGGTGAAAGAAAGTAAATGTTCAACCCCTGAAAACCTATATTATAAAACTGCAATTTCTTCATCACAGACAGCATTTTTCAACATTGTGGGTGTGACACCTGTACCTCCTACACACATTTTCATCCAGTACATATACTACCTCTCCTTTCCCAGAGTCCAGGTGCATGTATAACAGGCCCTCAACCCATCCCTGACACAACTGCATTTTCAATTAACTGCCTGTCTCTCAGGTACGACCCCCACGCTATCCATTACCTTGGGTGCATTTACTAAACTGCTTGCGTCTATGGTTTACCCATCCCTATTACTCAAGACCCCTGTGAATGTTCAATTAAGTAATTATGTCAAGGGCAGATCTAACTCCTCTTTCTCATAATCACCAATACATTTTTATCAAGGGTAGACACCCCATCCCAGCTTCTAAATATATGTTCAATAAACTGCTTGCAACCAAGTAAGCACTCCCCCAACGCTGTCCTAATGTCATTTTTAAATGTTTATGCATACTACTTCCTAAATCCAGGCTTTCCACAGACTTAATGCCTTGCTCTTTTAGGACTACTCTGAATCATTCTGTTCATATTACTGATTTCAATATGAATATAAATATGATTACAGCATTCTGCAGGATCTCAGATGCACAGTAAATGTAGCAAACTCAAGTAAAAAGCAGTAGAAGAATGGTAAAATGGAGCAGCATTGAAAAGGTAAAACAAAAGAAGCACAGAGGTGCACCACTCCACTCCACCTTGTGTATGTATTTATTTATTTAGGGAGAAAGATTATTTGAATTTGATAGCATGTCTATAAGTGAATACATTTTTATGAAGACAATATGGAAAATGCACACCTTTGAATGTTTATTTTTGGAATACACACACACGTATACACACACACACACACACAAAGCCTAAAGCATCACTCTTGACAAACTGCAGAAACCAACATAATTTACACAGGAAAGGGGACTGCACTGCTTTGAAGAAATAGCAGTTAAGCTATGTGCTACAATATTATGGTGTACTGCTAGCCCTAATGCTATGCCATTTTTTCAGACTTCACAGTAATCACAATACAGCATAGAGTAATCGTCTCCAGAATTCTGCTATGACATCTTTTTGGTGCAGTGAAGCCTAAGTATCTTACTTCTCAGTGTACTATGCAAAATTTATCAAGGTGTTTGCTTTATGATATGGATACACCCATCCCACTAGAGATTGCACAGAACAGCAAGGCACAAATGACTTACTCATTATGACTGTACCAGGATTACACGGCTGTGAATCCCATCTGACAAGTAAATAATATAGAAATGACTGAATGTCTTTGGCTAACAAATTTTGATATCACTCAAAAACACACACACACATTGAGGAGCATGCAATTCACACGCAGGTATAGCAGCAGAAGTGCTGATTGAGATTTGCAGGGGCTGTGCCAAGGTAATGACAGAAGGCATCAATGTTTGACAGTAGAAGAAATCAATAATATAATGAGCAGCACTGATGCAAAAAATGGTAGGATTGTTTCTGTGAAAATACATAAAAGTAAGTCACTAGCTTCCCACATGCTAGCTAAGGGACAAACAGGAAAATGCACATACAAGCCACTTTTTTGAAAACATGCAACAATCCTGGGACAACATATGGCATAAAATATGTGGTTAACACTCTAATTATTAATTAAAAAACAGCACTTAGCCTTTAATTATAAACGTAGATGTTAAACTGTTATACATTCTTAAAAAGCAGAAGGCATAGAGGCACAATTTTGAATTAGCTCCTTTGTATTCTATTAGAATTAATAAACATTATTCATCAATATTTACACTTGGATCAATACCATCTTTGGATATAAAGTAAACAGACATCTGTAGGGTATACCCAGTGGTCTCAATAATTCTTTAAAAGAAACACTTTGTATGTATTCAACTGCAGTTATAAGTGGATCAGAGACTAAATTGTCAGCAGGTGTTAGTGTGTGCATGCAGTATGGAAGAACAACTGCATCAGGGCTAGCCACCTGAAGGTTTAAATATTGGTTCTAGGTTACTTAGTCACAGTTGATGTGACACCCCAATCTAATGTACAAAATGGGAAAAGTGTGTGTGTGGGGGGGTGATGCGATATAGATCCCAACTAATACAACTCATGCTCATTTCTACATCTATTAAATCAAATATACACACTTGAGGAAGTGCAATTTATGACACTAAGGGTATTTTGTGTGTGTGTGTGTGAATTCAGGCACTAACACATGCAGGCTACAGTTGCATGCAGAAGCAAATCAATGTCAGCCACGCCTTTCTATCTCTACAATGCTTTTCCTTGCAGTTGCAGTCCAAGGGAACAGGATACAAAAAAAAAAAGTATTACTTCTTCCTATTGTGTCAGTATGCAAATCACAGGCAACTGTACAAATGACAGGGTGTGCCCTGGAACTGTGCAACTATACTACAGGTAACTGTTCACAGATGAAAGAATGTGCCCTGATACTGTGCAACAAGTAAGAAAGTGACACATAGCACCAATCACAACAGTTATGTGCTACAGATGGCCCTAATTTCCTCTTCTAGACCCTACAGTACACAGTATGTCAAAATGCTGCCTATTACACTAGAATGTACTGTCACTACACTTGCCCTATCATACTGTCCTGCTCTAACGCCCATGAATGCCCCTTTGCTTACTGTACCCACAAGAAACCAGCCAGTTACAGTACTGATAATCACATCCCTGTTAAGTATCACTGATCACTCATTATCAAGGCTGGCCTGGTTTTGCTGCCCACACATTGTTGGGATGTCAACTTGTATCCAAACAAGAATACAGGCTGGGAACAGTTATCAAGGGTAGACGCCATTTAAGTATAGAACTAATGACCTTACACCATGCAAAAGCCAGAACCTCTGTGTCAAGAATAAACATGTTGGCTCTTTACTACTACCTCTCCTTTGATCTCTGTTCTGCACTGTACAACCACCTTGGCTGTGGGGATGCAACCCTCTCTAATGCCTCTATCCTTCTACCTAAGTTCAAAACAGTCCATTGCTGAAATGCTTTCCAACAACCAACTTGAACAGGACCATCTGCCTAATTTCCATATGAATGCAGCACTACCTTTATACCAAGTCTGAAGTCATGACACCACATAGGTGTTTCTTCTGCCCCCTGGGCTGCATGGCTTTATGACTGTATATGTGTATGTGTATATTTATATATATATATATATATATATATATATATATATATATATATATACATACATACATAAAGCTATACATATATATATATATATATTTTATATATATATATGTATATATACACACACACACATACACACATACATATATATATATATATATATATATATATATATATACACACATATATATATATATATATATAGAGAGAGACACACACACACACACACATATATATATATTCAGGTACATGTACTTGCACTGGAATCCAGTGTGTGTGTGTGTGTGTGTGTGTGTGTGTGTGTGTGTGGTAGGATCCTTGAAAAAAACACCTTCTGTAGGTTCATTCCAAGTATCAACTTCTTTTTTTCCAACAACTGTCCATAAGCAAGCTGTCCACATGTATGAGTGTGGCTGGCAGACCGACATGAATATATTACCTACTGAGTGCCTGTCAGCCACTCTGGAGTGCAAATCCAATAGCTCCTCATACTGCATGAGAAAATGGCACCCGCATTTCCTCGTTCCCTACCCAGCCCTCCTCTGTCTGTTGTGTTGTGCCACTCTGTATGGTCTCAAAGCCAGACAGCGAACACTATGGTGCAAAGAAGAGCTGAAACACAACATACATCACCTATCAGGAACAGTATGGTTCCACAAAGCAAACAACTAACAATGAATAAAAAATATGATGTTTTTAAAGTTAAACATAAGAAAGAATTATACAAAAGGCAATATCCAGCTACTTTTAAACTCTCCTGTTTGTTCTGAGCAGAGTACCATTTCTTTAAGCACAATGAACAATGAATCAGCTGCATGATACATGGCATTACAAGAAGCCTTTTTTTCTTCCTTTTACAAAGTATTCTACATGACAAACAAAATCAGAAACAATATAGCAAGTGACACACTCTGCAACACAGAAAAATTAATAAGTAACAACTAGCACAATAAAAGTTGTTAATGTAATAAATACCTTTTATGTTACTAAACTGAAATCCATAATAATTATAAAAACTTTTAATTATATTTTATACATATAAGTAATTAGTAGAAAGAGGCCTGACTGGGGATGTACAAGTGCTGTCCAATGTGGCTACCATTAGCCAAAGACAATGCTGGTGCTAAAGAGTATGTTGGATAAGAGTATGGTCTTGATGTGCACTGTAGTAAGCTGGAAGCAGTAGAAGAAAGTGCCGCTCCAACAGAAGGCAGGCTATTTGCTGAATTGCTGTGACGAAAACTGTAGTCTGCAAGATAAAAAAAAAATGCTAAAAAAAAGGTCTGAAGACTTCTAAGTTCCAGGCAATGAAGAAACCTGTCATTATGATTCCCTTTCTCAATGACATGCAAATGCTTTCAGAACTGTACTTTTGCTTTTCAAATTTTCATTTTCAAATAAACCTAAATTTATACTTTAACATGCTACAACCAAATAAGGAATTGAATTTTAACATCTACATAAATGTCAAATAAATTACCTGTATATATCATTGCTTTGTAAACACTTGACACTGAAATGCTTGCAAATACATGCCACACACACACACACACATGCACTCATGTATGTACGCGGGCGCGCGTGTGTGATTGGGTCTATGTTGTAAGATCAAAGTGCCGTAATATCAAATGGTAGTACACTGAAGCACAGCACATCGATCCAACTGTGAGTTAGATAGCCAGTAACACAAACAACAGTGTATTTGCAAGCGGGCAAGCCCCCTCCCTTGCATATTATATATACCAACTCTGAAACAACGCAACATTGGGGAAAGGGGCAAACACCCAATCCCAAGAAATACTAGCTTCTTGATGCTAAGCCATTTTGATGTATTGCCATTGGATATTATGGCAATCTGATCTTATGGCAGGGACTTACAAATATCTATCTATCAATATATGTATATGTATATATATATATATATATATATATATATATATATATATATATATATATATATATATATATATATATATATATATATATATATATATATATATATATATATATATATATCACCCTTCTGAAATGCTGGTACTCGAAATGCAAAGTGCAAATAAGCTGGAAAAAAGAAGATTGAAAACAGAGGAGAAGAGCAAATCTAAAAAAAAAATGCCCTTCTCTTTAAAATAAGAAGTTATGTACCTACCATAACGTTCCATGTTAGCTGTCTTCTCTCGCCTTCTTTCTTGCTGGATGGGTTCGGAGCCGATCCTCGGCTCCGACTCGGCACTTGCTAAGCTCGAGAGCTAATTTTACCAGCTCGAGGCAACCCTATATCCCATGATGCAAGGCGTGACTACCCAGATCTCGTTTGGTAGCTATAGAAATATGCCCATTATCTTCTTCCAACAGAAGGAGAAGAAAGTAACCAAATGTGTAAACACAACACAGGGGAACTAGTAAAACTAGTGACCACTCACAACTAGGTACATAGGAAGAATAAACACGTCCCCAGAGAAGAGTACAACTTCAAGGTCTGTCCAGGCTAGGGGAAAGGAGGGAGGGGCGCAAGGAAGGAAGCGAGAGAAGACAACTAACATGGAACGTTATGGTAGGTACATAACTTCTTAATGTTAAGTTGTCAAACTCGCCTTCATTCTTGCTGGATGGGACAGCGTCCCTAGCACCTCTATCCTGGGTGGCTCAATGGAACAGACTCTTGAGAACTGTGGAACCAAACCTAGCTCTGTCTCTGGAGGCCAAGTCCAATTTGTAATGTGAGACAAAGGTATGAGGCGTGGCCCAAGTGGCTGCTGCACAAATGGTGTCAATAGGTAGCCTAGCCTGAAAGGCTGTAGATGTGGCTAGGCCTCTAGTAGAATGTGCCTTAGGTTTAGAGGGCAATTCTTTGCCCCTAAGGAGATAAACATGGGAAATAGTGGAAGAGAGCCATTTCGATAAGGTCACCTTGGAGACCGGGAGACCTTTTCTGTTTTCTGCATAAGAAAGAAAAAGCTGATCAGATTTTCTGAATTGTTTAGTTCTATCCAAGTAGTATCTGAGCTGGCGATGAACATCCAAATAATGCAGTTTCTGTTCCGCTCTGTCCGAATAATTCGGGAAAAATACTGGAAGATCAATAGACTGGTTAAGATTCGTCTGGGAAGCCACCTTGGGCAAAAAGGATGGATTTGTTCTTAGAAATACTCTATCCTTGTGGAAAACCAAGTAGGGAGGTTGAACACAGAGAGCATGAAGTTCAGACACTCTCCTAGCTGAAGTAATAGCCACCAGAAAAATTGTCTTCCAAGAGAGAAATTTTAAAGAGCATGCAGCAGCCGGTTCGAAGGGGGGAAGAATTAGGGATGTCAGCACTAAATTCAGGTCCCATTGCGGAGGAGGATCTTTAATTGGGGGCTTTAGTAGAAAGATACCCCTGAGAAAGGCTTTACAAAGCTTGTGAGACATTATGTTCTGGTCCGCTAAGCCAACATGAAAATTTGAGATTGCTGCCAGCTGGACTTTGACTGTCGAAGAAGAAGAACCCGACTGAAAAATCTCAGCTAAGAAGTCCAAAACTGACTGAACTGGGGCAGTAAAGGGGTCTATGTCTCTTGACTTTGCCCAGAAGGAAAAACGCTGCCACTTACTAGCATAAATCTTTCTGGTAGAGGACTTTAGAGAAGCTACTATGATATCCCGTACAGGATTAGAAATCATAGGAAGCCTGGCTAATGAAGGAAGTGGAGGTGCAGATGACCCGACTGGTGGGTCAAAAGATCTGGAACTGGGTCCAGACGCCAAGGCTGTACCAATAGATGGTGATGAAGGAACGGGAACCAAATTTGTCGAGGCCAGTAAGGGGCAATGAGAATCAACTTGGCTCTCAAAACGGTAGCTTTCTGAATGACTTGAGGTATCAAGGGGAATGGAGGAAAAGCATAAAGAAGTCCCCGGGGCCAAACCTGGGTTAGAGTGTCTCTGGGGGGTTGGCCTGGGAGTGGAAAGAGGGAGAAGAAGTCTGGGCATTTGCTGTTTTGGGGTGTAGCAAAAAGGTCGCAGCAAGGGAAGCCCCACTTCTGAAAAATCTCCCTTCCACTACTGATTGTTTGAGAGACCACTCGTGAGGCATGAGAATAGCTCTGCTCAATCTGTCCGCAATGAAGTTGGATTTCCCGGGGATGTGCGTTGCTATCAGAAACCGATGAGAGGAGATTGCCCACTGCCAAAGTCTGAGAGCTTCTAGACACAGTGGATAGGACTTGGTCCCGCCCTGTTTGTTGATGTACCATACTACGGACATGTTGTCCGTCTGAACTGCAATAGTTCCTAAAGGAAGAAAGTCGTTGAGGGCTTGCAACGTTAAAAGCACTGCTCTCATCTCTAGGACATTTATGTGCAGATGGTATTCGAAGGGTTGCCAAGTGCCATGGACCATCCTGCCCTGATAATGCCCCCCGATCAGGTAGGCATCCGATGTGACTGTGGCAACCGGGGCCGGGGGAACAAACGGTCTGCCCTGGAGGACTTGAGAGGAAGAAATAGTACAGTTTTGTACCTACCATAAATGTAGATGTCTGATAGATATGCAACTGCAGTCATAACATATGGGTTGTCCTGCCTCAGGCAGCCCTCGGTCGGCCGGATTCCAAAGTCTGGGTCTGGCGTCGGCCGGTGTCGCCTCCTCTCCGACGTCAGAATGGCTGGAGTATAAAGGCATCGGCCAACGCCATCTTCTTCAGTGTTTCTTGCCCCAGATGCCAGGTGCCCTCCTAGGAAGGCTAAATTTGGTGAATGGATAAACAATTCCAGACATGTACAACAGTAATAAACAGATACACCATAGGAGATACCCCCAGCTAATAGGAATAGGGGTAGTGGACCCATAAAGAAAGTTGCAGAGGGGTAGGAGGGTGGTAAAATCCGACTGCAGTTGCATATCTATCGGACATCAACATTTATGGTAGGTACAAAACTGTATTATGTCCTTCAAGAATGCAACTGCAGTCATAACATATGGGTTGAATACCATAGCCAAGCTGGGGGTGGATGGAACTAAGAAAGGATGGTGTAGCTAAAATGCCCTGCAGGACTGCCGAAGCAAAGCCTGCTCGGGATCTGGAGTATAAGGGCAGGTTGTAGTGCTTGGTAAATGTATGCACGGAGCTCCATGTAGTAGCCTCTAGAATGTCCTTTGTAGCCACTCCTCTTAGGAAAGCTGTGGATGTGGCTATAGCTCTGGTGGAATGCAGCCTAATATTGGCTGGCACACCTTTTCCATGGAAAGAATAGCAGAATCTGATGCAGTGTCCAATCCATTTTGAAATTGTTTGTTTGGAGATTGCTTTTCCTTCTACTCCAGCAGCATAGGCTACAAACAGTTGGTCAGATTTTCTGGTGGCCTTAGTTCTGTCCAAGTAGTAGCATAGTTGTCTGTGTATGTCCAAAGTATGCAGCAGTTTCCCCCCCCCCTTTTGAGGATTGGGGAAGAAAGTAGGCAGGTGAGTAGCTTGATTTAGAGACACCCTGGAAATTACTTTTGGCATGAATGTAGGATTGGTTCTTAGAGAAACTCTGTCCTGATGAAAAATGAGGAAGGGAGGTACTGCCATGAGTGCCTGTATCTCCGAGACTCTTCTTGCAGATGTGACTGCCAATAGAAAAAACGTTTTCCATGATAGAAATTGCATTTCTGAAGTTGCTGCTGGCTCAAATGGAGGAAGAGTTAATTTTTCCAAAACGAAATTGAGGTCCCATGCAGGTACTGGCTGTTTTCTGGGAGGTTTGATATTCTTTATCCCTCTTAGGAACTGTCTTAGCAAAGGATGTGAAAACACTGGTGGATCACAATTGTATTTTGCTGAGATTGCTGAGGCGTGAATTTTTATAGAAGAATATGAGAGTCCAGTATGAAACATTTCTGCCAAGTATTCCAATATCTGAGGTATACTCAGTAATGTTGTATCCGGACCCCTGTTGGCATTCCTGATGCTGAATCTCTTCCACTTGGCTGAATAGGTTTTTCTGGTGGAAGGTCTGCGTGCTTCCAGTAAGATCTCTTGAACTTTTTTGGAAAGAGAGATAGCGGAAGGAGTCATGGTAACCTCCAGGCTGTCAGATGCAATGTTTTCAGGTTTTGATGGACAGTCCTGTAATTGTGTTGTGTTAGAAGCAGGGGCCATAGGGGCAGAGGCCATGGTTTGGTCCGAGTTATGCTCAACAGCAATGGGTACCAGTGTTGCCTTGGCCAGTCTGGAGCTATCAAAATGCCTGTTGGTTGTTCTGCTTTGATCTTCAGTATCACCTTGGTCAGCAGAGGTAGAGGAGGGAATGCATAAATTTTTAGGGAATTCCAGCTGAAGGGGAGAGCATCTGTTTTCCAGGCTAGAGGATGGTGGGTCCTTGTGCAGAACTTTTCCAGGTGATGATTCATGTGAGAAGCAAAGAGATCTACGTCCGGTCTTCCCCATGTCTTTGTTATTTGTGAGAAAATGTGAGGATGCAGCATCCATTCGTGTGGATCCAAGAAATTTCTGCTCAGCTTGTCCGCCAGTACATTGTCCTTGCCTGGCACAAACTGGGATTGCAAATGTATCTTCAGACTCAGGGATTTTTCCCAGAGAATCAATGTTAGTCTGCAGAGGGGATAAGAATGAGTGCCTCCCTGCTTGTTTATATACCACATGACAGTGGTGTTGTCTGTCCTTATTAGCAAATGTCCTTGTTGTAGTGATTTTTCGAAAGTCTCGATTGCATGTATCACTGCCAACATCTCTTTTTGGTTTATGTGCAGATGTCTTTCCCTTGGTGTCCATAGACCTTGAATGCATCTGCCCTCCATGTGCGCCCCCCATCCATGATCTGAGGCGTCTGTTGTAATCATTTGACCTGCTTGAGGTCTGTTGAAAGACATGCCTTTGTTTAACTGACTTGCCTAAGCCCACCACAAAAATTCTTTTTGCAGACATGGAATGAGTGGGATTACGTCCTCTAGGCTTTGGCTGTGTTGGGACCATAAGCTTTTTAAGTACCATTGCAGCTTTCTCATATGAAGTCTTGCCAAAGGTATCAGAAGAATGCAAGATGCCATGAACCCCAGGGCCTGCAGGATTTTCCTTGCAGTCAGCTGGGAGAGCTTTGCTAGGCCTCTGAAGTACTCTGGTAACTGCTGTTGTTTTTCCTCTGTGAGGTAGGCCATTTGAGTTTCTGTGTCCAGTTTGGCTCCTAGGAAAATAATCTGTTGGGATGGCAGTAGTCTTGATTTCTGAATGTTGACCGTGTATCCCAAGGCCTGCAGTAGTTGAATGACATAGTCCAAGTTTGCTATTAAGGCTTGTTTGTTGTCTGCTTGTATGAGGCAGTCGTCCAGGTAGGGGTATATTTGAATCCCCTGGAGTCTGCAGTGTGCCACTACTGATGCCAGGCATTTCGTGAACACTCCGGGCGCAGTAGGTAAGCCAAACGGCAATGCTGAGAATTGATAATGCTCTGTCCCTGCAAGAAATTTGAGGTATCTTCTGCAGCTTTGTCTGATTGTGACATGCAGGTATGCCTCCTTGAGGTCCAGAGTGACCAGCCAAGACCCCTTGCCCAGCATGGGAAGGAGCTGCTGCAAAGTCAGCATTTTGAACTTTGGCACAATGAGAAAAGTATTTAGAGTAGACAAGTCCAGTATAGGCCTCTATTTGTTTTCTTTTCTTGGAACAAGGAACAGTCTTGAATAAAATCCCTGGCCTTGTTCCTGAGGAGGAACCCTTTCTATTGCTTTTATACTTAACAGCTTTGAAACTTGAGTGAGTGCCTCTGCCCTTTGATGATGTGGCAGGTTTGGCATGCCTTGTCTTATTGGTAAAGTATGGAAGTGGAATCTGTAACCCTTGTCTATTAAATCCAGAATCCAGTTGTCCTTGGTTAAGATATGCCAGTTTTTGAGAATAAGGATAATTTTCCGCCCAAAGGTGCTTCTCTTTGAGCCTTTGTAGGCGGTATGAAAGTCAAGTCATTGTGATTGTCCTTGTGGTGCAGCTGGGCTGCCTGCGCCACTTCTTTGATTTGGAGGTTGCCATTGGCGGCCCCTGTAGGATCCTCGGTATTGCCCTCTACCTCGGGCACGCCTGTTTTTTCCCCTTTGAAATTTGTCAGTGTCTGGGAAGGACCAATTCTTTGAAGGCCAGTTTCTGCTGAATCTGGGTGGCTGAACCTGGAGGAAATCCTTGACTGTCTGTACTGACTTAGCTTTTTCCTCAATGGATTTCAACACATCTTGTGCATTAGCACCAAAAAGCTTCTGTTTTTCCAGAGGTGCATCAAGTAACTTTACTTTAACATGGTCTGGCAATGGCTGATCTTTTAACCAAGCATGTCTACGTATCACAGCCCCAGTCATAGCTGCCCTACATGAAGCCTCCAATGCATCATAACCACACTGAAGAAAATGATTGTTAACCTGCTGAGTGTTATGTATATGATCCTGCAATGCTTTTCTATCAATAGGCTCAGGAGAGGCTAGCTTTTTCTGTAAATCATCCAGTAAAAAATCCTGGTACTGAAACATATGAAAAAGGCAGTTAAGTGACCTCATGGCTAGGGTGGTAGAGGTATAAACTTTTCTACCCCATCTCTCCAGGGACCTAGCTTCCCTATCCGCTGGCAGTGGATTCTTGTCAGTGGAAGTAGCCGCTCCCTTGGGGCCCTGTGAAATAGTTTCTAGATCCACAGAGTGGGCCTTAAAAAGATGCTTGTGAGTGTCAGGGACCCTATAATATCTGTCTGGCTTGACAGGGGCAGTGGGGAGAGAATCAGGGTTAGCACTGGAGTCAGAGAAAACATCATCCAAAACATCAATAACTGGAGGAATAGCTAAAGGTCTGTGCTGGGGAAGCTTGAGGAAGGTACGTAGCCTTTTCCTGGAATCAGAGAATTCCTGACCCTGCCATTTAAAATGTTCCCTCATAGAGTGCAGGACTTCACCAAACGAGAAATCCTCAGAAGGGGAGGCAGAGGGAATTGATTCCTCAGCATCAGAGTCCTCATAGGCCTGGAAGGATTCTTCTTGGGTATCTGAATGCTCAGAATCCCCAGAGGCTTCATCTGAAGAGAGGTTGTTAGCCTGCTCAGTTCTGGGCCTTTTCTCTGTAGGTGGCTGAGAACCTCTGTCTGGGTGAGGCTGAGACCCCCTGATAAGAGAAATAAGATCTGCAGCAAGAGACATGATCTGTTTATCAGAAGAAGGGGCCTGAGCAGCAGGTTTAGGATGGGCCTTGGCCTGGCTGGCGGTCTTAGCACGTGCAAAGGCCTTGATGGACATGGATACAGGAGGCCTTGCAGCCCCACGTGCAGGAGTAACCTTGTCTACAGGAATGGTGTCGGGTAGATACAGAACTTCGGTTTCCGGAGGAAAATCAACAACCGGCACCGGAGAGGTCTCCGACACAGAAGGACGTGCTAACGCTGTGTCGTCGGCCTGGAGCGGTTGAATTACTGCTTCCGAAGGGACCGAAGCACTAGCGGAGGGTTTAGGAGTAGCATCGGTGGTGGACGCGGGCCGAGGATGTCGGTCCCGGTCCTTTCGTTTTTTGGTAGATTGAGTTGTCGGTTGATCCGACGGCATGATATATGCGAAAGATTCACCGAAAAAGTCTTCGGCAAATTCTGCCCGGCGCCTGAGAGTGCGCTTATTAAAGCAAGCACGAGCAGCACAGGCCGAGACGTCGTGGTCTGGGCCCAGGCAAGGAAGGCAGTAAGAATGGAAGTCCTTATGAGGTATTTGTTTACCACAAGACAAACAATTATTAACTTTCTCAATTTGTTCTGACATCGGCTGAGGCAAGAAAAAATGTTCCCCAACGGGGTACTTAGCTTTTAGATGACTTCGGTACTGAAAACACAGGAGCTGACCGACCGGCACTTGCGAACTGCTTCTGCTTCGGGCACCGCGCGGCAAAAAAGACTGGAGAAGATGGCGTCGGCCGATGCCTTTATACTCCAGCCGTTCTGACGTCGGAGAAGAGGCGACACTGGCCGACGCCGGACCCAGACTTTGGAATCCGGCCGACCGAGGGCTGCCTGAGGCAGGACAACCCATATGTTATGACTGCAGTTGCATTCTTGAAGGACATCCACCAGGTCAGGTGACTCTTGCAAGATTGTGTCACGATGATCTCATGGCGCATGGGAAGCTGCTGGAAGGACCACTGGGTGAATAACATCCATTGCAGTAGCCGCATATGGAAGCGAGCCAAAGGAAGAAGTACGATGGCAGCCGCCATAAGTCCTAGCACCTTTAGGACAAACCTGGCCCTGATCTTTTTGCTGAGTAGGATGATCTGAACATATTTTTGGATGTCCAGAAGTCTTTGATCTGTGAGTCTTGCTGACATCCCAACAGTGTCTAGTTCTGTGCCTATAAAGGTAAAAGACTGGCAAGGTAACAAGGAGGACTTTTCGAAGTTTATGGAAATTCCTAACTGGCTGCACATATGAAGAGTGTAGTCCCTGGCCTGGAGAAGTTGATGCCTGGTGGTGGCCGTGAGGAGCCAGTCATCTAGATACGGAAACACCTGGAATCCTTGACGTCTCAGGTGAGCCGTGACCGCTGCCATGCATTTGGTGAACACTCTGGGGGCTGTAGTGAGACCAAAGGGCAGGGCTCTGAATTGAAAATGACTGGTCCCCAGCCGAAAGCGGAGAAACCTTCTGGAGCGCCTGTGAATTTTTATGTGATAGTACGCATCCTGAAGGTCTACCGAGCACATCCAGTTGTCCTTGCCCAAAAAGGGTAAAATGGACTGAAGCGTGACTATCCGGAATCTTGCCTTCTTGACAAACTTGTTTAGTCTGCTGAGGTCTAGAATTGGTCTCCAATCTCCCGTTTTTTTGGGGACCAAAAAGAATCTTGAGTAGATCCCGGATCCTAATTGGTCTGCTGGAACTGGCTGGATGGCTCTTTTTGCTAGAAGTTTTGATACCTCCAACTTTGAGAACTCCCTTAGACTGGGTGCAACATCTGGGAGGGATACCTTCTGAGGAACAGGATAGTTTTCGAAGGGAATCTTGTAACCCTCGGATATGATCGACTGTACCCAAATGTCTTGAGAAAGGGAAAGCCAGGCTGTTGGGTACAGCGACAATCTTCCCCCGACTGCCTCCAAGGGTGGACAGTCGGGCAACACCTCAGGGATGCTGGAAGGGTTTGTCAGGGAGAGGCTCTCTGCTACCCTGATTCTGTGGACCCCCTCTGCCCCTAGGGCGTCTGTTATTACCCCCTCTGCCTCTGGGGGTAAACTGACCACGTGCGTCCGGCATGACTCCCTGAGATTTACGGAACCACATCTTCCCTCCCTTCTGACCTTTAGGATAAGGTCTTGAAGGGGTGGAGAAACGGACTCCTACGGCAGAAAGAGTTTTGCCGTCCTGCTCGCATCTGGTCAATGTTTCCTTCACCTGAGGTCCAAACAAAGCCGAACCGTCGAAGGGAGTATTTGTGAAGGACGCCTTAAAGGGATCTGCGAAGTTGCAAAGCCGCATCCAGGACTGACGCCTAAGGGCCACTCCTGTGCCTGCGGCTCTACTCGCTCCATCGGCCGCATAAGAAATGAGCCGCATGGAGGAGTTTGTTAAGGAATTTAGGATTCCCAGCTGCGAGGTAATTTTTTCTTGAACCCCGGCAGCTGACAGATCCTGTACTACCTCACCTAGTTCCTTGAGAATATCTCTCTGAAGCCGGGTAAAGTGACAGAGATAAATCAGCGAGCGCATAGTGAAGGTCGCTGAGGAAAAAATCCGCTTACCGTACCTATCCATGGTCCTAGACTCCTTGTTAGGAGGATGGACAGGTACAGAAGGATCGGCAAGTTCCTTCTTGGTGGCAGCTGCCACCACCATGGCATCAACAGGGACACCCTTGGTGAGAAACTGCTTGTCTACCGGGGCCGTGATAAATTTAGATGGCCTCCTAGGGACTGGTTCCACAGAATTCGGGCCGCCCGCCCTTGAGCCACCACTTCCATGAGAGGGTCGAAAGGCGGAGACACCCAGGAGGTGGAAGGTCGAGATCCAAAAGCCTCCAGGTATACTGACTCATCCTCGGAGGGGTTAATGGAAGGCCAGTTCCCCCTCTGTTTAAGGAGTTCCAAGATGTCTGAAAAGGAGACATTCTCAGAGGGGGACCTTGGGGATCCCTCTGACTCATCTAAGTCAGTATCAGATGTTGTAGACTCAGGGGAGTCTATGTGCTTCCTCTTGCACGTCCTCTTACGCGGGGGTTCCCCCGAAGGATCAGGAGAAACCTCGGAAGAGGAAGTTCTTCCCAGTGGGGAAACCTGGGGCGATGGATCTCTGGGTCTGGGAGCAAGAGAGTGGGAAGAGATATCAGCAGGCACCGAGGAGGGGGGAGCTAATGGAACTGACTGTTGACTCAGCTGAGGGGCTAGAACGCTCATCACCTCAAAGGCTCCCCTTCCAGGGAGGCCAGAGAGCTCCTGCTCCGAAGAAACAGGAACTCCCGGCCCCGCCGAAAGAGAAGGCTCCGAGGCCGATGTCGGTGCCGAACTCACCAACGCCGAAGCTCCGAGAGGGAGAACGGGGCCGGACAAGGGTCCGATGCCACTCGCCCCCTCGGAACCGACGCGGGAGTCACGACGACCGGATCCCTCCATGAAAGGTGTCGTGGAGGAAATTGGAGTCGAAGATGAAGGAGCCGAAAGGGGTGGCATCAGCTCCGACGCACCAACAGTCAAGGTTTCGAGAAGCTCCGGCTCCGAACTCTGGAGGAGAGTCGAAGGAGGAAATTCAGGGGGATGAGTGATAGCGGTCGTCTGCTGAGACGGGCTATGGAACATCTGGGCCAGTGCCTGTGATTTCAGCAATCTGCCTACCACTCTCTCCAAGTCGTGGTCAGAGAGCCTGGAAGACCTAGAAGATCGGCTCCGATGTCTCCGCTCCGAATGCAGAGATCCCGGAGCCGAGCGAATCGACTCCAGGGAAGGAGACCGAGATCTCTTCCTAGTCGGAGCCATCGGAGCCGAAGACCCCTCGGTTCCAGTCGGAGCCGATAACTTATCGGCTCCAGTCTGGGACATGGAAATGTCGGCTCCAGCCGGAGCCGACATCGACTTCGATGCAGGTGTATCGGAGCCGGCCTGCACCGATACCACCGCCTCTAAGAGAGAAAGATCGGCTCCGGCCAGAGCCGACCTAGACTCCGAAGGAGTCGGAGCCACAGCCGAAGGCTTCGAACTCAAAGCCTGGGGTTTAGATGGCTTAGAGGGCTTCCCCGACCCGGTCTTGGTCGGGGAGCTCTCCGGCTTCAATAAGCCTCGTAGGATTAATTTATTCCTACGTTCCTGCAGGACTCTGTGGCTAAAAGAATGACAAATGGCACAGGAGTCCTACAGGTGTAGAGGTCCCAGGCAGTAAACGCAAGAAGTGTGACCGTCTGTCAGAGACATATTCTGACAGCACGAGTCACACTTCTTGAAGCCTGAGACCTTCGATTCTTTGGACATAATTATGCCCAGTGCACAAACACACACACACAAAGTTCACCCACACAGTTAACTTAAGAAGAAGGGGGGGGGGGACTAAGTACAACACTCAAACACCCTGACAGGAATTAAGGAAAGGGAGGCTTAAGGCCTGAAGGGGAAAATAACTAAACCTATTAGGTTGAGGGAGTATAGGGTTAAGGAGATAGCTATAGAAAGACTAACTCTAATACTGAGAAAAAAAAGGCTGGAAAAAGGGAAGATTTTTAACTGTAGAAAGTTAAATCACAAAAACACTACCTGAGCTGGTAAAAGAAGACCTCTTCACGAAGCGGCAAACGAGATCTGGGTAGTCACGCCTTGCATCATGGGATATAGGGTTGCCTTGAGCTGGTAAAATTAGCTCTCGAGCTTAGCAAGTGCCGAGTCGGAGCTGAGGATCGGCTCCGAACCCATCCAGCAAGAATAAAGGTGAGTTTGACAACTTAACATCTTATTTTTGGGAGGAGGCAGCCCCTCCAGCACCCCCTTGTGGTGTGGCAAACCCCCCAAACTTATAATATACATATATATATATATATATATATAGCAACTCCGAAATCACTATACCTTGGAGAATAGGGAATATTCCGAGAAATAGCATCTCAGACTTCCAATCTTTCGGCAACTATTTCAAATTGTTGTAGATATATATCTGTGTGTGTGTTTTGTGTGTGCGCATTTGTGTGCGTTCTTATACTTGGCAGCAACACAGTCAAAAAACAAACTGACTACAGTACTGTTCGAATGCTTAAATCAAAGAACTACCTTTCATAGAATAAAGACTAAATAGTCAGGAACATTATCACACATCTTAAACATTTTCCCAAACTCCCTTAACATATTTAAAAAGAACTCTCATGACTGCAGAAACTTGGAGAATAGATCAAATCCACCACACTATTTATTACTGCCTCCAGCAACATTAACTCTGCACATGCAGCGATTCCACTGAAAATAAGGTGTACTGTTACAAGAAAACACACTATATTACATTTTAACAACATTAACGAACATTTGCCATGATCGGGAAGCAAGTGCTATTACCGCGAAAATCTGGTTGCAATAATACGCAAGTACTATAAATATATATATATATATATATATATATATATATATATATATATATATATATATATATATATATATATATATATATAAATAAATCTATCTATATACATACACACACGTGCACAAACACAGACGTATACTTCTCGACTATTAACTGTAAACATGTCAGATCAATGTGCTGTCCATTTCCTAATCTAATGATAAATATAATGATTATAACTCAATGAACTTTGAAAGTGACTACAGCTGGTCAGGGTAGTGGTTGAAAAGGGTCTACAAGACCAACCTCCTACCCAGATGACAAATTCGTGAACAAGTAAAAAACAAAAAAACAAAAACAAAAAAAACCCAAAAAAAAAACAAGCAATATCAAATACCTTCACTAAATCTAAAACTGCTATACATCACAGTTGACTCCCTGCATGCCTTCACATTAACATTTATAACTGTACAGGCCTATGATAAAATGGGTAATTCCTCATTAAAATTCACTCAGAAATCTGATGTGTACTGTATGAAACACAACAAATCAAGTCATTAATATCTATGTAGTTTAGTTGGGATTTCAATTTTCTGACATTGCTATTGGTTGTATCTCGGCACAGCAAGCATGCTGGTTATATCACTACTGATGTTTCCCATTATAAATACCACAATTCCATTTAATAGTGAGAACACAACTACAGGGTCAAGCATACTAATATATGGGTTCTATATTTTAAGAAGTCTAATTGACAACAATGGCACAGTATTTCAAGAAGACAAGAAGTATAAGTGGAAGAACAATGAAGAAAAATTAAAAGCTCTCATCACAGCAACATTTCTAGGTATAGATCAAATCCACAGAAAGTGCAACTGAGTAAGTAAACTTACCATTACAGTAGATGTTAGAATGATTACTGCTGTAGTACCCCTAGCTGGGTCTCCTTTAGATTACCGAACCGACACTTCACCGACACGCAGAAGACCGAGACGAAACGACCGACAGGTAAGTTGACCGAAATGGTGATTTGCCAACAGCTGAAAGACCGACAAGGGTAACGTGTGAGCACGACTCGGTAAGTATGCGATAGTGATGGATTTAGGAGCGGTCAGGTAAGTGTGCGATATTGTGGGATTTTGGGTTAGGGTGTGGGAAAGGTGAGTGTGCAGCAGTGTCGGAGTTAGGGTTCGGGTAAGGTAAGTGTGTGATAGTGACGGACTGTAGTTTAGGGACGGGTTAAGTGAGTTAGGTTTAGAGTGCGGGTAGGGTGAGTGTGCGATAGTGACGGGCTTTATGTTTTAGGGTGGGTTAAGTGAGTTAGGGTTAGGGTGCAGGTAGGTTAAGTGTGCGATAGTGACAGTCTTTAGGTGTAGGGGTGGGTTAAGTGAGTTAGGGTTAGGGTGCGGGTAGGGTAACTGTGCGGTAGTGTCGGACCTTAGGGTTAGGGTTTGGGTTAAGGTTAGTGGATATGTCATTGTGTGTCATGTAGTTTACGTTGTTTGTGTCGGTGTAATGGTGTTCGGTGTTGTGTGTTTTCGGTTATTTGGGGTCGGTGTTTTGTGTGTCGCTGAATTGTCGGTTCGGTAATGTAAAGTAGACCCCCCTAGCTATATGGATTATAGTCTAAAGATATAACAGCTGGTAAGCTTCCAAAGTTTCAAGGCATCTTCCCTGTGCCCAAACTGTTATCTTGAGCTGAGCTGAATAAAAGATGTCAGGTTAGGGCACCAAGCTCTTCAGTGCTTTTAAGCCAACAGAGAGAGGGGTGCTAAAGCCCTGACAAGGACAATGCTAGGAAAATAAAATAAAGGATCCCGGTCATACGGCAGTAGCCTTGTTACCTCACAGCAAGAGGTTCTCCCGTTCGATTCTCAGCTTGGCTTGGGAGTGCCTTCTGTGTGGAGTCTTATGTCCTCCCCACGGTTGGGTAGCATTCGAAAGACATGCGTGCGTAAATAGGCGTGCCTTCACTGAAGGTTGGGCATCAAGCTGGCACCTCGGCGTTTTGTAAAAATATACTGCCAATCATTAGCGGTCCGGAGTTTCACTGTGGCGACCCCTTACCGGGAAAAAGCCAAAAGACAAACAACAACAACAGCAACCCTGGCATTAAAAGCCATACAAAAATAAAGGGGAAAGAGTGGCTACTGCAGCAGTGATCATTCAAACAGCTACTGTTATTTTAAATTTACATGCAATGCACAGCTGTACTAGTTCATCATACAGATCACTGCTGCAGCAGCCTTAGCTATGTGGATAGATTTCTATAGCTTAGACTGACTGGGAGTGGGAGGAAAGATGAGGGTCTAGGAGCCCCTTGAGAATGGTTCAAGCAAAGGCTGTCCTATACCTGGAGAAGGAATCTAGTTTGCACTGCTTTGAAAAGGTATGCAGAGAAGCCTTGTTTCATGAGGATATGCGGCAGGTGTTAAAGGAGACCAGAAAACCTGCTACTAGAAATTTGTCTGTTTACAAACAGATAACATTTTCTAAGTGGTACCTAAAAGGGAACATAAGGTCCCTTGAGGTTAACAACTCTCCAGTCTTGAAATATATGTGTGAGCTACTTCAGGATGACTTACCATATACATCCATTAAGGTACATTTAGTGGCCATTTCTGCTTGTCTGCCAATGGATCTCCCTCTTTCTTCTTCTTTTTTGGTAAAACAGTTAATGAAAGGAGTACTGCATATGAGAAACCCTCACAAGCAAATTCCTCTTTCGTGGGATCTCAACTATGCCACTCAGGCTGATCTGAAGCTCTTAATGTGGAAAACTGTTCTGCTTATTGACATCTACAAGGTAAGGCTCTGAGCTGGAAACCCTCATGGTGGGACAACCATACCATATTTTTCACAGGGATAGGGTTGTATTATGCACTAATCCCTCTTTCATGCTGAAAGTGGTCTCGGAATTCACAGTCAAGCTATCTTCCCAGAACTTAAGAATATGGGAGAGAGGAACTTCATACCTTGGCTGTGCAGCGTCAGCTCAGGTACTACCTTGACAAAATGAAATCTATAAAGAAGGCTGAAAAGCTTTATATTTCCTACACAGGGGTAAAGAAGGGTCAACCTGTCTCCACACAAATCATTGCACATTGGTTGTCTTCTGGTATTCTTTTTGTTACACCCATGTATTCCATGAGGGCTTTTCCCTCTTTAGTGGTTTATTGGGAAGGAGTGGAGTCTAGAAGTATTCTACAGACAGGAACTTGGTCCTCTGTCCATACCTTTACAAAGTACTACAAGTTGGATGTCCTTTCTAGATCAGTGCAGGCTTCAATAGGACCATTCTCCAGGGGCTCCTGGAGCTTTATCTTTCATTCTCCCAGGTTGGGTAAGTTTTGGGAATCTACCCATGTGCCAGTAAGGCAGTGTGATTGTTGAACATGGTACAACTGCATAAAGTCCTACTTACCTGTAACAGTGGATGTTCACAGAACAACACTGGTAACAGATTATGTACCACTGGCCTCTTCTGCACCTAAAGAATTTGGTTCTCCAGTATCTGAACCAGGTAGTGGTACAGCCCCAGAGAATGTGTCTGACCTCTTGTCATGCATGGGGACCTGGAGATAAAAGAAGGCGAGTGGTCTGACAGCCTGCCCAAGGCTACTGCACAGTCACAAGCCAGAGGCTGAGGCATACATCTAGATTTATTTTAATGTTTTTTTAGGTGCACAGGAGTTAAATTGTGAGGTCCCCTGATTTTGTAAAAAAAAAAAAAAAAATTAGTTTCAGTCCAAATAAATGGATACAAGCAAAAACAGTATTACACAATAAATAAATCATAAACTGATGAAAAATTCCTGTCAGAAATGTTTAACATACAACATATTGCCAGAACCAATCTGAAGTCTATTTCTACAGGGTTTACTGCTCTAAAGACTGCACTGAATAAAATGATAGTAATTTAAGTAACACAGTTCCAAGCACAAACCATATGCACAAAAATAAGAAAAAAAATGGCTAGCTTCAGCCCAAATTAATGTATATAGCCTAAAACAATATTAGACAAAAAATAAATCATAAACTGATGAACATTTTGTCAGAAATGTTTAACATACAAAATGGTGACATACATTGTGATTTAAATGACAAACAATGTTTAAAATTCTGTAGTCCTACTCAATCACCTCAAATAATCATAACCCAAAGAAAAAACTGCAATATCAGCAAGTTTTCATGTCAAAACTTCCAAACAAAGGTTTTAATCAACAGCAAAGGCTTTACTGTGCAAGTCAAAGTAAAAACAGAAGTACATATAACATTTCTAATCAGAAAAAGCAGTCAAGTAAGCAGAAAATACTATTCAAGCACTGACAGAAAAAGAAGAGGGAGGAAATAAAAAAACAAAAGGGTTTCTTATCTGTGCTTAGCAGCTGAACAGATCCACAGAAAGGAGCAATCTTCCAAGAGATCATTCTCTTACTACAGCAGTAGAAAACTGAAAGGGTCATATCTTTGGGTTTTTAAGGCAGTCCATCACACCCACCTACAGGCAGTGGGGGAACTCTGAGCTTTAGTAGTCTGCCAGAGGGAGGGTAGGAGAGCATTACTACATATATGTCAGTAAGGCAGTGTGTTTATTGAACATCCATGGGATTGGGAGCAAATAACAAAAGAGGGAAAGGTAACAACATGGGATAAAGCCAAGAAGGAGTGTGGACTGCAGGTTAAGGACAGTCTTTCTTACCTAAGACGGATATCAGAGTATAGGAGAAAGAGAAAGGGACAGAGGAGTGTTTTAAGTGAAAGACCAACTTTGGTAGTGTTTTTATTCACAACTAGAACAGAAGCTGCTGTTAAGAAAGGATAATTAGTACTGCAGATAAAATATTGCTTGATAATTATTAAGAATCAATCAGAGAAGGTTGGAAAAGATTGGGGAGAGAGATTGAAAAGGCAATTTACAACGAAACAATGGGAGGATGTGGCTCCCACCTATGAAGCAAAGTCTAAAAAGTTGGCTCAGAATTGTTTGCATCAGTATTTTTGTACCTCTAGCAGACTTTTAATTTTTCCTCAGTTAGCAAGTGGTATGGGTGTGGTAGACAACAGGTAACTGAGAACATGTTTTTGGAAGTGCAACGAGTTGGCAGATTTTTAAAACTCCCAACAGAGTACTCCTATCAGAAATGCTGGGGGGAACATAATGACTGTAAATAAGAAATTGATTCTTTTGAGGTGGGACACAGGATCTGAATTGCCTAGACATACCAAGGCCTTACTAAGTTTAATGCTACTGGCTGCCAAAAAAACTAGAGCATGGAAATCAAAATCTAAACCAATTGTAACTGATGTGCTGAATATTATAAATAAAAATAAAAAAGAGGTGGAATCTTTAGAAAAGTAAAGGAGCAAATTACAAAAAGTAAATGGAACTTGTGGGAACAATACATGCATAATAGTAAGATTAAGGTTTAAGAGAAAGTTGGAAATGAGCAATTTATTTAATGTTGGAGTGAATAATAACTCTCAAAAAGAAATAAAACATATATGCAATATATAATGCATGAATATGAAAAAAAGAAGTTATGTCTTTCCATAATGTTCCATCTGTTTTGTCGATCTTCATCCATTCTTGACTCTTGGGTACAGTTCTGATCCTTGGAACCGATCCCGCCATTACATAGCTTGTGCCAGCCAAAAATCTCCCAAGCCACTGGTCTACCCATAATGCCCCTCTCTACATAACCTCAGATCAAGTTTGCAAGCTCTCAGAAAGATTTCCTAACTGAAGTCAGTAGCCATGTCCAAGGTGTATCCTAACAGGGAAACCCAGGACAGCATATCGCTCCACCAGGAGTTCAAAGGAGGGGGAAGGTGAGTGGGATGCAAGGATGGATGAAAATCAACAACAGAGATGGAACGTTATTGTAAGACATAACTTCTTTATCTGATGTCAATATTCATCCATTGTTGACTCCTGGAACAGAATCCCTAGCTACCTTAAATCTTGGGTGGCCCTATGGAAGGACATTCTTGAGAACCATAGAGCCAAAGGAGGCTCTCCCCCTGGAGACCATATCCAATTTGTAATGAGTAATAAAGGTATGCAGAGTAGCCCATGTTGCAGCAGCACAAATTTTGGACATGGAAGCTTTAGAATGGAAAACAGCTAAAGTCGCCATAGATCTGGTGGAATGAGCCTTCACTGGCATAGGGAGTTTTAAATTTGTTTTTTTGTGTAAATAAAGGAAATGCAATCTCTTAGCCATCTAAAAAGAGTAACCTTAGAAACAGGTTTGCCCAAGGTCGCACCTGCAAAGGACACAAATATTTGTTCTGACTGCCTAAACTGTTTAGTTCTATCCAAGTAGAAACATAGTTGCCTTGCACATCAAGAAGATGTAAGCAATATTCATCCTTATTAGAATAGTTTGGGAAAAATACCAGCAAGTCTATGGTTTGATTGACACTGACCTCTGAGATCACTTTTGGAAGGAAGGACGGGTTTGTCCTGACTGACACTCTGTCTTTATGGAAAATTGAATAAGGGGCCTTAGAACATAAAGTCTGTAATTCAAAGAATAGTCTTGCTGAGGTGACAGCCATCAGAAGAAGAGTTTTCCAAGAAAGAAACTTTAAGTCACAGGTCGCCACAGGTTCAAAGGGAGGTAATGTAAGCGACTGCAAGACAATTGTGCCCTTAAGAAAAACCTTGCAAAGTCTGTGAGAGATTAAGGGTTGGTCACCGAAACCATTAAGAAAATTTGAAATGGCTACTAAAATAACCTTAATTGTGGAAGCCGAAGCTCCTTTACCAATAATAGTAGCCAAGAACTCTAAAACTTTTTCCACTGAGCTAAAAAGGTTCTAGACCATTCTCACAAGCCCAGAAAGAACATCTCTTCCATTTACTATGCTAGAGATTCTTGGCAGATGGTTTATAGGATGCCAACAAAATGTGTCGTATAGGAGACGGAAGGTCATTGTACCTAGTGACTAACGGAATTGGAGAAACCAAGCAGTCAGCTTGAGAGCTTGTAGACTGGGATGCACCAGTCCCTTGGGGTGAATCAGAAAGTCTGGAGCTGGGTCCAGACTCTATGGGCTACAGAGCAGACGAGGCCATAGGAAGGGAAATCATATTTGTTGAGGTCAGTAAGGTGCAATGAGTATTACTTTGCTTCTCAACCGAGCCGCTTTCTTGAGTAATAGAGGAAAGGCATAAAGGAGACCTGGTGGCCAAACGAGGAGAAGAGTGTCTCTTGGGGACTCACCCTGGGAGGGGATTAGGGCAAAGTAGCTTATAAACTTGTTGTTCAGGGGCGAACCAAACAGGTCGCAGGAAGGCTGGCTCCAGCGAAGAAAAATCTTCTTCACCACTCTGGGATTTAGAAAATCACTTGTGAGGCATAAGAATGCATCTACTCAAGTTTCTCTGCTATCACATTGGAACTCCCTGGGATGTGCACTGCTATCAGAAAGTGGTTGGAAGTTGTAGCTCAGTGCCACACTCAAAGGGCTTCTCGACACAGTGGGTAGGACCTGGTTCCCCCTGTTTGTTGATGTACCAGACTACGGACATGTTGTCTGACTGAATAGCTATCACTCCCATGAGGAAAGGCAGAATGAAATGCTTGTAATGCTAGAAGCACTGCCCCCTATCTCCAGAACATTGATATATAGGTTGGCCTCGGAGGAGGACCAAGTGCCTTGGAATGTCTTCCCTAGATAATGCCTCCCCCACCTCATCTGGGAAGCATCCGTGGTTACTATGGCCTTGGGTTGAGGGTGGACAAAGGGGCGGCCTAGAAGACTGTCCTTGAATTGCATCTTCCAGGATAGATTGTTTTTGCATCGACTGGATAAAAAAAAACAGATGATTCATGGGGTGGGTTAGAATAGAACATAGGTTTGTAAGCACCAACTGAAGAAATCTCATGCGAAACCTTGCCAGTGGGACAAATGCGATCGCTGCTGCCATGGAGCCCAGTGATTGCAGGATTTACTGAGCTGGTATCTTGTTTGAACGAAGTAGGGGCTGAACCTGCGATCGTATTTTCTGCAACCTGTGTTGGGGTAGCAATGCCACACAAGATTGTATGTTGAGACAAGCTCCGATGAATTCCATATGCTGAGTAGGGGTTAGCTGAGACTTTGCAAGGCTTACTGTGATGCCCAACTGAGGAGATAGTTTCAGAAGGAAGTTCCTGGTTTGTAGAAGTAGACGCCTATTATCGACGGTGAGGAGACAGTCGTCCAGGTATGGAAATACTCTGAATCCGTGCAGCCTTAGATGTGCTGTGATTGCTGCCAAAAATTTGGTGAACACCCTGGGGGCTGTGGTGAAACCAAAGGGCAGCACTCTGAATTGGTAGTGACTGTCTCCTATCCAGAAGCGGAGAAACTTTCTAGATCGTTTGTCCATTTTTATGTGGTAATACGTGTCTTGAAAATTGACAGAGCACATCCAATCGTTTTCCTCTAAGAAGGGAAGTGTGGATTGAATCATGACCATCCGGAATTTTGACTGTTAAACAAATTTGTTCAGAATGCTGAGATCCAAAATTGGTCTTCAGTCCCCTGAATTCTTTGGCATTAAAAAGAATCTTGAGTGATATTCAGATCCTAGCTGGTAGGATTTCTAAAGCTGCTTGAATTCTCTGACTGGGTGAACGTCGAACAGTTTTGCTCATGTTTGTGGGGTAAGGATGAAGGGCATAGAATAACCTTTGGAAACGATCCTTAGCACCCAGGCATCAGTAGTTATGCGTTGCCAGACAGTTGGGTGCAAAGAGAATCTTCCTTTGATTGCCTCCAGAGGTGAGCAGTCCGGCCTCCTTTCAGGGGCGTTGGTAAGGCTGACCAGAGAAAGACTCCCTGGAACCCTGGTTCTGTGTACCACCCCTGCCTCTGAGACAGCATCTTCCATTGCAACTCCCCACTCTCCCCTGAGGGGAGTCTGAACCACATATGTCTTGGAAAAGCTTCTGGGACTTCTTGAACCACATCTTGCCACTCCTTTGATTCCTACAGTAGGATCGTTGAGGAGTGGAAAAACGCATGCCCACAGTAGACAGAGTCTTTCCATCTTGCTCACACCTGGATAGAGTATCTTTCACTTTGGGCCCAAACAATGACAATCCTTCAAAGGGAGCATTGACAAAGGAAGAGAATGATTCCACAAACTCACACAGGCACATCCAAGCATGTCATCGAATCTCAATGCCTGAACCTGCTGACCTGGTCGCCCCTTTAGCAGCACGTGCAGTGAGCCTCATGGATGAGTTTGAAATAAGACTCCAAGGTAGCTAACTGCGAGGCCACTTTTTCTTGGACCCCTTCAGCCACTGCTCCCACCAGGGCGTCTGACAGCTCCTTGACCAGATCCCTTTGAAATCTAGTAAACTGTGCCAAAAAGTTCAAGGACCTGATGGAGAAGGTTGATGATGCATAGACTCGCTTACCAAATCTGTCCATCGCCCTGGACTCCCGGTTAGTGGGATGAACAGTAGAACTTTCCTCAGCTAGTTCTTTCTTGGTGGCGGCTGCTACCACCGTGATGTCAACTACTAAGCCCTTTGCCCAATGCAGATGGACATCGGGTGCTGAAAGTATTTTGTGAGGTCTCCGGGGATGGGCTCTATAGAGTCAGGAGCCTTCCAAGCCCGCTCAGCAATTAACTCAATGAGGTCATCAGCGGAAGGGGTCACCTAGAAGGTAGACGGGCGAGCACCAAAGGCCTGCAAGTATATGGATTCCCCAGAGGAAGGGTTGCTGGGCTTCCAATCACCCCTTTTTTTTTAGGATCTCCAGAATGTCTCCAAAAGAGACGTCTTCCAGAGGTGACCGGGGGAATCCCTCACCCTCATCGAAATCCATGTCCTCTGTGACTGATTCTTCAGGAGAATCAAAGTGTTTCCTCTTACACAATCTCTTCCGAGGTGGCTCTTCGGTGGGGGCATCTGAAGAGGTCTTAGAAGAGGGGAATCATTTAACAGGTAAGTCTTGCAACCTTGGAGCTCGCTGTCTGGGGGTAGATGTTGGTGGCAGATCCGAAAAGCTGGGGTCAGGGGTTGAGACTCCGGTAACACAGAAGCCACCTGGGAAGAGACAGTGGCCAAGGCTCTTTCCATGGTGTGAAAGGCAGGACCCCCGAGGACAGATGGGAACCCGGAACCAAGACAAACTTGGAACTGGGGTCACACCCTGCCCCTAGAGCCCCACCTGAGAACCCAGAACTGAGAACAGGCCTCCTGCCAGTGCAGCCCAAAGAGGCAAGGCTGGCTCCATAAAAAAAAAATCAGAGCCGACTAACACCCTGGACTTGATGGTGAAGACACAGTCCCGGGACCCCATCGGTCCGACAGGCACCAAAGACAAAAAGGTAGTTGGTGCCGAGGTCACTGGAACCTCTAACATTGGAACCAACTGCTCTAAAGCCTGCAAGGAGGTCACAGGAGGAAAACAAGAAGGGGACATAGGAGAGAAACCCCGTGCACCAGAAAGGAGAGGGGGTTGTGAAGATGGGGAAGACCCCTGGCTGTCAGAATCTGATCCACCAACCTAACAACATCAAGTTCCGAGAGGCTCCTGGTGGAGTGAAAGGAAAATGCAGAAGGGGATTCGGGACTTTCCAGAAAGGGACTAGGGAGTTGCCCCAAAATGGGTTCTATGGAAGGGGAATAGGTAGTCCTGGGGGGTACTTGAGTATCAATCTTCGACACCACATGCAGGGCCATAGGAGATATTGGCGTCGACACACCCGGTGCCAATGTCAGAACTGTAGAAACACAATGCAGAAGTGGTAGGAGCCACAATCTGTGTGGGTGTCATAGTTGTTGTTGGCATTGAAAATGCATTAGAGACAAGGCAGTAGAGACAATCGGTGCCAATGTCAGAACTGTACACATTGCAGACGTGGTAGGAGTAGTAGTCGTGTCGAAGGCACCGGTAAGGTTGTTTGTGCCGAAGTTTCACTCTGTTCCATCAGTTTTGGAACCTTAGGTCTCGGTTCCAAAGAGGAACCTGCATGTTTGTGGTTCTTTACAGTCTGCACCGAGGGAGATGTCGGCACTGAGTGGGTACATTTGGTACCAGAGGCCAAAGGAGACTGTTTGGCCTTGGACACGGCTTCTTCAAAAGGGGCCTTAAGAAGCCCTTTGAGAATCAGCTTATTTTTACTTTCTACCAGGGCTCTATGACTGAAACCCTGGCAGACTGTACAGTCAACACTTAAATTTGGAGCATCCAAACAATAAATGCAGAGATCATGACCATCAGAGTTCGGCATTTTCCTGCCACACTCTTTACATTGTTTAAAACCTGAAGGAGAACTTTTTGGTTTATCTGCCATCGTCCCAAATAAGTAGAGACAGAAGAAAAATAGGAAAAGGAGATTTCAAGCCACTCAATCACACCAGGGGAAAACTACCAGCAATGGTAAATAGAGAGATTACCTAAACGTAAGGGGAAGGGGGGACACTACCAATGATGGTAGTGAAAATTACCAACGGTAAAAGGATAAACACACACTCTCTAATGGGAAGACCAGGAAAATTATTTTAGAATTTAAATATCAAGAAAAAAAAGGTAAGAAAGGAAATATTTTACTTAGCTCTAAGAGAGGAATCGGCTGACATGTCTTAGCAGTGAGCTATGTAATGGCTGGATCGGTTCCAAGGATCGAAACTGTACCCAAGAGTCAACAATGGATGAAGACTGAAAATCAGATACATTAATATGATCTGTTTTCTTTTATATTAATGTATGTGTGCCTATGCTTTAAGTGATAATTTAATAAAAGTGCTAAAAAAGAATGCATGATGCCTGGAGATTCAAAATTATTTGAATTGCTACCTCCCAGGCTATCATAGTAAGTCTGCAGCGGGGATACGATCTGGTTCCCACAGTTCATTTCTGTACCCATAATTGTGGTGTTCCCTGTGAAAATCTGCAGAGATACTCCAAACAATACAGTTGTGTAAGTAAAGCAAAAGTTATGTACTTATCATAACAATAGATTTGTACTGTCTGATTCCTTCCTTCCTCAATGGATGGGTGTTTGGATCCTACCTCAAATCCAACTTTAGACACTTTTAGACTTTAGGATTCAGAGCTCAGGCTCCTCTCCTTACCCATAATCCCCTCCTGTCCCCAAGATTATCTCTGATCAAGTTTGTCTGTATCCCCATGACAGAACAATAACAGAAAGAACAAAGTATACAAGAGATCTCTGAGACAGGATACCATTTTGCAGCTGAAAGAGTACATTACTTTGGTCAGAGGACAGACCATACTGTCCAACCAGAAGCACACAACAAACTGTTCTATGAAACTGGAGGTGAATGGAGGTTGGGAAGATAAGGAAGGATGAAATCAGACAACACAGATCTCTCATTATGTTACGTACGTAACTTTCATATCTGATGTTATCTGTTCCAACTGTTCCTTAATAGATGGGACAGAGTCTCCAGCTACTTAACTAATACGATTGCCTCATGGAAAGATGTTACAGTGGATGGCTGAACCAACAGCCACCCTACTCCTGGAAAGCAGATCCAGTTTATAATGAGAAATGGGGGTGTGAATGTTAGATCAGATAGCAGCAGCACGAATATCATCAACCGAGGCCCTAGAAAAGAAGGTTGAGGAGGATGAGACAGACTTAGTTGAGTGAGCTTTGGCTGGTCTAGTTAATGTCAAGCCTTTTTTCCATATAAATATGAGAAATGCAGTCAGCTAGCCATCTAGCTAAAGATACTTTCGAAACCCCTTGACCCATCTCAGCTTTGGAAAAATAGACAAATACTTGGTCTGTCCTCCTCAACACTTTGGTACAATGACGACAAAAGCGTAGTTGGCAATGTACTAATAACAAATGAAGCATACTTTCTCCTTTAATTGAAAAGTTTGGAAAGAAAACCAATAGACTGATGCATTGATTGAGAGAGGTCTCTTTAGCTACCTTAGGTATGAAAGCTAAATTAGTTTGTAAGGATATCCTAGCCTTGCGAAAGATGAGGCTTGCAGGACAGAGTTTGAAGCTCCAACTCTCTCCAAGCTGAAGTAACAGCAACTAGAAAGTGTGCTTTCCGAGTTAAACATTTAATGTCCACCCTGGAAGCAGGTTCAAAGGGTGGCTAGATTAAAGCTTGGCTAAAATTGTAATATCCCAAGTAGGGGTAGGATCCTTAAGTGGGAGTCTAAGAAGTGGGAAGCTAAGATGTCGTGGTTCTCTCCAGCATGAAAATTTGAAACAGCCACTAACTGTATCTTAATAACAGAGTAACTTGCCTCAACGTAAAATAAATAAATAAATAAATAATAAAAAAAAGTAAGCTAGGAAGTTTAAAAAACACTGGAACATGTGCCAAAAAGAGGATCCAGATTCCTTTGGGATGCCCATATAGAAAATCTTCTCCACTTACTCTTATATATTTTTCTGGTAGATGGTCTCTGGGAAGAGGTGAGAATGTGGATCACTTGGGAAGAAAGCCTGGACTGACAAGTAATCACTGGATAAACTAGTAACCACACAAGTCATGTTGAAACACAACAGCCAAAGACATAGAACATACTTCCATGCTCGTCATGTACTGTGCTGGGTTGATATTAACCAAAGACACAGAATACACTTCCACACTCCTCAGGCGTACTGCGCTAGGACGCTAACTTCAATGCACAAGTCAACTAACTTTTAAATTCACTTAAAATACAATAAAAAAATATATAAATTAATATAAATTTATTTTATTGACAAACTTTTTTCCTTAAGATAACATGGACTTCATCAGAGTAATTTATATCATTTTTTTATTATATTTTGGGACCGCGGTGGTGCAGCGGTTAGCATTTTCGCCTCACAGCAAGAGGTTCTCCCGTTCGATTCTCGGCTAGAGCACCTTCTGTGAGGAGTCTGCCTGTCCTCCATGTGGTCGAGTGACATTAAAAGCATGCAGGTAGGTGAGTGCGTAAATGGGTGAACCTTCTTTGAAGGTTGGGCATCGGGCTGGCAACTTGGCACAGTAAAAATCCACTGCCAATCATTAGCGGACCAACGTTCCACTGTGGTGACCCCTAACTGGGAAAAGCCAAAAGACATTTTTTTATTATATTTTAAGTGAATTTCAAAGTTAGGTGGCTTGTGTATTGAAGTTGGCATCCCAGCGCAGTACACTTGAGGAGCACAGAAGTGTGTTCATAGGTTCATACTAGGCTATCTGCCCTAGGGCATTTATAAGCCTAGCCAGAGTGTGTGTGGCTTTCACCACCCCTTAGGATGAGAATACTATACCCATTAATTTGCTGTGCCTCTGTCCAGCAGTGATACAGAGATGATTCCCGGGGTAAACCTACGATCTCCCATCCACTCGTCAAGATTTCTCTTGAACAGAGTCAGTGAGGGGCTCTGCCTCACATGGACTGGGATTCTGTTCCACAGTGTAGGGAGTCTCTGGGTGATGAATCTGTCCCTCCAGCATGTCCTATTTATATCCGTGTTGAGGTTTAAGTCTCTTGCTCTCGTGGCTCTGGTGGATTTGGATTTTTTTGAGGTGGAGCATGTCCATTAATTCCGGGTTGGACATGGCCTTGTATGTCAGGCACAGATCACCTCTGAGCAGATGGTATGCGACTGAATAGAGCTGGAGTTTCTTCAGTTGGGCATCGTATGACATATGTTTGAGCCCCTTTATCCTTTTGGTGAGGAACTTTTGGGGTCTTTCCAACTGCTGCAGGTGTCGGGTAAGGTACATTCCGAATGGGGCATTGTACTCAATCATTGGTCTGATAAGTGAAGAGTACAGGGGTACAATGACCTCTCCTGATCTGGATGTGAATCCCTTCATGATCAGGTGGGCAATGTAGAAGGTCTTCCTAACCACTTTGGCAATGTGAGTGTCAAAAGAGAGGTTACTGTCAACTTGGGTCCCCAGGTCCCTGATAACTTCTTCCGTGTTTAATTACCACCTATGTGGTAATTAGGGGTTACCTTGTTTTTCCCAAAGGGTATGACTATACATTTTTTGGCATTTAGCTTAAGGCCATGGCTCTGGCACCAGTTATCCATTTCTATGAGACCTTTCTGGAGGATGTCTGTGTCTGATGGAGTGTCAATTATGGTGCCCAGTTTGCAGTCATCTGCAAATTTTGTCAACCACAATCCCCCTATGTTTGCCTGCACTTCAGAAAAATAAATGCCAAACAAGAGGGGTCCCAGGACTGAGCCCTGTGGGACACCGCTCGTGACCGGCTTAGAGTCTGACATGGCACCAGCAACTCTAACCCTGTGTGTTCTGTCCTTGAGCCAGTTTGCAACCCATCTTGTGACATATGGGTTTACATCTAAGCTGGTGAGCTTTTCTATGATGCCCGAGTGGGGTATTGTGTCGAACGCTTTTGCTAGGTCAAGGTAGGCTGTGTGAACTGCCTTATCCTCATCAATGGCCTTAGTGACTGTTTCGAAAAAGTCGACCAAGTTCAAGAGGCAGGATCTGCCCTTGACAAAGCCAAATTGGGTAGGATCCAGTGTCTGTAGGTCCCCAATGTCTTTATTTATGAGTTCCATTATGATCCTCTCCATAGCTTTGCAGACAAGGCTCGTCAAGCTTATGGGGCGGTAATTTCCAGGGTCCGTAGAAGCACCGCCTTTGTGGAGTGGGACCACAGTTGCCGTACGCCATTCTTTGGGTACGTATCCTGTAGCAAGGTTAAGATTAAACAGCAGCCTTATGTGTGGGTTTAGTTCCTCATTGAGTTCGTGTAGCACACATCCGGGGACACCGTCCGGTCCCATTGATGCTGTGTTTTTTGCTTTAGAGAGAGCAGCTCTCACCTAGGCATCTGAGATGTTTGGGAGGCTAGACTCTGGTGGGATAGATATTTCTCCTTTTGGGGGGGAGGGAGGGGAGAAATTTGCACTGAACCTGTCTGCCAGTATGTTGGCAATGTCTGTGGGTTCAGTGATTTTTTTATCATGTTGGACTAATTCTGAGCATATCTGGGAGTTTCCACCCAGGTTTCTAACATAGCTAAAGAAGGCTTTATGATTGTCTTTTGTGTCATTAGCGATTTTTCTCTCAAAGTTGGCCTTGGATGATTTTATGAGTGATCGTAGTTTTTTGCTAGTATTGATCAGAGATGCCTTCCCATTTAAGGATTTTGCTCTGTCATGTAGTAGCTTTCTCCTCTTGTTGTACAGTTTGTTTATGGCTGGAGTCCACCAGACCGGGCGCCTGCCTTTGGTGGAAAGGGTCTTGATTTTATTAGGGATTGCTTGATCCATACATTCCTGGAGGTGCTCGTAGAAGGCATTTGTAAGGGTTTCAGCAGCGTGGGCTGTGGTTTCCACTGGCTCGGGGGCCTTGAAGGATACCACTCCAGTCTTAAGAAGTGTGAAGTTTGCTTTTGAGAAGTTCTTCACTGTGGTCTTTTTTGCTGGGGGTGGGGGCGGGATGTGGATCTCCAGTGAGATTAATTTATGGTCTGATCTCACCAATGAGGGATATACTTCCGGTGTGGAGCATTTTGTCCCCATGTTTGTGATGATCAGGTCTAGTATATTTTCTCCTCTTGTGGGAATGGTGACTAGTTGTTCCATAGCATTTGAGTTTATGAACTCAAGGAACCTTTGGGCTAGGGTGTTGGGGCTTGAGTAATGTTCCCAGTCTATGTTTGGGTAGTTGAAGTCACCCAATATGATAGTGTTTGGAGAGACATTTATACTCTCCAGTGTCTTCAGGAAGGCTGTGTGGGTTTCCTGAGTTTGAGAAGGTGGTCTGTAGCATGTTACAAACTGTAGGGCAGTTTTACCTATGGTTAATTGCACCTGGATGGTCTCCGATGCTTATGCGTTGCCACTAACTTGGAGGTGTGGGTATCCTTTATGAATATG